>NC_132782.1:117081434-117384464 GCF_048418805.1 Vulpes vulpes
ACTAGCCAGGCCAGCCCAGCACAGATGCAGCCAGAGTGAGTGCCAGTCCTCTGCACCCCAGGGCAAAGGGGGAGGGGGCCTCCTGCCCCCCTCCTCAGCAAAGGGAGAAGGAGGAGGCTGCTTGGCTCCCCTTCTGGTCTCAGTACCCACAGCCATCTCAAAGCACCCAGTGTTTTTACCCACCCACCTGTCAGGTAAGCATGAGCAGGAGGAAGCCAGGTTTGCCCCATGCCCTGACCTAGAGACCTTACACTGGCTTCTCCTGGGCACCCACCAGAGGCCTGTGCCCAGAAGGGACAGGATCACTCCCCACCCTGCTCACAATCACACCTTTGCAAAGGCTGCAGCAGGAAGACAAGGTGGACGGCAGAAGGGGAGCGTTGGCTGGGGAAAGCCTCTCTAGGCCACCGCAGCCCCAACCTGGAGAGAGCCCATGGCTCCCCTGCTGGGGAGGCCCCAGTACCAGCCTCGGTCCCTGCCCAAGACAGCTCGCTTTGCACGGAGGAAAGATCTCAGCCACTGCCCAAGACAGCTCGCTTTGCACGGAGGAAAGATCTCAGCCACCAGCCCACTCCCTGGAGCCACCCCACTCCAGCCAGCTAACACACACTCTGGGAGGTAAGAGCCCTTACACCCTGCAGCCCTTCCACAGAGGTTCAAACCCCAGCTCAGCCACCCATTAGCTGTGTGACTTTGGGCAAGCTTTAAACCTCTCTGTTTTCTCATCTATAAAATGAGAATAATACAGTCCCTGCCCCATAGGATAAGTCCTTGGAAGTATATGAGTTAATTCAAGTAGGGTGTTCAGGACAGTGCCTGACACATCGTGAGAACTACATAAGTGGTTTAATATTACAGTTGACACTTGAACAATGTGGGGCCAGGGGTGCTGACCTCCAGTGCAGTAAAAAATCCATGTACAACTTCTGACTCCCTCAAAAACTTAACTACAAACAGCTTCCTATTGACCAGAAGCCTTACTGATAACACAGTCAACTAACACATTTTGTATGCTTTTGTGTATTCTATACCGCATCCTCAGAATAAAACAAAGTAAGCTAGCAAAAAGAAAACATTCTTAGGAAAAATCACAAGGGGTAAAAAATACGTTTACGTTTATGGTTCTGTGCTGCATTTTTTCCTAAAAATCCGCATGTAGGTGGACCCATGCAGTTCAAATTTGTTGTTCGAGGGTCAGCGGTACTTTTTTTTTTTTTTTTTTTTTAATTTATGATAGTCACAGAGAGAGAGAGAGAGAGAGGCAGAGACACAGGCAGAGGGAGAAGCAGGCTCCATGCACCGGGAGCCCGACATGGGATTCGATCCTGGGTCTCAGGATCGCGCCTTGGGCCAAAGGCAGGCGCCAAACTGCTGCGCGACCCAGGAATCCCGGTCAGCTGTACTATTATTGTTCTTACTATTTTCTGAGCCAAAAGACACTATGGATATCAGAGCACGCAAAAGCCCAAGCCCTAGGGGAGGTTCCGTAGGAGGCGAGGAGGAGGCCTGTTATGCAAGGGACTGTCACCTTCCGCCTTCCGTGCAAGCGCGGCTCACCAAGGGGATTACGTCAGGTGGAAACTGCCATTAATGGTAGTTCCCTCTCTGGCCAGTCACACACCTACAGAGCACGAGGAGGTGAGAAATGTTACTACTCTAAGAGTGAGAAATGTGATGACCGGCACAATTCCATTTTTAGAACATGGAAGTTATTTCGAGCAGAGGGTTGGCCGGGCATTATTTTTTTTAATAGTGCCTGTACTCTAACAGCCCATGTGTGCCCACCCTGAGGAGAAACCAGGGCACAGTGGGGGAGCCTGCCATGCCTCTGGGGTTGGTTGCCAGGCAACCCCTCTGCTCTCTGACGGGAGCTGAGGGCGCTGAGGGCGGTGCAGAGCCAGGGGTGGGCTTCCCGGCCCCCTGCCACCCTGCTCACAAGTGCGGGAGCTCATTAGATGTCTTGGAAGCCCTCTCTGGGGTGCCCGAGAAGCAGCCTCTCTTTCTTCTTGGCCTGAGCAGTGTGTCCTGGGGAAGGCAAATCAGGAAAGAGCATTTTACACAGCTTGCACGCTTTGCTTTCTAAAACCATATTAGTTTACTACAGCTGATGTAACAAATTATTGTGAAACTGCTGGCTTAACAGAAATGTATTCTTTCACAGTACTGGAGGCCAGAAGTCCAAAATCAGTATGACTGGGCTCAAATCAAGGTGTCAGGAAGGCTGTGCTGTCTCCGGAAGCTTCAGGGGACGATCTGTTCCTTTGTGGCTGCTGCTGGCTGCTGGCATTCCTTGGCTTGTGGCCTTGTCACTCTACTCTCTGCTTCTCTGGTCACACTGCCTTCTTTTCTGTGTCAAGTCTCTTGACACCTCTTCCTCTCTCTTATGAGGGCACTTGTGATTGCACCGAGGGCCCACCTGGATAATCCAAAAGCATCTTCCTATCTCAAGATTCTTGACTTAGTCTTATATCTGCTAAGACCTGTTTTCCATATACAGTAACATTTATAGATTCCAAGGAATTAGAATCTGATCTCTTTGGCGATCCTTAATCGGCCAATGCCATCCAAACCATGACTTCCCCCAACAAAACCAGACAGCAGGTCACCACTAAGCCTCCTGGCATCCTGCACCATCACTTTCTACCTGGGACCACACACCTGGGTAGGGACAACTGCCCACATGGCTCTGACCCTGAGGCCCTGCCCATCTGGGACGTGACCTGTAAGACCTGCAAATAGGCCAGGCCTGGGGCTTCTGGCTGCAAGGATGTGGGACTGCTCACTAAAGCAATGACAGCTCCCTTCAGACCTCCAGTCACCGCCACAAAAGGACATAGGGAGGTACACTCCAGGGCCCAGGACTGTCAGAAGTTAAAGAATATATATTTTAAAATAACACCATAAAATTTCAATAATGAAAGGAGAAAAAATAGAAAATACCAATCCTTCAGAATCCTAGCCCTCAGAGACAATGTAAAAGAAATTGTTGTATTAAGAGATCTTCCTTCTAGACCTTTTTCTATTCAGATAGTACCAGATATACATATAGCTTTAACGAATGGAAATGAATTTATACTATACATATTGTTCTTCAACCTGGCTTTTTCCATAAATAACATACTGTGGATGCCTTCCAGGGCGGTTCGGGTAGCGGTTCCCCCACCTTCCCGAAGGCCGAGGCGGACCAGAGGGCAGCGGGTTGTTCCTAGATTTTCAGCTGGACCCACGCGGTGAGTTCGGAATCACTGGTACGCGGTCGGCTCGCGTTGCTGTGAGAGGCTCCAAAGATGGGGAGGCGTTTGTCTTCCTCCACACGACTCCAGCCTGCCCGCAAGGCCGGCCAGCCTCCGGTGAAGGACGTCGGGGCTTCCCAAGCTCCCAGGAAGAATTAATAGGCCTCTGTTTTCCACGGCGGAGCCTCACAGGGTCGGGGAACAGGCCTGTCGGGAAGGGGGCTCCGTGCGTGTGGAGGGGCTTCCCCGAGGGCGCCCGGCACCTCCGCCCGGGGCCGACGCAGGGGAGAGGACAGGCCGCACTGCCGCCTGCCTGGGGAAGGCCACCCGCCTCGGGAAGGCCGCCTGCCTCAGAAAGCCGCCTGCCTGGGGAAGGCAGCCCGCCTCGGGAAGGCCGCCTGCCTCAGAAAGCCGCCTGCCTGGGGAAGGCCACCCGCCTCGGGAAGGCCGCCTGCCTCAGAAAGCCGCCTGCCTGGGGAAGGCAGCCCGCCCCGGGGACGCCGCCCGCGTCGGGAAGGCCGCCTGCCTGGGGAAGGCCGCCCGCGTCGGGAAGGCCGCCGGCGGCAGCGCGGAATTCAGGTGCGGTTTCATCCGGAGGTTCGCAATGTCATCAGGCTCTGGTTTCATTTTTCTGTGATTTTCTTGGCTCAGTTTGGCCCTGCGGCCTAGCTTCGCCCACAGACTCACTTCCCTCCCTATAGTAAATGAGCCAGGGCACTTCCAGGGCCCAGTCACCCCGCTGCCGCGCCCGCCGGCCTCAGCGTCTGCCCCTGCCCCCACCCCCGCCCGAGACACTTCCTGATTGGACCAGCGTGAGGCACGTGCCACCACTGACCAATCGCTGTTGAGCAGGTGGGCGGGCTTACAGTGCAGGGCGCCTGCTCCAGCTCTGGGGTTAGGGATACGCGTGGCACTGGAAGTCTTCAGAGGGATTTTCTAATAAAAATTAGGAGGTTGGGGGGCACCTAGGGAGCTCAGTGGTTGAACGCCTGCCTTCCGCTCAGGTCCAAACTGGTAGAGCCGAACACTGAACACTCGAGTGTAGGAGGAGGATACTCCCTTAAGACGCACCACGAATGTCCTGATGTGAATGTATACCGCTATTCTAGAATAAGTTCCTGGGAGTGGAACTGCTGGGTCAAAGGTCTTGTGAATTCAGACTGAAATAGATATTGCTCAATTGCCCTCCAAAAAAGGTTTTTGTGTTTTCTTTCCCCACCAATTTCTCCTTCCAACAATATGATCTGTGAAAAGGTCCATTAACCCACATCTTCTCAGCACTAAATATTATTTATCTCTCTAATGCTTTGCCATCCTGATAGATTTTGTGTTTGTTTATATTTAGGTTCAGTTTGCCAGCATATAGTATAACACCCAGTGCTCATCCATCAAGTCATACTGATAGATTTAATTTGATTTTGAAAACTCTAAGGTCGGGTGAACATCTTTTCACCCACTTATTAATTAATCATAAGTCCTCTGCTGTGGATTACCCGCTTGTGGTCTTTGCTTTTTTTTTTCTCTCTCTCTATTGAGTTATTTATCTTTCTGTTACTGACTTGTGCAAGCTCTTTGTAGATTAGGGATACAAACTCTTTGTTTTACTCCTGGAAATATTTTCTGCAGCTTGTCCTTTGTGTTTTGACTTTGTGTATAGAGCTTTTGTTGAGAGAACTTGACAAATTTTATGTCGTTAAATGTATCAGGCTTTTTCGGTTTTCTGCTTAAAAAGGTCTTAGTCACTTTAAAATAACAAAACAATGGTCACCCATGTTTTCTTTCATGACCTCTGTGGTTTCTTTTTCTATTTATGTATTTTATTTATCTGGAACTTATTATATTATACATGTGAGGCAGGGGTGAATTTCGTTTTTACAAAGAGATAGCCAATTTAGATGTTAAGAACTTGGTGAGATTCTAGACCCTCTTTCACTGTCCTGTGGTTTGATTTTTGCTAACATCTGTTTCCATGGGGTGATTAGATAGGTTAGCAGGAAAGTGGTTGGTGTTTGTCTTCAAGTTCAGGGTCACTCCAGAAAGAGAGAAGAAGCAAGACTGGGACAGTCTTCAGACACCATTGGGAAGATGGTGTGCGGTGCCCAGAGGAGGGGAAGCAGGTGAGCCCCTGCAGCAAAGAAGAAAGAAGGAGGGTCCAACTGAGATAAGCCTGTATGTCCAGTTGGTGGACCCTCTTTGTGCTGAACACCAAATCAACCTAATTAAGATTGATGACAAGAAACTAGGGGAATGAGTGGGCCTTTGTAAAACTGACAAAGAGAAAACCCCACGATGTGGCCAGTTGCAGTTGTGTGGTGATTAAGGACGATGACAAAGGACGTCCTTGAGTAATCCTTCAAATGCAAGAAATGAACAAATTAAAAAACCTGATTCTCCTTCCAAAGGAAGGAAAGGAAAGGGAAGAGAAGGGAAAGGAAGGGAAGGGAAGGGAAGGATGCTTCTCTTGAGAAGAGTTTAGAGAGTAAGAGAAAGACCACTGCACCCCAGACCCCATACCAGGGAGCATTCTGTACTCTCGCCACCTGCTTTGCAGTCTTTCAGTCCAGAAGTCTGGGCTCCTCGGTGTGTGTTCCTTCACAAGTATTTACTGACCACCTACTCTGAGCTCAAGAAAGGACCATCATCTCTGGTATAGCAATAATGGAAGTTTGTAATAATAACTCTGAGGCAGCGCTGGGTGTGGAGCCTGCTTGGGATTCTCTCTCTCCCTCTGCCCCCACCTCAAGTTGTGCTTTCTCTCTCTCTCTAAAAAAAAAAAAAGCATTAAAAAAAATAATAACCCTGAGCCTGAGGCAGCAAGAAGAGCACTTGTGAGGAATCCGCCAAGCTGCAGGAGGTCATTTTAGGAAGATTCCCTTGAGGGGCGCCTGGGTGGCTCAGTGGTTGAGCATCTGCCTTTGGCTCAGGGTGTGATCCTGGGGCCCTGGGATTGAGTCCCACGTCGGACTTCCTGCAAGGAGCCTGCTTCTCCCTCTGCCTGAGTCTCTGCCTCTCTCTGTGTCTCTCATGAATAAATAAATAAAATTAAAAAAAAAAAAAAGGGATCCCTGGGTGGCGCAGTGGTTTGGCGCCTGCCTTTGGCCCAGGGCGTGATCCTGGAGACCCTGGATCGAATCCCACGTTGGGCTCCCGGTGCATGGAGCCTGCTTCTCCCTCTGCCTGTGTCTCTGCCTCTCTCTCTCTCTCTCTCTCTCTGTGTGTGACTATCATAAATAAATAAAAATTAAAAAAATAAAATCTTTAAAAAAAAAAAGATTTCCTTCAGACATGGTATTCAAAATTTTGTTCTTGAGATCTGAAAAAGTAATTCCCTGACTCTATTGGAAAAAGCAAAATGGCTCATTACTAAGAGTCATGCCCACCTGCGCTTTCCCTGACTGTGCTGCTGCCCATTCAGGAGAGGTCAGAGGTCAGAACCCCCCCCCCCCAGGGACTGGCACCACCGGCAGCAGGCATCTTGGCTGCCCCCCTGTGCCCCAGCAGAGGCTGGAGTCCGAAGGCTCCCCAGCAGCTAGCCTCAGTAGTTTCCACAGTAGCACGGTACATCTGTTCCTGTGTGTCCGCAGGGCTCTGGAATCATCTTCTATGTGACCTTGGGACAGCACAGATCATGCATCTGGGTGCAGTGGGTGCCCCGAGAATGCCCCGTGGATCGGCAATGGTGGAGAGCCGGGCGTGGTGCCAGCCTAGGGCCAAGCCTCCCGGGACCTCAGCAGGTAAGGGCGGCCCAGGTGCAGCCTGCAGGAGCACCTGGGCCCTCACCTCCGCTTCCCTGCGCACAGGGTCGGCTGAGAAACGGCCATCGGCACCCAGGCCCTGTCTGCGGGCCTGCCTGCGGGCCTCCCTGCTGGGCGCCAGAGCTCCGGGGGCAGCTGCTCCTCCCCAGAGCCTCAGCAGCTTACAGGCCCGTGGGTCACCCACCCGCATTCCTGGAGCCTGTCCTGCTGACTCACTGGGCCCCCGCAGCCCGGCCGAGAGGAGGGGGCAGCTGCATCAGGACCCAGGAATGCTTCTGAGTCTCCACCGCTCAGCCGGGATGATGACCAGGAAGTGGACGGTCTGAGGGCCCAAGTGGCTCCTCTGTCCCTGCCTGAGTCACAGCCAGGCCTTCGTTAATCCCATTTCCCAGAACATGCTTTACCCGCCCCCTCCCCCGCTGCTTGGGTTGAAGCAGCCTCCACAGCTCGCCCTGCGGTTGGCCTTCCACAGGGCCTGCCATCGGACGTGTCTCGCAATCGCCGATGGCCTGAGTTCTCACGTGCCGAGGACCAGGGTCGAATGTACGGTAGTTGTGTAGAGTGGTGTGAGTCTGTGTGTGACTGCATGGGTTTTAGAATCCCCGGGTGTAACTGTGTTTGGCCCGGTGCGATTAATGCAGATGAATGGGTGAGCGTGCACGTGTGTGGATAAGGCTCACTGTGTGCCATGTGTGGGAGCCCGTGTGGCTGTATGTCGTGGCCTATGGATGCATGCTGGCCTCTGGTTATGTGTGATTCCGCATGGCTGCGTACTGCTGAGTGTCACAGTGTGCAAGGCCGGGGATGGGCTTCGTGTGATTCCTCAGGACCACGTGTGTTCTGTGCCACGGGCCCAAGGAGGTCAGGGGTCTGCAGCACGTAAGAGAGAGACGTGAGTGTCTATCCGTTGTGCACTTTCCCCTTTTCTAGCTTCAGCCCCTGAGGAGCCCATACGGACTCCCACTTATGAAAGGAAGTGGAACTAGGCCGTAGAAGGCTCTTCCCCCCGGGGTCACTGACCGCTTTGAGAGTGGTTTCTTGGAAGTCAGGCCGGGCTTCAGGGCGATGCCAGCCCATCAGAGCCCTCGTAGCAGCTGGCTCCCGACGCTGACAGAGTCTCAGCCCAGGCCTGGCTGGGGGCCAGGCTGCCTCCCACCCCTCCAGGGACACAGCCAGCTTCTGTCAGCCCTGGCCATCTGCTCTCACCCTCCCCATACCTAATCCTGGTGCAGAGGGAACACAGGCCCCCAGCTCCCCTTCTCTTCCCACCCTGAAGACAAGCACATGCCTTTTAAGGGGCTTACCACTGAGCCTTTCAGGGAAAGCGCAGTGAGTAACAAAGGCATCCTGCATGTTTCACATGTTTCCGACTTTAAGCATCTATTAGAGTCCCGGCTCCTGGATGACTGCCTCCACTCCGCTACCTGCAGAGGGTGGGTGATCTTCTTGTCTGACTTGCCTTAAAGGGACCCACCTACCCCAGGATAGGTGACCCCACCAAGGTAGGACCCTCCTCACCACTACCCCTCCCACAGCTGAGGCGTGTTCTCTGCCTCTCTGAAGCGACTCCAGCTCCCAGGGCTGTGGCTCTGTCCAGAAATGAAAGACGTGATCCCTCTGGTTTCTCTTCTGCAGATTAGACTCAGGCAATAGCGGCCCAGATGTGCACGCCTCATACAGCCTCTGTGGCTGCTATGGAGGGAATCTTTGTGCTTAGGGGCCAATCATTCACCATTGCTAGTATGGGCCAGGCTGAGGATGAGTGATGTGATACATATTCCACTGAAGGAGCACCCACAAGGGAGAAAGTGCTGGAAGCGGGGGCAGAGGGAAAGAAGAAATGAGGAGCTGGGGCATCAGAGCATCCTGCATGGAGGCCTGGGTTAGGGGCAGGAAAAGTGTGCCCCCCACCCCCAGCACCAGTGAGCCCACAGACCCGGGTGTGAGGGGAGTTGTAGGGAGAAGACTTTGGACCAGCAGTTCAGGACACTTAGGTTCCAGTAGCTGTGTGACCAGGGAAAGCCACTTTCCCTCTCTGAGCTTTGGTTCATCCTCCTTGAAGACTGAGACAGCAGAGGAAAAATGTGAAGTGTAGAGTCAGAGGCATGAGTCTGTGCTCAACAAACATGACTCCTCATCCAGGAACCTGAAGACAGTTGTCAACTCCTTCCCAGGGGCCAAGACCTTTCCCCAGCTCAGACGGTCCATTTACGAAGGAATCTGTCTTTTCTTCCCTCATCAGCACAGGCAGGGCCCACCATACCCAGGTCCCATGGAGACCCTGCTGAAACCTGGGGGTGAAGGCAGGGGACTAAACAGTAGGAAGGGAAGAAATCTGGGAGTGGAGTGAGGTGGGCAGACATGGTGACAAGGGCTGCAGGGCTTCCCTAGGTTGAACGTGACATTGGTCCTGCTCCTCCCTGACTTATCCATCCGACCTGCACCTGCTCCCTCCTTCCCCACCAACCACCACATGTTCCCTAGGGCTATAGCTCTGACTCAGATCATTCTGCTTGGTGCTGTGGCTCAACATAAGTGGAGTTTCCAAGCGAAAGTCAATATCCTAGGCCCACCAGAGGCTAGAAAAATTAGTAAGACACAGGCCCTATATGCCAAGAATTTTTAACCACAATTGCCAAGAATACCTATTTGATCACATTAGTTAATACTATTTGACAAATTCAACTGCCTTCAAGATCTAGACAGCATCGGTGGCTGAAGCAAGCTGGTGGAAGGCAGTAAGGAATGGTGGGACCTGTGGACCAACCCTGGGACAACACGTCCTATTTCAGAGTGGGCCAAAGAAAAGACAGCTGCTGCCAGACACCTGTTGTGACATGTTCTCAGTTCTTAGCAAGTGCCAGACACTGTGTGAAGTGCTCTCGTATATTATTTTCCTTCATTCTCTCAAGAATTCTTTGAGAGAGGGAATAGTATTGTAGGAGACAAAGTCTAAAGTGACCGGTATGATCCCTATATCCTCGTGTTCATGCCTTTGTGTAATCTCCTCCACTTGAGTGTGGGCAGGATCTGTGACTTGTTTCTAACCAAGATAATAACCAATATGCCAACATCCAAGCAATACTTGCAGAGGCAGCGGGATATCCCTCCCATGATTACCTTACATTAGAAAAGACTCGGTTGTTCTTGCAGATTGGTACAGAGACTTCCTCTCTTGCTGATATTAAAGAAGAAAGCTGCCAAGTTCTGAGAGAGCCTCTGGAGAGGGCTCCTGGCCAGGAGCTGTGGGTAGCCTCTAGGAGCAAGGGCAGCCTCCAGCCTGCCGCCAACAAAAAGATTTCAGACCCACCACCACAAGGAGATGACTTGTGTCAGCAGCCTGTGTGAACCCGCCAGCAGATGCATCCCCACCGGAGGGTCCAGATGAGAGCCCAGCCCTGGCTAACAACCTTGACACCTTGGCCTCGCAGAGGACCCCATTAGGCTGCCCCCAGACTCCTGACCCACTGACACTATGGATTACCAGTATGCATTGTTCTAAATTGCTAAGTTTATGATAATTTATGATGAAGCGAGCGAAAGTGAATAAAAGTATTATCCCCATCTTACAGATGAGGATCTAAAGCTCAGAGGCTGATCAGCCATATGATGACTATGAGCCACAGCAGGGACCAGCCCCAGCCTCCAGACTGCAGGCTGACATTCTCTCCAGGACTCCGCCTGCAGTGCTGGCCGTTGTTCTCTGTGTGGCTGCCTAGATAGGAGAGGAGTAATCTACATGGCTTTGATTCAGTGACCATTTTTTCATTTCAATTCAACAATTTGTTGTACTCCCACCATGTGCCCAGCACTGTGCCAGGCATGGGTGATATAGCAGAGAGCAGCACAGATATAGGACCTGCTTTTGGGGGAGCAGAAGCTACAGTGAGGGACATAAAGGATGACAAGTGCTATCAGTGTGATGAGGGTTTCAGAACAAGGAGGAATGGGATGAACTGGGAGCACGTAGTAGGGCAACCAGCCTCAGTTCAAGGCCAGGGACAGTGTCCTTGAGGAAGTAGCATGTAGGTCCCTTGGGGGTAGGCCTGGTAGGGAGTCATCCCCTCTGCATGGAGAGCAAGTGAGTGGGCGGGTGACTGGGTAAGCTTTCTTGGTCATGGGTCCCCAGGGAATAAGGCTCTCCCAGCAACGTGAAATCATCCTGTTTCTGTGCATTGGCTTCCAAGACATCTTGTCCCAAGGACCCAGGGCCTCTATGACTGGCCAGTGACGCTCGTGATTCTGGAGCATGCTTCCTGAATGCATCATGGGTGGATGGGCAAAGGTAGGGGTGGCTTAGCCGTGACTCTTATCCCGTAATCATGCCTGGACATCTGGCAGGGGAAGAACTGCAGGTGGGAGTGGGAAGCAAAGCAGGCAGATGAGGAGCAGTGAGGGTAGGAGCAGAGCCAGAGGAAAGCGCAGGAATGAGAAAGCGGGCCCTGCATGAGCCCAGCTGCAGTGTGCAATGGCTCAGCAGACCCAGGGTCCTGCCAATGAGTGGGCAGCATGATATGGCTCAGGCAAGGTCCCAGCAGGAGGCAGATGGCACACTGAGATCGGGCCATCCGAGGGGCATGCAATAAAGGGACTATTTTCAAGGGCCAGAAGCTGGACCAATAGCAGTAGTCTGTGCACTGTGCACTGCTGTGCCGGATGGGGTGAGAGGTGGAGCGGGTGACTACAACCCCTCTGGGAAGAGCCGACCCCTGATAGGAGCCGTGGCCACAGCTCAGCCAGATCACAGCCACCCCAAGGCAGGTTTGGAGGGGTAGGAGGACTAATCACTGTGCATTCTTGTTCCTCTCTGCCTCCCACATGCTGTCAGTGCTCCTCCCTGATCAGGGTGCAGAGTGAGGGCACCTACCCCTGTCCCCCACCCACCCCCAGCCCCATGCAATCCCCACAGGCCCACCTCAGTGCACAGAGCAGGGAAGAGAAGTTGGGGAACAGACTGGAAGTGAGAAGAAACTCAATCCCAACCCCGTCCTTTACCAGCCAGGAACTCTGTACAAGCTCTTTGAACTTCTTGGGCCTCAGTTTCCCCCTCCATAAAAAGGGGATGCTGAGCATGCTTATATTCAGTTGTTCTGGGTTTGAAATGTGAAGATGTGTTCAAGAATTCCACCTTGGAACCCTGCACCCGTTGGCTGGCTGCTGGCCTTGGTTCCTAAGAGTTCAGCAACAAGAACACAAAATCGGGGCCACTGAAAAGCCAGACAGACACCAGTCCAGAAACCCCGGACATCAAACAACACACTGGATGAGAAGCTTGCTCAGCAGGTCCAGTATCTGCCAGGGTTGGAACCCAGAAGCATTCTGTCTCCCTACAGGGGCCTGAGGGGTGCACATACACACACACATATGCACACACGTACACACACATGCACACACACAGGCACCACCAGGAGGGTGGTGCCCTGCATCTTAGCCCCTCCAGAGAGAAGCAGCACAGGGCCTGCCTGCAGCCCAGGGTCTGCACCTGGGTGTCTGAGGTGGGTGGAGCAGTGAAAGCAGCCCTAAGGCCCCAGCACTGCCTAGAATCCCCGGCCCTGCTGCAAAGACACTTGGCAGCCCTAGGCCACCTCCCCGGGGTAGAAATCCTCCCATGCGCCCCCACACGTATGTCACTTAGGTGAGACCCCAGCAGCAACAGGGTGGCCCTGCCTGGAACAGGCCTCCGAGCCTCGGGGACAGATTCTGGGGCCCACCTCAGCCTACCGGTGACATGACATCAATGCCCAGAACAAAGGCCCTTGGTGAGAGCCACAGGCCTCTGCCCTTTAATGCTTTATCACCCACATCTCAGGTTCACAGGAAGAGGGCTTTGAAAGCAACAGCATCAGATCTGCAATACCACTGCGGTCAGGTTTTTTCAGATGAAAGGAAACCAAAGTGGATCGAAGAACTGCAGGTACAGCAGATTAAGGCCCCACCGGGTGGCAAGGGACCCAAGGGGAGGGCAGGAAGGCCTAGAGAGGTCCATCCCAGGAGGAGCAGGAGGCGTTGCTCAGTCTCCCTCAAAAGCAATCCCCAGGTGAAAGGAGGCAGGCCTGCCCCTTATGTTCCCCAGGTTGACAGATGATGACTTGGTGCATGACAGGAGCAAGCAGAGGCAAAGGGGTCACTTGGAGGCCTGAGAAGAGCACAGTGCTTCCTGGCACCCACGCCTTGTCCTCCTCCAGCTCCTCTGCCCTGGGAGGCCCTGGCTGCACTGAGGGTGAGCCCCAGACCACCACCAGCATCCCCAAACCCCTGCACTGCTGGGGACTCGCCTGCTGGCACCCAGACCGGCAGGAACCTCCTGATTGCCCACCCAGCTGGGCTCCAGCGTGGAACTCCAGCTTCAGAGCCTGATGGGCACTCTCCCTTCCCTAAGTCACGCCTTCCCTGCTGTTTCTTACAACTCGGGAGCACCCGAGAATCCAAATGGGAAACATTAAGTTTCTGTGTCTCCTTCCTATGAGACTGTGATGGAATTTACCAAGTCACTTGTAGAAAGCCTGGGCTGTAAACTTTATTTCACTGCCCTATTTTCCTTTCTCTTCATGTTCCTGGCTTCTTTTCCATTTATTTCATATTGTTGTGTTGAATGTATACTTTTTTAAAAACTTTTTTTTTTAAGTTGTGAAACGTTCCAAAAAATTTAGAAACACATAGGAAATCATATAATGAACACCCTGCTATCCACCTACCAGCTTTGTGAATTCTTAACATATTGCCAATTTGGTTTCATTGTGCTGGTGGTGGTGGTGGTGGTGGGAAGATGTAACTAACAAAATTTACCATTTCTTAACCATTTCAATTTCTTTAAGAAACCTAGTGTTATGCATACAGTTAAAGGGCCTGTGGCCTCTCTTCCATTCCCTTCCCTTCTTCCCTAGGAATAATCATCACTCTGAATTTGATTCTCTTACTAAAGTGATACATGTAGGACACCTGGGTGGCTCAGTCAGTTAAGCATCTGCCTTCGGCTTGGGTCATGATCCTGGAGGCCCAGGATCAGCCCTGCACCACAGGGAGTCTGCTTCTCCCTCTGCTCCTCCCCCTGCTCGTGTTCTCTTTCTCCCTCACTCACTCTCTCTCATAAATAAATACATAAATAGATAAATAAATAAATAAATCTTTTTAAAAAGTGATACATGGGATACATGTTTTATAATGAAAACAATCCATACAGTAGAGAAGGACATAAAGCAAAAAGCAAGAATCCTACTCCCCACAACCTTAAACTCACTCCCCCTGAAGTGCTCATTGTTAAAACTTTCTATGACTCTTTCCAGGTATTTTAAAACACATGGCAAATTATATTTGCTTGTTTTATTTCTTGACAGAGATGAATTTGCACTATGTACTGTGTTCTCCAATTTGCCTTTTGTTTCTGGTTACTGTAGCTCATTGGACCCTCTTCCGTGTGAGTACTGATAAATCCACCATATTCTTTCTAACAACTGCGTGGGATTCTATTTTATTTAGTAGTTTCCCATGGAGGGGCATTTAGGTGGTTTCCAGCATTTAGCTCTTCTAAACAAGCCTGCACTGAACATCCTTGACATATAGTTTTACTCACTTGTGGGAATATTGTATATCTGTAAATACCTAGAGGTACAGTTTCTGGATAAAAGGATACTGAGCATTTGACATCTTAAAAGATATTACCAATTCCCCCCCCCCAATAAAAATGATCCATTTAAACACCAATCAATGATGTATGAGAGTCCTGTCTCTCCACATCGCCAAGACCGTGTCTTTCCATACCACTGTCAGTCTTTTATTTATCTTCTTCTGTGAACTGTCTGCTATTGTCTTTCCCCTAGCATTTTATGGGTTTATTCTTACATTTTTGAATCTTTGATCCATCTGGAATTAATTTTAGATGCACAGTGAGATAGACATTCTTTTCAATTAACAATTATTGTTTTTCCTACTCTGTAAATAGATGGAATTAAATACCAAGATAAAGAGAAAAGCAGATTTCTCTCCACTCCTTACAGACCACTGCTACCTGATTTTGCCTCCCCACTTAGAACTAGCCCACCTCGAGGCTCTAGGTTAAGAAATGGAACACTATCTCTGCCCACGCTGTCTTTATAGTGGATGGGCTGAACACAGATGCTCCACAAACATCCAATCAGTCATTCAACAAATAGCCAACCAATGGAATTTTGTTTTCTCCCTCTGAGGAGAAATATATTGCACACGTAGGAAGAGGGGGTACACTGGGTATCTGGTGGTCAGAGGAGTAGCTGCGGCAGACTGTAAAAAATTCACTCAAACCCTTTGTCCCTCTTCCATTGTAACGGAGTTGATGCCAGGCTTGTGGCTGCCTAACTAGGAACAGTGTCCCCAGCTTTGTGAATTTACCTGGAGCCATAAAACTACATCCTCAGTAGGGGAACGTGAGCAAAGCAGGCATGTGTCCCTTGGCCTATAATGGCTTTCAAATATGACACCAATTCTTCAACCCTCTTCCTGTGGATGGCAAGCATCTTAAGGTGGAGGCATCTATGACCCCTCCACTTGGATGAACCTGGGCAGTCTTTAACTCCAATGTGACTTCTAAGACTGGGGCATAGAGGTTTCTATCTTATTCTCCAAGAACTCTTGCTCTTAGAGCCCTGAGCATCTATAAGGCAGTCTAACTTTCCTGAGGCCACTGAACTGGAGAGGCCACATGTTGGTGCCCTGGTATAGGCCTAGCTGAGCCTAGTCTTTCAATCAAGCACTGGGTAAGTGAAGATGCCTCTAGATCATTTAATTCCCAACCATTTGAGTCACATTCAGTCTTAGCTGTGGCCCCAGACTATAAAGTAGAGAGATAAGACCCCCTCCGGGTGTTCTGTCCAAATTCTCCAGCATTCCTCACAGCCCCACAGAATCTGTGAGGATAATGAAATGGTTGATGCTTTAGAACACTAAATGTCAGGACAGTTCATTATTCAGTAATAGATCACTGGAACCACTCTAAGACCTAGAAAATTCACACACACACACACACACACACACACACACACACACACACACACCATACACACCATCTTCCTGCTGGCTCCAACCCAGGGGTAGCAATGACCTGCTTCAACTATGCAGATGGCAACTCCTAGGGATGACCGAACCACAGCATGGAGGGAATCCAGGTCCTTTAGGGACCCCTGTCTCATCTGTCCCCAGATGGGACACTGCTGTCAGCTGATGAGAAACACTCACTTCAAGGATTACATGAGAAAGGAATGAATGTCTTTCTGCCTTCAGACAAACAAACAAAACAAAGATAGAGCAGCGAGCAAGGCAGACATGGTCCATGTCCTCTGGGAAATTCTGTCTTTGACTGGGGAGGAAGCAGGAGGGAGGGGACACAACGCCAGGTCAAGCCTCCTGGATTATACAATTGGTTATTTAATGGCAGGTGTAATATGTCCTAGGCAGAGGTGTACAGGGAGCTGTAAAAATAATTCACAGGGCTCTGACCCAATGTGGGTGGACATGGAAGCTAGCCCTGAGGAAGTGATCCTTGACCAGATGGATGAGTAAAAATTAAGTGAGATGGTAGAGAAGGAGGAGGGGAAGACGGTTCTGGCACCAGAAGTGGGTAGAGCATGTGCAAAGACACAAGTTTGAGAAACTGCCAAAAAAAAAAAAAAAAAAAGCCAATGAGAGCCTTGTGGGTCAGGCTCTCAGATACGATCTCTAAGAAATGAGAATTCAAGAGGTAATTCCAGCAAGAGAGTCAGCTTCTAGAAGCTGTGTGGGGAACAGACTGGGGACAGGGAGCAGTCAGGAATCTGATAGAGACACCATCGATGGTATAGGCTGTGGAGATAAACTGGGTGATTACATTTGAGAGACTTTTGGGAGGTGGTTAATAGGATTTGGGAGGTAAGGCAACTCACTGAGAGAGAGGAGTCAAAGATGAAACACCAGCAAGATGATGTCTGGTCTGTGAGTAAACTGTAATGTCGAAGCCAGAGGAAACCTAGGCATGACCAAGTTCAAACCCAGCTCAGAGCAAGAGAAAGGGGATCGGATTTGCAAGTGAGGGCCTTTGAGCAAGTCACCTTGCTCAGGAACTCTTAAGCATAAGGACAAGAGCTGTGTTCATTCATTTATTCAAAACACAGGGTAAGCGAGGCACCTGGGTGGCTCAGTGGTTAAGCATCTGCCTTTGGCTCCAGTTGTGATCCTGGGGTCCTGGGATTGAGTCCCACATCAGGCTCCCCATGAGGAGCCTGCTTCTCCTTCTGTCTATGTCTCTGCCCCTCTCTCTGGGTCTGTCATGAATAAGTAAATAAAATCTTAAAAAAAAAACCCACACATGGTGAGTGGTACAAGAAATGTGCAATAAATAAGGTGCAAACATAAAGTATGTGGTGTGTTAATGACAGGGCTAAGGAGAACAAATAGAGCAGGGAAGGGGAGAGAACAGGGAGTTAAATTTTTAGGTAAGATATTCAAGATATGCATTTACGAGCAGGGTGGATCCAGGTTCTGTGGAATCTAAGGAGGGGGGAATCTCCTGTAGACAAAGTATTAAAATATCTTATTTTTGCAAATGGCACAAAGATACTTGACCATATGAATCAATTTCTAGAGCCTGGGACAGGGTGGTGCGAGTGAAGGAGCCCAGAGCAGAGCTTCAAGAGTTTCTCAGTAAATCTGTCTCTGCTCATGAGTAAGAGGGCTGGGGAAGGGGAGGAGTGTGACTGTGGGTGTCACAAACAGAACCTGTTTCTGTGACTTACAGCAAGTCATTAAATTACTCTGAGCCCCAATTTCCTGATCTGTAAATGAGGAAAAAAAATATTATGTCCTTATAAGGTTTTCAGGAGGAAATAAGGCCCTATCAGTAAAGATCCTGACTCAGTAATAAGTGATAGCTAGTATTTTAATTTTTATTCCTACTCCTCACAGATGGATGATCTCACCATGATCTCACCTTGGAGGGGGAGCAGAAAGAACCAGAATAAGGAAAAGATTGTGAGCCCCGGTGACAGGAAGGCCCAGAGCTCCCTGGGAGTACTGGACTCCGTGACTCAGGGATGCACACACTGTGTGTGTGACCTTTGACCTGTGAACTGGTCTGCGGCAAAGTGGTCTGCGGCAGTGGCCTTCATGTGCTACACTATGCAGTACATCTATGGAGATCGCACCTCCAGTGAAAGCCCAGCTCCCCACCCCACCCCCGCCGCCATGGACTTGGATGTGTGAATGGGGGTGAGCAGGGAGCAGAGGCAGAGCACACAGCTGGTATTCATTGCCTTCATTACACAGCTACTACAACCATCTGCAGAGACTTCTCTTGTATGTGATGGCAACTCTTCTGGAAAAACTGATTGCCCTTGTTGTAGAAGAGGCAATGATCCCAAGCAATAAAATCACCATAGCAGGTGTTGGATAAGCTGGTATGGCACGTGCCATCAGCATTCTGGGAAACTCTCTGGCAACGAACTTGCCCTTGTGGATGTTCTGGAAGATAAACTCCAAACAGAAATGAGGCGTCTCAGGCATGGGAGCTCACTTCTTCAGACGCCAAAAACTGTGGCAGATAAAGATTACTCTGTGACTGGTAATTCTAAAATTGTGATGGAAAATGCAGGAGTCCACCAGCAAGAGGAAGAGAGTCATCTCAATCTGGTGCAGAGGAATGTTAACGTCTTCAAATTCATTATTCTTCAGATCATCCAATATGGTCCCAACTGCATCATAATTACAATTCCCAACTCAGCGGATTCTCACATTCTCACATATGTTACCTGGAAACTAACCAGATTACCTGAGCACCATGTGATTGGAAATGAGCGTAATCTGGAATCTGCTAGATTTTGCCATTTTATGGTTTAAAAACTTGGCATTCATCCCGGTGGTTGCCGAGTTGGGAGGATGTGGCGTCTCAAGTGAGGCTGTATGGAGTAGAGTGAAGATGGTAGGCGTTTCTCTCTAGGAACTGAATCCAGAAATGGGAAGAGACGATAATAGTGAAAACTGGAAGGACATACGTAATATGGTGACTAGAAGTGCTTATGGAATCATCAAGCCAAAAGGATATACCAGCTGGGCTATTGAATAAATGTGGCTACTCTCATTGAGTCCATGCTGAAAATCTATCCGGGATTCATCCCGTGTCAATGATGGTGAAGAGAATGCGTAGCACTGAGAATGAGGCCTTCTTGAGCCTTCCATGTATCCTGAGTGCTCAGGGGTTAACCAGTGTTATCAAGCAGAAGCTGAAGGCTGACCAAGTTGCTCAACTCAAGAAAAGTACAGATACCCTGTGGGACCTAAGAGATCTGTGACTTCTGGGTTGTAGGCTATAGAAATTTAAAAATTCCAAATGTGGATTACCTGTGAACCTGTAGTTTTTATACAGGTACTTGGATTATATATTGCTTTTATCTTCCTAGATATGTGAATTTGGGCTCACTGAATCGAAGCCCATGCTTGGTTTAATGCTTGCAGTATGAGCCCTTGAATAAACAATTAACTATTGGGGGGGGGAAGAAAAGAAAGACAGAGAAGAAAGAAAAGAAAGAAGAAAGAAAGAAAAGAAAAGAAAAGAAAAAAAGAAAGAAAAGAAAAGAAAGAAAAGAAAAGAAGAAAAGAAAAAAAGAAAAGAAAAAAAGAAAAGAAAAAAAGAAAAGAAAAGAAAGAAAAGAAAAGAAAAGAAAAGAAAAGAAAAGAAAGAAAAGAAAAGAAAAGAAAACAAAAGAAAGGGCTAGGGGTTCAGCAGGCCTGTATTCCAAACCTGCCGCCACCCCTGCCAGCCGGCAAGTGTGACCAGACCAGACTCTTCACTGCCTCAGCTGCCACTTCTTCAGCTGTCACATGGAAGGCAGGACAGTCCTAACACCACCACGCAAGGGGGTTGTGAGGATATAATGTGCAGGCGTGGACAGAGTACAAGGCCACTGCTCCTGCGTTCCTCCTTTTCCAGTCAGACACATGTTCCAGGCCTGTACCCAGGAGGGGAAAAGGCTGTGACAGCCTCGGGCACCCAGTGACCAAAAGCTCCCCCAGCTCTGGGTGTGTGGCTGGCACAGCAAATGCTCTCAGGCATGTAACAAAGCAAGCTCAGCCCACAGTGGGTGCTGGTGACGTTTGATGACTTAAAACAATTAAACCCATAATCAGAGGGTGCTCCGACTCGGCTGCTGTGGGTTTGTTTGCCCACGAGTCACAATAATCTTGCTGGGAGTGTGCATCAGCCGTTAGCCCTCAAAGTTCTGTTGCTAAGAGATTATGAACCAAATGATGTTTCCAAAAAATAACCACTACAGGATGTTCCAGGAGAGAGCCACAATAACAGCCCAAACAGAATGGATATGCTGTTATTGATAAATCCTTATAAAGAGCAGAGGCTGGGGAAGCCTGGCCATGCACATCCTCTGTAAATTACTGGCTTGCCAAGGTTTCAAATATAACAAAATACAGTTATCTGTGATGACGGGAAGGGCTGTAATATAAGGCCTTCAGGATTCCAAAAGTTCCTCCATCCACCAAGATGTATCTTTTGGAGGCCTGTTGTTTGCCTCTTCGGTGACTGTTTACAACCATCTCAGCCACATTTCGGAGCAGTCACTAAGTCTAACGTAGCTGTAACCACTCCCTGTTTGACACCGTGCCTGGGGGGGACAATTGATGAAGTGAGTGAACATAGCTACTTGCAGCCACCTCCAGCTTTGTGCTGGGGTAAGAGGAACCAGTCAACTAACTGGTTAGAGCAGGACAGTTTCCATCAACAGGAAGTCCGCAAATAGGGCACTTTCGAGAAACTCTTGTCGTCTGGCGCCTAGAAGCGCTCTGCCCATGCAGTTTTCCTGGGAAGATGCGGCCATTCTGCTTTGGGTCCCCCGCAAAGGCTCCTGGGTCGCTCCCAGGGGATCTCCATCAGGCGGATGAATTAGTGCCAAGTGGTGTGATACCAGCCTGACAACCATCTCCCGCCACCCCGCACCTCCTCTGCTCTAGCGCCCCCAGCCCCTCCCCACTTTCTCTCTGGCCTAAAGGTCTACACTGTACCTCACTGGGGCAGGTGGCAGAGGGCAAGGTGTGTTCTTCTCTCTCATTTAACAGGTGAGGGAGCCACGGTCCAGAGGGACAAAGTGAGGTGTCAAGGTCACACAGCTAGTAGGACAGGAGGCCGATGCATGTCCTCTAGCCCTGGATCCCAGGATCTTCACTGCTCTCCAGATCCCCGGGCTCCCCGTGATGGACACCACATAGGAAACTGCCCAGGTGCTACAGTGGCTCCCGGAAAGGGGTCAGTGTTTCCATGGCCGGCCCCGGTGCCCCTCAGCTACTGTGGGGTGCTGGGGCGAGAGGGCCACCGGCGCTCTACCTTCCTCCTCCTTCCAGGGGACGGGAGCAGGGGTCATGAATAAAGCGGGTCATGAAGATCCCACACTTACAAGCTTGTTCGGTCTGTCACTATGTGGGTGACCTCAGGCGAGGTACTGAGTCTTCTGCAGTACTGTTTTCTTTCTAAAAAATTAGGACAAGTACTTCCCTCCTTTATGGGGCTGTTATGAGGAATGCATGAGATTAGACAGTTAAATGTTGGTCAGCAGGGTATGTGGGAACCCCTTGGCAGCAGCTGTGGTCACAGCTCTAAGGTATCATCGTGCTCACCGCGGCCAGCACCCACTCCTGCTCAGGACCTGGGGTGCAGGCCGTGCCAGCCGCAGCACCAGTGCAGTCCCTTGCGGTGATCAGCCTGGGCCAGGAGGGCGGCCAGTGACAAAGGGACACGATTCCTGGGGCTCTTGGTGGTAGATTCTTGATTTTTCAGATGCTGGGCTCAAAAGAATGAAGAAGTAGCTCCGAGGGTTTCTGTGCCTGTCTAACTACATGTGTTTGCACTGGCTCCCTTGGGCTGGAATTCCCCAGGGACCAACCCAGCGGTCCCTGCCCAGCGGCCTCCCTGCCCTGAATCATGAGCAGGCTTCTGCCCTTGGCCGGGCCGGGGGCCTCAGCAGCAGGCTGCTGGCTTCCTCCCCGCTGGAATGGGAAAGAGCAAGCCAGGGCGGGGTGCTTCCCGAGTCTCCCTGAAAGTTGCTCCTCTGAGAGTCTTTTTATTTTTTTTAATATTTATTTATTTATTCATGAGAGACAGTGAAAGAGGCAGAGACCCAGGCAGAGGGAGCAGCAGGCTCCATGCAGGGAGCCCGATGTGGGACTTGATCCCAGGTCTCCAGGACCACACCCTGGGCGGAAGGCAGCACTAAACTACTGAGCCACCCGGGCTGCCCGCTCCTCTGAGAGTCTTAAAACCCCAGCCCAGAGAAGGACATCGAGGGAGAACCGGGAGCTGGACAGATGAAGGCTGTGGCGGAGGGTCATGAATTCACCAGCCCGGCCACTTGGCACCCGCCCCCCGCACAGCGGCTCTGTTATCCTGTGGGGTCAGGACGCTGTTTCTGCCGAGTCATCCTTTCTTGCCCAGAAGGGATCCTGGCCCAGAGCCACATTCCTGGTGGGGTCTGAGTGCCACGGAGGCGGGAAACTTCCTTTCTCACCAGACCCCAGCGCTCCAGCCAGGCATACAGTTCGGTCTCTCAGCAGCCTCTGCTGGCCGCCAAGGCTCTCCTTGAAGCATCTGTGGGGGTCCTCCCCCTAGGGCCCCCACCCTCCCTGGACCCTGACTCTGAGAGATATAAGAACATTCCATGGCAAGGGACTGATGCTAGCATGCCAAGGGAGGAGACACTGGGACTAAGGGGGTGGGGATGGGGGGCTCTAGGAGCATTGAGGAACTATTTCAAATTCCCCAGCTCCCCCCTTTGCGGACCCTCCTGCTAGTGAGGGTTCAGCAGCCCCACTGCAAAGGAACCTACTGGCATAGGACAGGCCCGGGCAGGGGCCAGATCTCAAGCTAGAGAGGAGATGAGGCAGTCTAGGAAGCTTCATCCCTAGGCCTGTACTGCCCCCCAACCAGCAACTCCAGCATCCCCTTGTTGTACAAAATTTTGGTGTCCACAGAAGTGCAAGTTGATCACACCACATGCAGAGCTCATGTTTCAGGAACCATGTGCTAGGCCCTACACTAGGCCCTGGCCCCTAGCAGTGGACGACACAGATGTGGCCAATCCTAGTACCTCTCCCATCCGTTCCAGGCCCAGCAGCCTTGCTTCCAAATATGCTGTCGTCCCAGATCACTTGGGCCTCCACTCCTAGCTGCGTGACCTTGAGCAAGTTACCTCTCTCTGAACCTTGTCTTATCTACAAAACAAAGGCAAGCTAATATCTACTTCATAGGGGTGCTAAGAGAGATATGTGAGTTCATATGAGTTGATATATAATATACGTACATATGTGTTAATATATGTAATATAAGTTAATATATGTAAAATGTTTAGAACAGGGACACCTGGGTGGCTTGGCGGTTGAGCATCTGCCTTCAGCTCAGGGCTTGATTCTAGTCTGGGGATCGAGTCCCACATCAGGCTCCCTGCGAGGACCCTGCCTCTCCCTCTGCCTGTGTCTCTGCCTCCCTCTCTGTGTCTCTCATGAATGAATAAATTAAATCTTAAAAAATAATAATTTAGAACAATTCTTGGCACAAAGACTTCAGGATGTGTGTGCATGCACCAGCGTGCATGGGTCCCTGTGCACACCGTGTCTTTGCTCTCACTGCCCTCTACCTGGAATACTTTTCTCCTTTTCTACAGGAATCTAGGGGTTCAGTCGTGGCAGAGTTTTCAGAAAGGAAGACTGATGGGGACCGGCCTGAGGTCAAGCCCCAGCCCTGCCAGGGCCACCAACCCTCGCAGAGCACTTCACGCTGAACCCCTAGATTCCAGATGAGGGAAGGGGGCTCAGGAAGGCATACCAGACGCTTGCCTGACGGTGCAGCCCTAGTCAGTGCTGGAGCTACGGGTGGAGCCCAGGTCCTCTGACTGCAGGAGGCACTATCCCTGCCCCCTCACGGCACAGGTCCCTAGGAAACTTCAGACACCCCAAGGTAGCCACCAGAACCTCAGAGCTCCCCCAAGGCCCAGCAGCCAGACGAGGGCCCTCCTGGCCCTTCAGAGGTCCTGGAGTGGGCAGGAGTCGTCTCTCAGAGCCAGGCAGGGCCATGGGAGGCCCCAGGACAGGGGGCGCTGGCCCAGCAGGAAGAGTTCAGCCCAGGAAACTCTGAGCAATGCCGGCAGACCACAGAGCCCCCAGGCTTCCTGCCCTCTCCACACAAGCGGCCCTGTCAACGTCAACGGCTTTGTGAAACCCTGCCTGGCGGGCGGCCGCAACTCTAGGGGCCCCGGGTTCACTGGCTGTGGTCGCCCTGTTCCTTTGCAGCCCAGGAGAAGGTGGCTTCCTAAAGACTGCCCTCCACGCGGCAAGGCAATGGAATCCAGCTGCGGCGAGGAACAGGCACCTGATGGCGCCCCCTGCACCCTGCACCCTGCCCCCCCCCCCCCCCCTCAGGTCCCGGGCCTCCAGACCCCAGGGCTCCTCCCCGTAAGCCCATAACTCCCTACGCTCCCCAAGATGCAGGGGACCCCTGGATGCAGCCGTAGGGTGGGATCTGTGGTCGAATAACTTTGGAGTGGGGGATATGTGGGTTAGAAGCCCAGTTGATAGTTTCGCCAGCTGTGTGACTTCGGGCAAGTTGGTTAACCTCTCAGTTTCACAGTGCCCTCGTGTGTACAATGGTGATTTAAAAAACACACCTGCCTTGTTGTCAGAATTGAATAGAACGATGCACATGGAAGGTTGGGTACAGTACCTGACACACAACAAACCTTCCATAAATAGAAACTCTTGTTTCTTTTTTTTTTTTTTTTAAGATTTTATTTACTCATGAGAGAGAGAGAGAGAGAGAGAGAGAGGCAGAGATACAGGCAGAGGGAGAAGCGGGCTCCATGCAGAGAGCCTGACGCGGGACTCAGCCTGACGCGGGACTCGGTCCCGGGGCTCCAGGATCAGGCCCTGGGCCAAAGGCAGGCGCTAAACCGCTGCGCCACCTGGGCTGCCCGAAGCTCTTGTTTCAGTAAACACTGTGAGTGGCAACAGAAATTAGGGTGCAAACACTATCGTACTTATTTGATTTTGCAATTTTAATTAAAACCATCCAGACCCGGGACACCTGGGTGGCTCTGTTGGTTAAATATCTGCCTTCGGCTCAGGTTGTGATCTCAGGGTCCTGGAATCAAGCCCCACATCTGGGGGGGTGGGGGAGCATAGGGTGCTGCTCAGCAAGGAGTCTGTTTCTCCCTTTCCATCTGTTCCTCCTGCTTGTGCTCTCTCTCTCCCAAAGAAATAAAATCTTTAAAAATATAAATAAATAAACAAACTAACTAATAAATAAATAAAACCGTCAAGACCCAATCTACAATACCTGAAGGAAGTATATACCTTCCTCTGGACACTTCCTCTCCTTTTGAATTGCTCAGGAATCCCAAGACCTACATGCTTCAAAAGATGGAGGTAGAAGGTCCAGCTTCCACCTCTGGGCCAGGAGAACTAGAACTCTGACCAGTCCCACTGCCATGGTGCCTGTTGACAGTTGTTTCCATGTGGTCGGAAGGAGGAAGCTGGTCCCACCCCACCCAGAGCCCTGCGAGGCCACATGGATCTTCCAGGCAGATGACTCCAAGCATGGCCTAGAGTGCCCCACTCCTACTCCCGGGGCACTACCCATATCCGTGGCTTGTTTGTGCCCATACATGGTTGTTGCCAGTGCTGAGCCCACGGGGCTTTTGGGTCCACCCTTCACAGACTAGACAGGCACTAAATCCCTTTTCCTTCCTCAGGATCCACATGGGGGTTGGGGGTACTTTTCCTGTTCAGACCCCCAAACAGAAATGGTCTCCACGTTTCTCTGTGTCTGTAAGTCTCCAGAAAGCTGACACCTTGGCCACTCCAGCCCCCAACCCGATGGCTTGCCTCAATGCTGATTCACCGGCCCATGGACCACCAAGGCAACCCTCCCATGTATCAGAGAGAGCACCATCACTATGGGGCAGCCTGCCATTCTATGTTTCTTCACAGTAACTAGACACAGGGAGAAGCCAAAGTTGAGGTCAAGGCAGTAACAAAGTCCTTTTCTCTTCAGGCTCCAGGAGCGTGGGATGGGAACTCCTGCAAAGGGGAGACAAGGAGGTGGCATTTCTGTATCCCCCAGATGCTCCAGAGTCTGAACTCTCACCAGCATGCCTACATGGCTCAGTGAATGTTGACTGGTCAACTGACAAGAGCAAAAAACCTATCTGAGGCGGGGAGGATGAAGCAGAGCTGCTGGCTTGGGCGGAAGAGGGGAAACCAGGCCCCCAGGAAGCAGGGAAGCAGGAGGAGGGGTCTGCCAGAGGAATGCGGTGGTGTCCTGGGAGCACAGGATGCATTTCTGGGGGCAGTCAGGGTGGTGCTAGGTAGCCTGAGGACCCGGGAAGCATCTCTGGGAGAAACCTAGAGATTGCTGGACTCCTTCAGGTGTGCAGGTGGGGCTGGGGAGCAGGAGGCAGGAGCTAGTGGAGCAATAGCCCCCGCGGGGGTGCGGGAGAGATGGCTCTCATAGGGACTCAGAGGCAGCCATCAAGGTTCTAACTCCCCTCCGTGTAGGGAGCCCTGGTTCCAACTGTGAGTCGACAGCAAGCACATTGCCCTTGATGGAGTCCAGAGCTCGGCTGCCCCGGAGAAGAGCTGCCCCTTCCCCAGAAGCTGCTTTGGCTCTCTGTGCCCATCTTGGTGCCCTGTGCTGAGGTGTGCCAGCTTGCAGGGGCCTCCGGGGCTGGCACAGCTGCTGACCTGGGCTCCCTCGGGAGCAGTGGGCACCAGGAGTGCCCGAGGAGGACAAACACAACAGCCAGGACCTGCTGCAGGGGACCGGTGGGGTCATGGCCTTTGAAGCCCCATGACCCGGTTTCAAACCCTCGCTCACACCTGCCAGCCATGTGCCAAGGTACCCTCTGTGAGCCTCAGACATGCACCCAGCAACAGTACTGACCCCGTGGAACTATCCAGTGGCAGGATGGAGAGTGCTCAGCCCAGAGCCTAGCACATGGTACGAAATGGTGGCCTCATGTGGCCTCATGCTGGTACCGGTATCCAAGTCATCAGGTGGGGTCACACAGGCCTCTTCCAGCCTTGTGCATCCGTCGGTGGACTTGGCATCTCAGGCCCAGTTGGAGGAGGCTGGGCCTTGGCCAGGGAGCACAGGAGGTTTCTCACCATGGCAGGGAAATTGCCGGTTGGGGGTGTGGACAGCCACAGTGACCGTCTCTCGGCAGGACGGATGCGGCTTTGCTGACAGAGAGTCTGCGGCCTGGACAATGCCAGCGGTGCAGGTCTGAGGTCAGCAGTGGGGAGCCGGGCCCACCGCGGCCTCGCCGTCCCCGGCAGGGCCCCACCAGGGCCAGGCATCTGCTTCCAATCAGGGAGGGGGTGGGGGTGTTGCTGAGGCCTCATCCCCAGGCCCAGCTCTTGCCAGGCAGAATGGACACCAAGGCTGAAGAAACCAGGGAGACTTTCTGGGGACTCAGGTCACGGGAGAAGGTCGAGAAATGGAGATTTACTTGTGGTTAGTTCCCTTGGAGGAAACCCTCTGCTAGCTCCCCACTGTGAGCATGCCCAGGGGAGCCCAGGCAGTGGCCCAGACTGCCCGGCTCAGGCCCGTCCTGCTCCTGCTCACGCCTATGCCTGGGGGCCCTGCCCCGCTCTGTGCCAGGCTGAGCAGTCTTCCTTCACATTAAATCCCGTTTCCTCAGGAACACCTCCCTGGCCCCATGTTCGGTCCCCGTTAGACAATGGTGTTGGCATGATTCACTTTGTGCTTACGTAGCTATCTATGTCAGTGGGAACCGTCTCTGTCTCCCTTGGGACCCTATTTCTAAAATCCAGCACAGAGCCTGGCACAGAGCATGTGCTCAGTAAGTATTTGCTGAATGAATGACTGAATTCATTAAGCCTCCTAAGTCTTCTAGCAGTTTCTGAGTGTGATCTTCATTTTTTTTTTTTATCCCTGCAGGATAATCAGTGATTATACCCATTTTATAGGCCCAGAGTCAAGTTCAGAGGGGGGGTTCTGGGCCCCAGCTCCTAACCCAGTTGGAGCTCATCCTCTACCTAGGAGGAGGAAGCATGTACACCGCCAGGAGAGTGGGCTTTGTAGTTAACCACCCTGGGATCAAACCAAAGTGCTGCTGCTGCTGGCTCCGCCACACCCACACCAGGTGGGGGAGGAGGGGGCCACTTCCCTGAGCCTCCTCCTCCTCCAATGCAATGGTGCAAGGATGGGGCTGACATTAACGGGCTGTGGCGAGGCTGCCATGAGCCCCGAAGGTCAAGCGGCTAGTGTGAGAATGGTATCTCTGGGCTCGCACAGCCCTCCTTGCCTCCTGGGGACCATCTCTCGGGCACTGAGTGGTTTCCTTAAGGGCATGAAGGGTACAGGCCTTCTTCCCCTGGGCCTGGGAGCGCCCTGAGGGTAAGACCAGGTCTGGTGCCTCCCTGCATCCCACTTTCCTCCTGGGCCAGCACAGGCCAGGGGTGGTCGCCCAGCTAGATGCGCAGATATGCATCCCATTTGCCTGGGTCCAGAGTAAAAGCACTGCTAACTTCCTGCTCATGATCAGTCTCCACCCACCCGGATCCAAGGGCTGGAGGATGAGTGGGGAGGCCCGAGCTAGGAAGCAAAAGGGAGCTTTCAGAGAACCCATGAGTTCCAAAAGAAGGAGCAACAAACACCAGAGAAGGAGTATGACCAGAGGGAGGGCACAATCTAGAATGAGGCTGTGACAGAGGCCCTACAGAGGACAGGTGGTCTGGGACGTCCTTGTGCAGCCCCCAGGCCAAGAGAGACAGAAAGGGTGCCTGGGAGGGAACAGGAGACCTAGCCTAGACCTTGGCCTGCAGGTGGGCATAATGAGGACAAAGGAAGCAGAGGCCCAGAACACAGACACAAGCTTCCAACCTATGTCTCAACTCGGACCTCTGGGTATTCCTTTGCGTATTCCAGAACCCTGCCTGGCACAGAGCGTGTGCCCTATAAACATTCGTTAAATGAATGACTGAAGAAGGAGATATTTCCATTAGCTTCTTAAGGGCTCTCTCTGCCTCTCTCGACTCTGCGCCTTCTTGCAGCCACGCCCAGGGCCACTGGGACCCCATCACTCCCACTGGGAACCTGTGGGTAGAGGTGGGGGAAGCATACCAGTGGCCTCTGAGCCAAATCTGGATCACTGACCCTCCCTGTTTGGCCCACACTGTGTGTTTTTGTTTTGTTATGTGTTAAATTTGAATCACTTGCTAACATCTAAAAATAAAAGCGCCCACAGAAAAATCTGGGTTTCTAGCCTCTCTGAAGAGTCAGTTGGGTGACATATCAACGGGTCCTGCCCACTGGATAGGGGCAGGAGCTGCTTGGAGAGGGCCTGCCCTCCCAGCAACCTCTTTCTGCCCTGGTGCCTTCAACCTCCGGCTTCCCACCCTGGGCCCTGCACACAGTGGAGAAAGTGACCCCTGCCCACAGGCAGAAGTCCAGACCTTGCGCATGTGACCCTCACTCAGGTTGAGCATCTCCATCTATCCATCCTCACTGTCCTTGTCCCCAAGATTCTGTCCACATCATACTACCTCCGATATTCCTACAACCCATGCTTTTACACACCTCGGAGTGCTTGTAAAGGTGGGACCTAGGCCACGGTGGGGACTGTTCTGATGTCCACTTGATCCTCAGTCTAGGCTCAAGGCCATCTTGGCAGAGGCGAGGCTTCCTGCCACCCCATCTCAGGGAAGCGCCTCTCTGTGCCGTGATAGCCTGGGTACTCACACCACAGCCTGGGGACCCACACTACAGCCTGGAGACTCACACTACACCCTGGGGACTCACACCATAGCCTGGGGACTCACACCACAGCCTGGGGACCCACACTACAGCCTGGAGACTCACACCACAGCTTGAATACTCACACCACACAGCCTGAGGACTCACACCACAGCTTGAATACTCACACCACAGCCTGGGGATTCAAAGCACAGCCTGGGGATTCAAAGCACAGCCTGGGGACCCACACCACAGCCTGGTAACTCACACCACAGCCTGGGGACCCAACGACAGCCTGAGTACTCACACCACAGCTTGAGGACTCACACCACAGACTAAGTAGTCACATCACAACCTGGGTACTCACCTCATAGCCTGGGGACTCACACCACAGCCTGCATACACACACCACAGCTTGAGGACTCACGCCACAGCCTGGGGACCCACACCACAGCCTGGGGGCTCACACCACAGCCTGAGTACTCACACCACAGCTTAAGGACTCACACCATAGACTAAGTAGTTATATCAAAGCCTGGATATTCACATCATAGCCTGGGGACTCACACCACAGCCTGCATACACACACCACAGCTTGAGGATTCATGCCACAGCCTGGGGGTTCACACCACAGCCTGAGTACTCACACCAAACCTGAGTACTCACACCACAGCCTGGGGACCCACACCACACCTGAGTACTCACACCACAGCCTGGGGACTCACACCACAGCCTGAGGGCTCACACCACAGCCTGGGGGCTCACACCACAGCCTGAGGGCTCACACCACAGCCTGGGGGCTCACAACACAGCCTGGGGACCCAATGACAGCCTGAGTACTCACACCACAGCTTGAGGACTCACACCATAGACTAAGTAGTCACATCACAACCTGGGTACTCACATCATAGCCTGGGGACCTGCACCCCTAACTCATGCTTTCTGCACTGTGCTGCCAGGCCAAAGGTTCAGAGCCGTGGGAATCACACTTTGTGCTCCCTTTATCTCTGGGAGGGCCAGTCCTAACATAGAAAACAATCTGGGCTGAGCTCAGCACATGCCTAAACGAATGAATCAAATAGAAGCCTTTCATTTCATGTGCAGCAGGAACATTAAAAAAAAAATCCCCAATCACCGAGGAAATTGAGAAACCTTTCGATGGTGCCTTATTAAGAGCTGCGTTTGTCACATCTACCCCCAACACACACACACACACACACACACACACACACACACACACACACTGCCTTTGCAGTTCCAGGACAGACACTGCCCAATCAGGCCAGCTCTTGAAAAATAAGAGCCTTTTTTGGACAAATGTTGTGTATCCACAACAGCGACTACTAGACACACACACACACACACGCACACACATGCACACACAGGCACACCATTGACTTCAGCCACAAGTATATGTATCACAGACATATCCCACATCAACTACCGTGAAGCACCTCCTGTTTCACCTCCAGCTGAGCCCCCTGTCTCCCTCATGGCCCAAGCCTTTCCTGCCTCCTCTCCCACCAAAACAGCTCTGTCCCAAGTCCTTGGCCTTGGCTTGCTCTTGAAACCCAGCTTGCTGAATGAAGCCTGGAGCCTGAGAGCTCAGGCGTGCTGCCAGTGGTAGAGACTATCACACTGGAAAGCCAGCAACTTCGTCTAATACGTGGGGGTGCTCAGTCTAGAATCAGACTCTGAGGGGCCCCATGGGCAGGGCCTGGCTGGGGGAGGCAGAAGGGTGTGCCAGGGGTGACCTAATCCTCATGACTGACAGAGTCCTGGGTCCTGCTGGCCCTGGTTGAGATGTGGAACCAGCCCACAGAGCCAGCGCCAGGTCTCCAGGGCCAGGTTTGCTTCTGTCTGGCTCTGGGCCTGAAGACTTGCTCTTCACCACGAGGTTCCACATGTCGTCTGTGGCTGTGACAGGAAGGACGGGGACAGAGATAGAGGAGATGGAAACTCATATACCTGTGCTGTACAAGGGAATGCATTCAAACGTTGTCCCGGCACATGTGTGTTTGGAGAGAATCTTCTGGCAGACAGAAGCAGAAGTGTTGGAAAGAGGGGCAGCTCCTCCTAAGCGCCCCTGAGCTGCGGGATGACACTGAAGGAGGCCGTCCCCCCCCCCACCATCTGCCTCTAAGTTGCCTCCCAGCCTGTTTCTAAGAGGAAGCCCAGCTGAGCAAGGTGTCGCCCCAGGGCCCCAGGTGCATTTCCCACCCCAAAACCAAGTGGCCTGCTCCTGGCCCCTGCTCCCAGCCCCTGCTCCCGGCCCTTGCTCCTGGCCCTTGCTCTGGCCCCTGCTCCGGCCCTTGCTCCAGCTCCCTCCCGCCTCATTGAGAGCAGCCCAGCCCTCACGCCCTGGAAGTCTGGAAGGCATTAGCTTCTCTGCACCTAAGCCTGGGGGCGGCAGAGGGGAGTTCTCCTGGGCACCCACCACAGCATGGGGACCCTCAGGCATCGAATGAGAGCTCCTGCTGGCTCCCCCATCTCCCCTGAGGCTGTCCAGCTACCAGAGCCCACCCCAGAGCTGACCCAATCCCCCAGGAATGCCGCGGTCTCATAAAGTGAGCCCTGGGTTAAACAAACAACCAACCTGGCTTCTAAGTCAGCTGCTCTGCCCGGTTTCTGGCCTTTCTTCTTCTGCTCTGCTCACCGCCCTCCTGCCCCAACACACCTCAGAACTACGAGGGCATGAGGGCACGAGGGCACCATGTCACCCATGTGAAACCACCTTTAGATTGGGGGGGGGTGCCCAGAAACCTGAGAACTACCTCCCCCTGCCCAGGCCTCCCCTCTCGACCTACTCCCACCCCCCCACCCCCTGTCTCCCACTCCTCAGAACACAGAGGAGTACTTGGGGTCTCACACCTCACTCTCCAACCTGAGACTCTGCAAGCCACCTCTCATTCTGCCCTGGGACCCTATACCCGCCCCCCCCCCCCCCCCAATGGAATAGGACATTGTACTGGAAAGATCTCTCCTAAGGAAGTAAGAGACCAGAGGGGTTGGGCCAGCAAGGAGGCTCTGGAGCCCCAACCTGCCTTGCTCCATCCCCTCTTCAATTCCCAGGACTCAGCACCAGCAAAGTCTCCCTGGGCCTGGCCTGAGGGTAGTAGATTCAGTCCAGCCTCAGGGACTTTTTGGTGAAGGGAAGGGGGAACCACATCCCTAAGTGCCTATAAACAAAGGAGAAAAAATGCATCCACTCCACCCACTCACCAGAAGAAAAGAATCCACAGCTGGACAGGAATGCACACAGGTGCAGACCACACTGCTGCTCTAGTGAACTGCATTAAAGGGGCCAAATCTGGAGCTGCTGCTCCCATTCTAGGGCCCCAAACTTCTAGAGTTTCTTAAGCCACTTAAAATATTTCAGAAAGCCAACGGACATCCTACATTTAGCCATGGAGAAGCTTCTAGGATTAACAAAAATTCCAAGGCTTTGCTTTTGGCTTGGGTTACACCAGCTGAATACAGAAATTCTGGCCGTCTTGGGCTGTGAAACATTCTGAGGGTCCATGTACAAGGATCAGATTGAGAGAATGCAGTACGAAATAATAACAACTGCTGTTTAACAAATTTTCCCAAACATGGAGTTTGTAGTGGAGGAAATAATAAAATGGCCCTTAGATGCTCATTTCCTTAATATACAAAGAGCCCCTACAAATCAATGAGAAAAAAGGTGAATAGCTTCCCCCCAAATAGTTGAAGGTCAATAATATGATATTCACAAAAAAAGGAAAGAAAGAAATTCATATAGCTAGCAAAGATAGGAAAATATATCCAGCCTCCCTCCTAAAGGCATCTAAATTTTTGAAGTGAGATGTAATTTTTCACCTATCAAATCAGCAAAGGCTTAAAAGATTGATAATACCGTATTGGTGCAGATGTAAGGGTATGAGAAATCCCATACATTGGCAGAACTGTAAATTGATACAGTGTTTTTGGAAGGCAATTTGGGAACATATATTCAAATTTAAACACACACCATATTAGTTAGCTGGCAACTAATCTACAAATACAGCTGTTTATCCCAGCACTGTTTGAAATGGCAAAAACTAGAAGCAGCCTAAATGTCAAGAAGAAACAACATCAAAGAAGAAACTGGTACCTGAAGTCTATAGAAAGAACTCTGTAGTCATTAAAAATATGATGGGTACATGGCACGGAGAAGATGTCAAAGATATGATGTGAGGTAAAAAAAAAAAAAAGGAAGCTATAAGACAATATGGTTATAATATGGTCCCATTTGTATTTTCTTAAGATTTTATTTATTTGAGAGAAAGCCAGCATGCAGGAGGGGGTCTGGGGTGCAGAGGGAGAGGCAGAAACAGGCTCCCCGCTGAATGCAGAGTCACTCCACACAGGGCTCGATCCTAGGACCGTGAGATCATGACCTGAGCCAAACTTAGCTGCTTAACCAACTGAGCCACCCAGGCGCCCACCATTCATACTTTTTTTAAAGCGTATACAGTGACTTGCACTCTCTCTGTTTGCCTATAGAAAGACACGTCTTGGGGATAAACAAGAGGTTGCTCACTGGTTCCCTGCCGCAAAGGCCGCAGCGAGGGCCAAGAGGCCCAGAATGCCTTTAATTTGGATGTGCCCTTCTCTGTCATATTATTTACCATAATTTTTTTCTCAATTTTTTTAAAAGCGATCCCTGGCAAGGACAGGATGAGAGTTCCAGTTTATAAGGACTGGACGCATCCCGAGGAGGGTGTGGGGATGGCTGCACTGAGGCCCAGAATGGGGAGGCTTGGAGGGTCCTCCGCAGAGAAGGGGAGCCCCGCAGAAGCAGGCTTCTCTCGCTGGAAGAGGAGGTCCCCTTGCACCTCCATCGCATCAGACAGGGGAGACAAACAGCGCGGGGAAGGAAGCCAAGGAGCCTTGCCCGGCAAGCTGACTTGCCCTGACTTGAGCAGCCCCATCCCTTTCACCCCTCCTCAGGCCTCTTTCTCTTTCTCTTTCAACTGGGCCTGGACAAAATCTGTGACCCACAGAATGAAATCTGCACAGGATTTTTTCCCATAGGAAAAGAAAAAGTGACAAGTCTGACAGATAGATCGCTGTTCGAGAAGAGTCTTCTGAAGAGCCTAAGAGCCTGGCCAGAGATGCTGGGGCCAGCGGTGAGGTCCTAGAACAGAGGAGGACTTTTCTGGTTTTTGTGTGACCCCTCCTACCTACACACCCACCACCTTAACTCCAGTCCTCTGGAGACAGTGGGGTCACACCATCCTGACCGGGACATCAGCTTCTAAGCTTCTTACCAGGGCTGTCACTTTGCTTCCCTGACCCTCAGTTTCTTATCTGTAAAGTGTGGATCATGGTACCTTGAGGATTGACATGACAATTAGAAATGAAATAGATAGTGGTTCACTCCAGACCAGCTGGGTGGTTCACTGGTTGACTGTCTGCCATCCACTCAGGTCAGGATCCTGGGTTCCCAGGATCGAGTCCCACATCGGCACCCCGTAGTCCCACATCAGCCTCCCTGCGTGGAGCCTGCTTCTCCCTTTGCCTCTGTCTCTGCCTCTCTCTGTGTCTCTCATGAATAAATAAATAAAAATATTTTTAAAAAAGAGATAATATAAATAAGTATGATAGTATGATGTCTGCCATACAGCAAGCGGTCATTCAAAAGCAGATAGTTAAGGAACCTCATTGTGGTCATCATTTTACAATATGCACACGTGTCCATTCACTATGTTGTACACCTTAAATTTACACGGTGTTCCACATCAAACAGCTGGTGGAGGGTGGAAAGCAAATCTAACCATATCTGTTCATTGATATTCTCTAGACACAGCCTCGCTTCTGCACCTTTGCTCATGCTGGGTCCCTCTGTCCAGGATGGCCCTCCTCCTCCACCTGGCAGAACTTTATTCCTGTTCACAAGCCTGGCTATGATGTCCTCTCCTTTGTCAAAACTCCTGCAGCGCCTGGCTGAGCGGAAGCTGCTCAGGTCCTCAGAGCTTCCGGGCACTCTGTTCATAGCCCTTGCGGCCCTGCGGGCTGAGTCACTGGAGGCCTGAATTCACCCTGTGCACTTGGGGTCCCAGCCCCAGGATACCCGCTCTCCCATCTTTAGCCCCCGTCCCTAGCACAGCGGCCACAGGATAAATCTTTGTCAAACGCCCACATGAGTGGCTTCCCCTCAAATTGACAGCCTTCCCTCCTCCTCTTGAGGCGCAGGAATGAGCCGAGAGGAATGGGACTTCTTTCTCCTCAAATTCCTGGATTCGGGTTGATTCCCAAGGAGCTAGGGTACCCTGAGGGCCCAATTCAGACCCCCCTTGACGCTGGGGAGCTAGCTGGGAAGGAGCGGCTGAGCATACGAAAGGCAAAGGGGTGCAGTTGGAGAGCTAGGCTGGGGTTGGGGTCTACGCCCAGGAAGAGTAGGTGCCATCCCAGGGCTATCCTGTCAAGTCACCCGACCTGGCATTTTCAGTGACCATAAGCTGGCCTTTTGAGGCCTGCCCCTCCCGCCGCAGCTGTGCACACCTGGCCTGTTCTCCCAGGGCCTGGTGTTGCTCCCTACCTCCAGAAGGGCCAACCCACTGGAGACCTGGACTAAGGGAATGTTGTGGATCGGTCCTGCCCCCTGCTGGCCACCATGGGGATGGCCCCTCAACTGGTGAAGTGGGGCGGGGTGTAGAGGGAGTTGGGCAGGAGGAGTGCCAGGGGCTGCCTGGCCACTCTGCAAGAGACGGTTCTAGAAGACAAAACCACCCCGGCCCCATTGTCCTGAGGGCCTCACCATTGGCCTTTACTAGCTCAAGTGGGTGTTACACAGAAAAGACACAAAATCCTGTCCTCAACATCTAGTGGAAGAAAAAAATCACAATCTTCACCAATATCCTGCATGAAGGCTTCTGACAAGAGATGAAAAAAGAGGTGTGCCCTCTCAGCTCAGAACCCTGGACCAGCTGAGGGGAAAGGGAGTCCAGGAGGTTCCAGGCAAGAAAGGTGGGGAGACAGAAGGTGCAGCAAGGTCAAGGCTCTGGGTACCTCTGCAGCCAGGCCTGGGGTGGGAAGGGCATGAAGCGGAGAGGAGGCCGAAGGCAGATCTCCAGTGCCATGGACGAATCTAGAGTTTGCTTTTTTCCTTAAAGCAGCAGGAGCAACTGGAGGATTTACAAGCAGAGGAGTGACTTGTGTAGATCTCAATTACAAAGATCAGTTGGACAGAAGTGGGAGGGATCAGAAGGGGAATCCCAGGGGAGGACACCCTACATGAGAGGTTTGCAGGCTGTGGTGGACTAAGGGAGGAGCAATCTGAGTCAAGGCGGAACAGCAGAGAAGGGAGATCATGAAGAGATTCTGGATAGCTGAAGAAGAAAAACCCAGGACTCTGTGGCCACCTGTGGGGAGTGGATGGTGGGACCACAGCCGGGGATGGGGGCCAGGGGGAGGAGCAGGTGGGAGCTGGGGGAGGAGCCGGCTCAGTGTGGGGCACACCGAGCCTGAAATGTTTTTTTTTTTTTAATTTTTTATTGATTTATGACAGTCACACACACAGAGAGAGAGAGAGGCATAGACACAGGCAGAGGGAGAAGCAGGCTCCACGCACTGGGAGCCTGACGTGGGATTCGATCCCGGGTCTCCATTGATAGGATCGCGCCCTGGGCCAAAGGCAGGCGCTAAACCGCTGCGCCACCCAGGGATCCCATGAAATGTTTGAGGCTCAAATGTTTGAGCCTCACTGGCTGAGGGTGACCGAGACGGGCGTTAGCTGGGTCAGAGGTGCAAAGGGACTGGGGCTCAAGCCATTGGCAGAGGCCTTTTCAGCTCTCGGACTGTGGCTAAAACTATGGGAGTGGACACGCTCATCCAGGAAGGGAGGTTGAGAGGCAACGTCCTGCTCATTTTAGGGCTTGTGTAATTAATCCCTGGGGAGACGTGGAGGCTAGCACAACTGGAAGCAGAGCAGTTAGAGGCACTCACACCGCAGAATATGGGCTCGTATCCCAGCCCCTCCGGATGTGTAACCATATCTTTACGTCTCCAGCCTCAGTTTTTCCATTCATGAAATGGCCCCAACAATACCTACTTTATTGTATCATTGAAAGCCCGTCACACAGCTCCTTACCCAGGGGAATGCAATAAATAAGAGCCACTATCATGACCGGCAAATTCAGAGAGGCTACAGAAGCTTCCAGAATTGTCCAAGTGTGCTAGTGTTATGAGCCAGAAACCCCTTTGGGCCTCCACCTGAGAACTTTGTCACCAGCCGGCTGAGCGAATCCAGGCAGGACATGGATGCCCCTGAAAGTGCCACTTATGTCCCTGAGAGGCACAGACTGGGACACCGGCTGCCTGGTCCTGTCTCTTTCCCCCGGGATGGTGTTCTCTGCACGGATGCCACGATGCCACCGCGTCCCCTGCCTCGGCCCTCAGGGAGGACCTGGTGGGGGGGAGGTCCCAACCCAGCGGCCACGCAGGCAAGCTTCACCCCGCGAGCCGCCGGCCTCGGAGGCTTCCCCCGTGGAATAGCGGGCTCCCTCCTCCTCCTCCTCCAGGCAGGCGCCTCGGGGCTCCCCCCTCCTCTGGGCAGGCCCCTCGGGGCTCCCCCCTTCTCCGGCAGGCGGGGATGGGGTGCTCCCTCCTCCGGGCAGTCCGCAGGCCTGGCCTTTCCCGTCTGCGATTCACCTGCCGTCCAGCAGAGGGAGCCGGCACCTCCCCGCAGCCTGGAGCCCGGCGAGGCCGGAGCGCTCCTGGGGCAGCCGGTGCCCGCCCCCCAGCCCCCGCCCGGACCCCGCATGCGGTCAGTGAGCAGCAGCCAGTTGTCTCCACTTCACAGATGAAGAAACTGAGGTGCCAAGAGTTCGCTCGAACCCGGGGGCTCGGGCGTTAGTGACGGCGTGGTTGGCTCTCAGGGTACCGTACTATTTCTAGATATCTGAGCGACTTGCCTGACAGGGGGGCGCCCACTGGGTAGATGCGGGCCGACACGGGGGAGAATGTGATGGTCAGAGCGGGCGGCTGGGATGGGCCTTGGCTCCCCGCGGGGTCAGGACGCTAAGTCTAAGGCCACCTCCAGCCAAGCACCACATTCTGAGAGGAGGAGGGGCCAGGTGACAGAGGCCACGGGCCCTCCGGGGGCTCGGCCCTCCTGGGGCCTCACTGCTGTCTGCACTCTCCCTGGAACTGTTCACCTCGGGGCTAGATAGGCCTGGTATTTTCTCTGGATCACCCCCTCGGACCAAGGGGCATACCCCACTGGCTATCTCTCTCACCAAAGGCTTGTCCTGGAATCCCAGGTAGGCCTCTGGGTGGCTGGGGGCGTCGGGGGGGGGGGGGGGTGTCTTCGGTGGCCTGAATTCTGTGCTGTGTTCATGGGGCTAGTGATTCAGGAATGAGTTAGGGGCAGATGGGGCCAGGCAGGTAAAGGCTCCAAAGTCAGGCTCCTGCCCATCCCAAGGGAACAGAGATAAGACAGTAAAATCAGAAAAACAAACCTGGCTCCCTAACTCCAAATTGTTAGGGAGTAACCCCCTTTAATGGTTATTAGGCTCCCAGAAACCCCAGATGTAGAGAAATATTATGGAGGAGTATTAACCAGAGAGAAGGGAACACCTGGTTTGTGCTCCTGATAGTCACAAAAACATCTTGTTTGTTTCAAGTCCACCGAGTTCCTTCCAAGTATAGACACGAAACTTACAAATCCCCCCCTGATACTGATGAGAAATTCCCCAAGGTCTCTGGTCTGTTTCCTAGAAAGATGGTTAAAGCCCTCCTTAGCCACCCTGTTCCAATCCCTCTCAGGTTGAGAGCTTTCTCTGCTTAACAAATGTCTGTCTGTGGCTGTGGCTGTGCTCGCTCTGTTGCCTGTGAGATTGGGTCTTCGGCTCTGTGAGATGAGAACCAAGCTGTCCCGTGTCACCGTGGCCCCTCCAGCCTAAGGGCGTGGGCAGCTGAGCCACAGGCAGGACCACCACTCAGGATCCGAGTTGGGGGCCCCGGGGCTCCTGGCCGCAGCTGCTGTCCACGTCCGAGCAGAGCACGCCGGACGGGCTTCTCTTGAGGCGAGTCTGGCGTGAGCACGGCCCATGGGGCACACCCAGGGAGCCGAACAGGGAGACTGAGGGAGCCCGACGGAGTCTCTCGGGTCTGGGCTGGTCAGGCAGCAGCAGATAGGGGTGACACGCAGGGCAGAACAGGACCAACTGGAGGAAGGTAGAGCACTGCTCCCGTTGGAACCCCTGGGGAGAGCGTAAAAAAACTGGATTCTGGGACTCCCTTCATGAACTTTTCATTCTCAACCCAGTTTCCCAGGGATTCCCATGGAGCCAGCATCTGAGAAACTCCAGAGTGACCCACACGGCAGCCTGTGTGGGCACCCTGCCCTCCTGGGGTGGCGGAGGGTACTGAGGAAAGCTTGCCGCATGGGGAGACACCTAGGAGGGATCCAGTCTACTCCCAGGGGTTCTGCAAGGGTGCTGGGGGCAGCAGGAAGCACTTGCAGGAGGCCAACTTTGGGGAGCATTCTTGGAGCTCCTCCCCTGCTCAGACATGTGACCCTGCTATTGCATAACCCTCACTGCCCTCTTTAGCCCCCTGGACAAATGATGAACCTGAAGCTCAGAGAGCTCAGAGAGCTCAGATTCCAAGGCCACGCAGCTGCGAGCCAGGCCTGGGGTTCAAACCAATTCTTTCCGACTCCAAGGTCCTTGCTCTGTCCTGTCTAGAGTCCCACACACCAGCTGCCCTGCTGTCAAGGTAACAAGCGCCTGGTCACCAAGAGAGTCCCAACGGCAGCGGGGAACCTGGCTTTGTGTGTAAGCCAAACAGTGTGGGTTGGGAATGTGTGTGGTGGGTGTGTGAGGGCCTAGAAGTCAAGGAGAGGTTTTCAGACTCCTTGGCTGGTTCTGTGCTCCCCCCACCGACCTCCTCCCCCCGCCCCACCCCCACACCTCCTGGAGCCTCAAGGAAGCCTGACAGCCAGTCCAGTGCTAAACAGAGGAGGCCTGGCGCCAGCCCAAGACCTCAGTGGCCTTGGTGGGGTGACCTGGGATTCTCAGGGGCACAGCACAGGTCTTTGGGACCGTCAACGGCCATGTGGGACAAAGGGGAGATCTGAGCCCTTCCACTGGCCTCTCACTGGCTTTCCCAGGCTTCAGGCCACTGATCACACCCTTTAGCAGCCACCCCCGGGTGGACAGAGGTCCCAGGGCCCCAGGAGGAGTGGCTTCCTGGGATATGTTTGTCTTGTTTTGTTACTTTTTAAATTCCCAATTACTTTGTGTGGGGTGGAATGGGAGCAGAGAGGCATTGGTTAACAAAAATAGCATGTTCTTTGGGAAGAAGTTGGAAAATGCCTAAAAGCACAAAGAAGAGAGTGAAGCCACATAGAAGCACCCACACAGCTGGAGATAACTGATCTTGTTTCTTGCGGTGTCTTCTCAAGACCAGCCTCCTAGGTTCAGATCACAGACAGGCCTATTGCTTGGTGCTGGGTGACCTGGGACTAATTACTTAACCTCTTTGATCGTTGGGCCTCAGTCTCTTTTTATGTAAATCGGAAATGCAAATAACAGACTCTACCTTCCTGGGTTGCAGCAAGTGCTACGTAAGTGTTCAGATTCACAGGGTGACCATTTTTTTCCTTGCTCAAGATTTCGTGATTACAATTTTTTTTTTTTTTTTACAAAATTGAGTGTTGCCATTTTGTAAGTAGGCTTTTTCATCTAGAGCTACTTGAACTTTCTTTTCTTTCTTTCTTTCTTTCTTTCTTTCTTTCTTTCTTTCTTTCTTCTTGATTTTAGTTTTAGGTAATCTCCACATCCAACATGGGGCTCAAACTCAACAACCCTAAGGTGGAGTCACAAGCTCTACTGACTGGGCCAGCCAGGCGCCCCTATCCTGAAGATTTTCTATGTGTAGACTTACATGATTGCACTGTTTTCTGTTTAGATTTACAGGATTCTAGGTTTTGTTGAGGTTCTTTCTGTTTCCATTGATAGGATTTCAGTTTATGTATTTGTTCATTGGTTTGTTTCATAAAATGAGATCACACAAAACTAGGATCTGCCATTCTGTAGCCTACCCTTTTCAGCTTATCCGCATCATGAACTTTCCCCCACATCCCCACCGGTCTTTTACACGCTGTTCTGAATGGCTGCATTGTAACCATCTTGGGCAGCGAGCTGAAGTAGAGGCCAGAGCAGAAGTACACGCTGGAAGTGCTGGGGGGAGGCCCCTCCCCAGCGCAGCCAGGGCAGCCGCTCCCCACAGGGCTGACTCAGAACACTGACCCCCTCCCAGAGGCAAGGCCTGAGCTGGGCCGTCCAGACCCCTCCCTTGAGATCGCAGAGGACACGCATGCCCTCCCCCACCTCCCAAGCCGCCCTTCCAGGCCTGCTTTCCTGAAACCCTGCTCTAAATCACAGTGCAAAGTCCAAGCCTCTGATGAAGGGCTTTCCAGACGGAAGGCCTTTCCTCAGGGCTGTCAGGTGAAGGGTGCTGGGTGAATCCAGGCCTCTGGGACCACCTACACTCCTACCCCCTGGATGAGGGATAGGCCCCAGAATACAAGGGAGGGAGGAGGAGACATGTGTGGGAGTGACCCAGTGGATCCAAGGCTGGAGAGAGGCGGCACCAAGTGAGCAGAAGCAGGGAGAGGAGTGCCGAGAAACCCCTAGAATGGCATCCTGCTGCCAGGGACATGTAGAGAAAGTAGGAGAAGTAAGACCCGAGTGCTGGCTTTGGGTTTGGGGGTTCAGGAAATTGAGGGACTGAGGGCAAGCTAGGTGAAGGGGGCTGGTCTGAGATTCCAACCCTGGTCTCCCAGTCCCTGGATGGGGAAGTTTCCTGGGGCACCTGGGGCCTGGCCTTCTCTCTGGAAAATTCAAGGCTGGGACACCACACTGCCTCTGGAGAATGGACCACATGCCCTGAAGTCACCCCTTCTCCCAGCCTCCTCCTGCTCCAGCCTCCTTGCCTTCCTCTGCCTGTCTGGGGAGTGGGGAGCACTGCGGAGTCTCCCCAGGCTGTGCGCCCCTCCTCCCCAGCAACACCAGCCCCTCCATCTACACTGGACCTCCTTCTTCGGCAGCTTCCTAAAGCTCCAGGCCTTTGCTGTCTCTGTTCTCTCACCAGTAGCTTCTCCCCAGCAGCAAGTATGCCACAGTACCTCCCCCCTTAAACACATTTCTTTTTTAAGATTTTATTTAGTCATGAGACACACACGGAGAGGCAGTGACACAGGCAGAGGGAGAAGCAGGCTCCCTGCGGGGAGCCCAATGCGGGACTCTATCTGGATCTCCAGGATCACGCCCTGGGCCTAAGGCAGAGCTCAACCACTGAGCCACCTGGGTTCCCCGCCTCCTGAACACGTTTGAAAAGGTTACCATATGTCATCCCCTGACCCCACCACCCCATTCCCAGCAGAGTCTCTTGGAGGCGCCCACACTAACCCTCTCCAGCCAGCTCCGGCCACCATGGCTCCTCCGGAGAACTGCCCTCTCCTCCCACCCCCCCCACCCCCCCACCCCCCCACCCCCGGCCTCCATGTGGACAAGGACACAGATTCTTCTCTCAGCACTTTTCCCCACCTGTGGGTCACACCTCAGCCAGGTGTCTACTCCTTCCTTCTAGAACCTCTGTCCCCTGCCAGCTCCCCTGAGAGCTCATGGGCTCCTTAGAAGGCTCCTCTTCACCTTCCAGTCTCCTCATGTCGAGTGCCTCGTGTCAGCCCGAGGCCACTGCCCTTCATTCACACCTTCCCCCCACGTGGCCTCCTCCCCTGAGACCACTGGGCATCTGTGCACAACTGCCGGGTACCGGCCACCCTGCAGCAGCTCTTCCATCGAAGGCCGCGCTGCCAACGGCGCCCCAACATGGCTGAACGGTCTTGCCACCCAGTCTTGAATCAGGGTGCATCAGGGTCATCCCACCATGCTTCCTACCTTCTCGATGCTTCCAGCAGAGGTCACAGAAGCCCTCCAAACTGTAGCCACCCGGCAGAACTGAATCTCCTCCCTCTGCGGGCTCCTCCTCCCCTGCGCCTTCCCCACCTCACCAAGGGCCACCACAGCCTCGCTGTCCAGCCCCCACCCGGAGTCCCCCCAAGCGCTCTCCTCCTCAACCCATCTCATCCCTAGTGCGCACAGCCAGCCCCCCACGGCCCCGCGCCCTCCCTGTCACCGCAGAGCTGCCCCCACCGCAGCCTGCTCTCCCGGCCAGGGGAAGGTTGCACCTGAAACACAAATCAGATCACACCAGTCCACTCCAGACCCCCAGTGTCTCCCAATTGCCCTCGAAGTAAAAGCCACACTCCTGGCTGTGGTCCGCTGAGGCTGGTGCTCTGTGACTGCGGCCCATGCTTGCCTGTCCCGCCTCAGGCCACTTGGCAACACCTCTCTCTGCACTCCTTAGACTTCAGTCTCCCAGCTGCCTTTCCAGCTGCCACATCTCCATCTTGCTGCTCCCTCCCATGGGCACTTCGTCCCACTGGCTCCTCGGAGATGTCTTCTCTAATTACATGCACCCAAAGTATCCTCCCACACCCATGCCCTCAGTTACACCACCCCTGCTGGTTTCCTTCCTGTCGCTTATCAGTGCTTTGATTACCGAGGTATCTGCTCATTTCTTCTACCTCTGGAATGTAAACTCCAAATGCAGGGACGAGATCTCTCATACACGCCTCTACCTGGCTCATAGAAGCCAACTGCCCGCCCTCCCCCCCCATGTGCCAGGACCAGATGCAGCAGTGGCACAGAGGAGGTCTGTTTCTGTGGCTCCCCGTAGCCCCAGGACCAGGCACCAGCGCCCAGCCAAGGCCATGACTCAGGCCCTGGCTCCTGATCCGAATCATCCATGCAGCCCACCAGCAAGAGCTCTGGCTCCACCCACCCTGGCAGCTGGCTCCATGAGCCTGAGGCGCTCTTAGCTGGCACTCTACCCCTTTCAGCCACAAGCAGGCCTCTGTCCCCAAATACCAGAGTCCTGCCCTACCTGCCTTACTGCCCTCTGTAAAAGTGGACCTCTTTCCTCCAGAGTTCCCCAGCACTGAGCAGGGCCTGGGACCTGCTCTGGAGTTTCTGAGAGTCCCAGGCCAGGGGAGCCTGGAAGGACTCCTTGGCCTCTTCGGCCTTAAACCTGTGCACCTAGGTCTCTCCCTACCCCCCACTCCTCAGCCACTGCTCTCTATGCCCTGAGAATCAGCAAATGGCAGGGCCTTCTGAAGAGGCAGCAGACCAGCAACATCGTTGCCACACCTTTGTCCAAAGCCATTCAGTGATTCCACTCACCACCAGGTGATGAGGACACACACATCCTCTGTCACCTGCCACCACCTCCCTGTTACACACGCGCACACACATACGTAGACACACACGGAGTTCATGCTCTGGCCATACACCACTTCTCACCACACCATTTCACCCACCTGTTCAGCAGGATTGCTACTCCCTCCACCTAGCATTCCCTTCCCACTTCACCCCGTGGCCAGACTCCTATTTGATTTTTAAAAGCCCACCCCAGCGTTCCCTCCTCTGGGAAGCCTTCCCTGATGCCCCAAACAGAGTATGGTCCTTTGTGCCTGGGATGCCACAGTCCATATATTTGTTGACAAAGTCCTTCTTTCCTCTAGACTGTGGCAAAAACTACCCTGGGTCCTCAGGAATCCTAGTCTGATGGGGACATGCCCCTCAGTGTGACATGTACAGTGATGGAGGGCCGTGTGTACCAGGGACTTGGGAGCCAAGGACCAGAGTCGCCACCAGTCCTGCGCAGTGGAAAACCTTCCAAAGGAGGCACAGCTTGGGTGTTGGCCTAAAGGCATAAAGGGATGAATGTTCCCAGCTGAGAAAGGTGAGGAGCCAGCTATAAAGTTGTGACTCCTCCAGATTCCCCGGGTCACTCCAAGCTGAGTGTAAAGTGCAAGGGGCAGCGAGGTGGGGGATAAGACTGGGCTCAGAGGCAGGAGCCTCAAGTCTATGAAGCTTCTACTCTGTTCAGTAGGAAATGTGGCACCATCTGCATGCTTGGAGAAGAGTGAATACACATCTTTCACCTGGCCTTGATTTCAGGTTCCACTGTGGACTAATTTATCAAGATAATAATTCAGGGGTGAAATGATGCCCAAAGTGCCCCAAGCCCCAGTTTAATAAGGAATGTGATATTGAAAGCTTTTTAAGGGATTCTTTCTAAATCTTTTGAAATCTTAATTCCTAAGACTTCTGGGTTTCCTAGAGTCCATCAGAATTTACCAATAAATTGTCAAATACCTTCAAAGTTTTAATTAATGTATGCATCTTTTCATGTAGGTGCATGATCAGGAGTTTGGATTATATCCTGAGAGCATCAGGGAGCCAGTGATGGGTTTTAGACACAGAGGGATGGTCACCTTTCTGGGTGAGGATCATCCCCTGTGTGCAGGGAGGAGGGAGGATGAATAATAATATGTCTGGAGCCAGGCATGGTCACAGGTGGCCAGTTTGATGCATCTGAGCTCAGGCCACAGCAGTGAGGTGGGGGAACAGGTGGATCTATCTGTGGGGACTCACAGGGTGGGGGAGGGGCTGGGTGTGGGGGCCAGGAGAAGATGGCCCTGGTCCCTGCTTGGATGCTTGGCTGGGTCTTGGTGGCTCCACTGAGCTGGGGACGTGGGTGGAGAGCCTGGGCTGTTTGGAGGGAGACACCGAAGTCAGACTGAGTCCCAAGGTGTCTCCTAGCATCTAGCACAGGGCCAGGCTGATGGGAAGCCTTCCTTTTAGAGCCAGGGAGTGCATGAGTGAGTGGATGAGGTCCCAAGCCCACTAGCCTCACAGTTCAAGGAGATGCCCTTTGAGTCCCAGCTCTCGATGCCCCAGCCAGGATTGCTTCGCTAAAGCACTTACTTTGTGGGACGCCCAGGTGGCTCACGGTTGAGCGCCTGCCTTCGGCCCAGGGCGTGATCCCAGTCCTGGGATTGAGTCCCACATCGGGCTCCCTGCATGGAGCCTGCTTCTCCCTCTGCCTGTGTCTCTGCCTCTCTCTCTCTCTGTGTGTGTGTGTGTCTCTCATGAATAAATAAATACAATCTTAAAAAAAGAAAAGAAAAGAAAAAAGTAAAGAACTACTTTGGCACCGGGAGCTTTCTCTGTGTAGAATCCTCAGTTACGGCCCCCACATCCCCAGGGGTGTGTGGCCTGGCCTCTCCATCCCTCCTAATGCCCCTCTTCCCTGGAGTGGCTCCACCCTGGCGGGTGTCCACAATGTCCGGCCCGGAAGAAGCCCTGAGTCCAGCCCCCACCCCCCAGGGCACAAAGGGCTCCTGTCTGAGGACAGCCATGTTGCTCCCAAGGCCACCCCCACAGGGACTGTGGAGTGCAAGAGCCCATCGTGCCAAGGGCTGCTCCGTATCTCTCTGCCCTGAGGTTCACGTGCATCTCTGCAGTGGGCTGTGCCCTCCCCCCCCACCCCCACCGTCTGCTGTGCGAGAGCCACTGTGCTTGCACTGATGTCAGGGGAGGCCTACGTGAGGACCGGCCTATCCTGAGCTGGGTAGGAGCACCGGCTTAGGTGGGCCCCTGGCCTGAGCCAGAGGTGGAATGTGCCCACAGCCTTGATGAAGCTAGGCTGGGACTGGAGGAGGCAAGGTGACAGACAGGCTGTCCTATCCGGAAAGAAGTGGAGAAGCAAGAGGCCCCCTGGGAGGCCATGGCTAGGGGCTGGCCCAGCAGGCACCTCATCCCTGGGCCTCTAAAGCTGGCAGCCCTACAGACTCTCGCAGGGGGGCTGGCCGTGGCCAGGATGCAAACCCTGGCCTCCAGACCCTCAAGGGCAGTGGTGGCTGGGCCGGGGGCTGGGGAGTCAACCAAGACCTCCCAGGGTGGCCCCAGGAAGCCGAGGATGGACGTGCAGACGCAGGCCCCGCTCCCAGACCACGGGCCTCCCCGTGGATCCTAACACCTAGTGGGTCCTGACCTCCACCCAGGAGATCTGCCACCAAATTGGACTCCCCTCCCCTCCCCTCCCCTCCCCTCCCCTGCCCTCCTCTCCTCTCCTCTCCTCTCCTCTCCTCTCCTCTCCTCTCCCTTGCTGCCTTGTTCCCTTTGATCTGTTTCCATGACCCCCTTGGACTTCAAGCTCCCAGAGGGCAGGCTGCCCAGCCCAGCCTGGGTGCCAAAAAAGTTTTTTAAGTAAAAGGAAGCAGAGGGACTGGGACATGAACAGGGACAAAGGCAACCTCCGGTCTCTCATCTTTCTCGAAGCCCGCCAGGTATGGAGCAGAGGTCTGAGGGCATAGGACAGTGGGGAAGGAAAGTGAGTAGGGCACAAGAACTGGGGCTGACAGGTCCCCTGCGGGATGGGAGGAGACAAGAAAGGACAGAATGGTGTGGCGCTGCCAGGAAGAGTCTCCACCCTCTGTAATGCCCGCGGTGGTCCCAGCCCCTGGTCCCCATCTGCTCTTCCGAGATCTAGGTCCTGCTCACAGGCACCACTGGGCACACGTAATCATGCATCCACACGTGCTGCACTGCACCCGCCCGGGCACACGTGCCAGTCCATGGCCTCCCCAAAGCCTGGGGTCCACCTCTAGCCACCTGTCCCCGGACCACAGAAGCCAGACCTCCCTGGGCCAAGACAGTCCTCTCCTTTCGGCCCCAGCCTAGTGCCTGATGTGGACCTGGGGCCTCAGAGGGGGCACCAGGCGGCAGAGGGAGGAGAGGCCACGCCCTAAGCTGGAGGAAGGCAGAGGAGGAGGCTGGGCAGCAGGGTCCCTGGCTAAGCCTGGGGCTGCCACAGGTCCAGGCTTCCTTGCTGAGCGGGTGGTGGCCTCCAAAGCCTCCACGCCCACCGGAGTCCAAAGAGCACAGGTGTGGCTGCCTCATGGCCTCATCATCATAAGGCCCGCCTGCTCCCCAGGACCCGCGGCTCAAGGGCCCCTGTCCACAGCCACTAACAGAGAAGCGCTGCCTTCCCACCCCCAGCACCAGACCACCAGCTCGAGCACCGGCCCCCTCAGGGGGACAAGCACCTCTGGAACACAGGTAAGGGCCTGGCCCGCAGGAAAATCGGGGCTCCGCCAGCTGCAGGTGATCCCAGGCCCAGGTCTCCAGCGCATTCCCTGCCGGGAAGAGCATGCCCCAGAAAGGCTTGGCACTTGGCTGCGGCTAGCTGGCTAGGAAGCAGGGGAGGGGGAGCCAGGGCTCCAGAAGCAACTCTGGGCTCCTTCTCCCAGTGTCTGCGATGCAGACACCCCTTCCCTGCTCCAAGCCCCTAAGTTCAGAGGATACATCTGGGAAACCAGCCTGCCACAGCTCTACTCCCCCAAGGGCAAGGTGGGCCGAAGCCAGCCGCCTCCCCTCTCCTGCTGTTTGGGATCTTGACGGTTCCCTGGACGTACCCACAGGAATCATGCCGGCCTGGGGGAGGGCAGTAGGGCCAACCAAGGCAGAGTTCATTTTCTCTTCTTTCTCTTCCGGATCTAGAAGCAGGAAGTGTTGCAGCCTGGGGGGTAGAGTAGGGAGGAGCAGGCTTCCAGCATCCTCCTCCCCTTGGAGGGGACAGGGCCAAATTCGCCTTAATTCAAGCTCCCAAACAAGGAAAATAGAGCCAACCATCTCCTCCACAATCCCTCAGTTGTTTCCTAGCAACTGATCTCCTCATCACTGACTCATCTTATCAGACCCACTGTTATTTTCATAACAGTCCTAATAAATGGGTGTGGGCTGCCTTCTTACACTTTGCCCGGGCTATTTCAGGGTTTCTGTACGACGCAGGCACATCACGGGGATGCATAGCACCCACAAACTTGACACCCTATTCATGAAGCATACACACGTCATTCAAATGACACTTACCCCCTGACTCACATGTTCAAGTCACTCCCACCCCACCCTGCACCTGTACACGCACTGCACTTACCTCCGTTCCATTTCAATATGTGTGTGCATTCTGGTCACACACACACACACACACACACACACCCTGTGCCGGGAAGGTACTGGGGAGACAGTGGTGGCAAGACAAGTCTGTCCTTAGCATGTTGCAGCCCCGTAACAGAGACATATATACACAATTAAAGCATGGGGTTTGCAGCCAGACTGGGCTAGGCTTATTTTCCAGGAAATACTCTCCAGTGACCTCAAGCTTGTTACCCTCTTTGAGCCTCAGAGGCCCCATCTGGTTAATGGAGCAATAACAGCACCCACCGGGTGAGGTTGTTTTGAGGATTAAATGAGCTGATGAGGGTGAAGTCCATAGAACAGTGTTCAACGTGTAGAGCCAAAGAAGTACGAGCAATGGTAGTGAAAATTAAATAGGATGTTTGTAAGGGGCACAGCCCCAGGCTCACATGCTAACCAGAGGGGCTATCTTTGTTAGAGATAAAACTACAAGGCTGGGCGTAGCATCAGGAAGGCACTCTGAGCAGGGGAGAGTGTGGTGGCCAAGGGGGGGCTTCACTGAAGAGGTGATCCTTGAGCTGGATTTAAAGAGCTGGGTAAGGGGCACCTGGGTGGCTTAGTGATTGAGCATCTACCTTTGACTCAGGTTATGATCCCAGGGTCCCGGGATCAAGTCCTACATCAGGCTCCCCGCAGGGACCCTGCTTCTCCCTCTGCCTATGTCTCTGCCTTTCTCTGTGTCTCTCATAAATAAATAAATAGAATCTTTTAAAAATAATAAAACTTTAAAAAAGGCTGGGCAAGGGGGACCTGGGTGGCTCAGTCAGTTAGGTGTTTGCCTTCAGCTCAGGTCATAATTCCAGAGCCCTGGGATCGAGCCCCACATCGGCTCCCTGCACAGTGGGAAGCCTGCTTCTTCCTCTGCTTGCCACTCCCCCTGCTTGTGTGCTCTCATTCCCTCTCTCTCTCTCTCTCTCAAATAAATAAATAGAACCTTTATTTTTTTTTTAATTTTTTATTTATTTATGATAGTCACAGAGAGAGAGAGAGAGAGGCAGAGACACAGGCGGAGGGAGAAGCAGGCTCCATACACCGGGAGCCTGATGTGGGATTCGATTCCGGGTCTCCAGGATCATGCCCTGGGCCAAAGGCAGGCGCCAAACCGCTGCGCCACCCAGGGATCCCTAAATAGAACCTTTAAAAAAATAAAATAAAGGGCTGGGTAGAAAGGGCCTCTGAACAGAGGGTTCAGAGTATGGACAGATGAAGAGACAGGAGCCTTGATAAGACATTCAGGGAAGTGTAGATCGTTGACAAACCCTATAAAGCCACATCATAAACATGCATTAACACGTGCATGCAAACAGATACACACACACAACACACACCCCTCCTGGGTGGGTCTGCAGCTTAAGAGGCAACGTGGACCTCCTCCCAATTTGCAGAACTGAAACAGGCTTGGACAAAAGGTTTGCTTTGGCACGAAAGGCTGTTGTACCTGACACTTTTCCTCCAGAAGCGAGGCATCTTCACATCCAGGCCCAAGACAGGATGTTTCCAGGTGCCTGTCCACAGAACTTTCCTAAGTCTACAGGAATGGGCCTTACTGAACAAATAATAATAAAATAAAGGAGGCCAGGAGCCTGCCTTGAGGCCTCCCAGGCCCAGCCAAAATGGGGCTCCTCAGAGGAAGGCAAGGCTGAATATGGTTCCAGAAAGGCCCCTGGAGCCAGGTTTGGGTTTGGTTCTGGAGGCCCCAAGTCAGAGTCTGGCCCAAGCCTCAGGCCTGGGTGAGTCATGAGCTGCAAGAGCAGTTCTCCTGCCAGGGTCTGTCCTGGTATTTTTCTCCCCAGCCCTGATGGCTGTCTCTTTGGTTCAGTGTAGATTCTTGGAGTCATCTAACAGTGCCAACATGTCCCGGCCCAGCAGCAGAGCCATTTACCGTAAGCTCCCCCTCTGGTCCCCTCTCCCCTTCCCTTCCTGAACCCCTTGCCCTCGGGCATCTCCCTCCCCTCACTGACCACCCCCTGTAATTGTGTCTCCCCGGCCTGTTCTGTCTCCGTCCCCTTGCTCCGCACCCCTACAGTGCAACGGAAGGAGTACTTGCAGAACATCTCCTCCGAGCCCACCTGTCTGCAGCACAGGGTGGAGGTGAGTGGGTCCAGCATGGCAGGAGGAAGGAATGTGTGAGGATAGCCTTCCCTGCAAGCACTTGAACAGACCACTGTCTCAGAGGTGTCTGGGCTTGAGTTCCCAAGGCAGGCACGGGCTGCTTGGGGGCTGGAATGAAGGCTCTGGCCCTGCCTGGGCAGACAACACCGCGAGCTCTGGTTGCCCAAAGGGCTGCTGACACCCCAGGGGAAGCACAGGCCGGAAGGGTGTTGTGGGGAAGAGCAGACACCTGATCAGGTTGGCGCATCCAGGGTGGACACCAGCCCTGGGCAGCAGCCGATCCAGGCTCTCAGGGAGAAGAAGCAGAGGAGGACCACAGGGCCAGTGGTCTGGAGGCTCACGGGGCAGTGGAGGCCAGGCTCCTCCAGCCAGCTGGCTTGGGGCCAGGAGTCCTGGGCCTCGTGGTAGAGGTGGGCGTGGGAGCCGGCTCTGTTTAGGCCTGGCAGGTGAGGTCAGGAGGAGATGTGTCCAGGATGCCAGGCATTTGCTCATGAGATCAGGGGCCCCTGGATATGTAAGCAGCGTGAACTCCCAGAGAAGCACTGAGGGCTGGGCTGAGAGCAGGGCAGGGGATCAAGGAGCAAGAGGCAATGGGAGCCCCCAAAAAGGGCCTAGAGGGGGGGCAAGGGGAATGTGGTGTGTGGGGGTGGAGTTTGGATGGGAAGAGGGAAGGGTCTTCTCAAGGAAGGAGAAAAACAGCAAAAACCTGCCAGGGTGATGGGACTAGCAGCGGGCAAGGCTCTGAGCAAGACCGGGATGACCGTGGACCTCATTGGGCAAGAATCAGGGGCAGGGGGTTCTGGATCTTCCTGGGAGACTGGGAAGGGACAGACTAGCAGAAGTGGGAAAAGCATTCAGGGTATGGGGAACAGCATGAGCAAAGGCAAGGAGGCAGGAGTGCTGAGTCAGAGAAGAGAAGGACCAGGCTGGGGTGGTAGATTCCCAAAGGGGGCAAAGGCAGCCAGGGACAGAATTGGAGGGTCCTATATCCCGCCCAGAGGAGTTCAGACCATTTGTTGGGTTATTAGAACCTATATCTACCACCATCCAGCCCCGTCAAGTGACCTGGACTGTTAAGGGCCATGACATCCTTCCTCCAGGGTTCTAAACCCTCTAGTGCAGCTCATCAGACTCTGCCTCCAGGGCTCTATCCCAGCCCAACTGCTTCCAGCCCTCCCACTGGCCCGGAAAGGCTGCTGTGTGGGGATGGCCTGGGACCTCCCGAGCAACAAGGTTAAGAACGTGCCTTCCCCCTCTGCTGCTTTTACCCCCACCCCTATCCCGTCCTGCCACCACCTGTGGGCTCCTGATCCAAACCTCCTTTCCCCTCAGCACCTAATGACATGTAAGCTAGGATCTCAGAAGGTCCAAGAACCCAAGGATGCGCTGAAGAAGCTGCAGGAGATGGATGCTCAGGGCCGGGTGTGGAGTCAGGACCTGTTCCTGCAGGTCAGAGACGGCTCGTTCCAACTGCTGGACATCGAGACGAAGGTCAGCCCCCCCTGAACTTGTCAATGGATAACAGCTAACGTGGGGTGTAGAAAAGCAAGCACCTGGCATGGGCTTCACCCTCCCTGCCCCAAAGAACAGCCTGTCCCCGTATACAATACACATTCAGGCCTAGGAAGAGAGGGGAGACAGAGGCACTGGGTCAGAGAAGGTGACACCCCTGCCCGAGGCCATGAGGAGCCACCATGACTCTCAGGGACCTCACCGCCAAACTCTCTGTGTGGCACAGGAGGAGCTGGACTCTTACCGCCTGGACAGCATCCAGGCCATGGACGTGGTGCTCAACATCGGCTCCTACAACGCTATCCTGTCCATCACGGTGCAGGGGTCCGGCCTGCCAGCCACCAGCACTCTGCTCTTCCACTGCCAGGAAGTGAGGGTGAGTGACTAGGGGTAGGGCTGGGAGCGAGAGAGGGTCCAACGCCCATCACTTCCCCCTAACGTCCCTCACTCCCCAACATAAACACACACACAGCCTGCCTGACTCCTGCTTCCTCCAGGCAGAGCAGCTAAGGAACAGCCTGAAGAAGGCCCTGGAGGAGGAGCAACAGCAGAGGTAGGCAGTCTCTGCCCCAGCCCACCTGCAGGACCTCTGACCTGGGGCCTGGGTGGGCCAGGCCCTGGCCCCACTTCTGGGGGAGCCCAGAAGCATGTGACCCAACCAACCTGGGCCTGGAACTGGGGAGGGACCAGCCTGGGGCTAGGGTGCAGATGAGTGTGGTGGAGGAGCGGGGGCCAGGCCCAGGGAACACTGGAGACTGTCCCTGGAAACTAATATCGGACTGAGAGGGCCTCCAGGGCAGGCACATGAGGTGGGGTGGAGTCCAGATGGAGACCAGGGAGCAGGGCAGGTGGATCTTCTAGAGAGGGATGGTAATACCCTTTGATCCAGGGCAGAGCCTCTGTCCCAAGAACCCTGTCAAAGCTGTGTCCCCATCATGTGCTCAGCAGACCCCACTCTAGAGCCCGTCACCCCAGCCAAGACAAATGGAGGGGGCCTTCTCCAGAGAGGTCATTCTCTAAGGAGCAAGTACCCCCACCAGAGCAGGGGCTCCCTCCAGAGCAGTCCTACTGGATGACCCCAGAGCACAGTAAGTTTGGGGCACGAGGGCAGGTGGAAAGGAAGGTTTGAATCAAAGATCAGAAAGGCTCATGGTCCCCTTACATTGTAGGTACACCGCCATCCCCAAGGCCCCTGCTACGCAACTCCAGTACCCAAGAATCAAGCACCCTCACTTTGCCTCCTCCAAGGCGGACCCCATCTCCCGAGAGCCCAGAGAGGGATGAGGTAACTATAGATCGTCCTAAGCTGGCTGAAGCTTTCCAGCCCAAGGGAAGACCAGGTCCCAGGATGGCCAAGGCAGGCCCGGGACTGAGGAGGGACAGGGAGGCTTGGTCAGACCCTGGGCTGGACCTGAGGCTCTGGCTGGAGGTAGGGAAGGGTCGGGGGCAGGGTTGGGAGTTCCAGGGTGGACCCAACTGCCCACTCAAGGGCACGGGTTGTTTGGGGTCCAGGAGATACTAAGCCACGTCCTTAGGGATATCGAGCTGTTTGTGGGCAAGCTGAAGGAGGCCCAGGCAAAGAGCAGTCATAAGAAGAAGAAACTAGGGAAGAAAAAAGGCAAGCATCAGTGGGGTGAGTGCTGAGGGCTGGGGGGGAGGGGGAGGACGTGGGGGTGTGGTCTTGGGATGATGAACAACCCCCCACCGTCCTCCTCCCCTATAGGAATGACACAGGCACAGTACATTGATTGCTTCCAGAAGATCAAGTACAGCTTCAACCTCCTAGTATGTGACTCCTCACCAGTTCACAGTCTTCCCCTCACCCCTCCCCAGCCACCGCCTCCTCTCTGGTCTCCTAGAACCCCAAGTCCTTTCCTTCTCCAGCTTCTCCCCCTGGAACCTCCCCTCCTACACTTAGCACTTTTGGAGATCTCCAGGCTCCCAGCCAAGGCCCTGAACAATTATAGTGTCCTGGGGTCCTGGTGAAGGTGGGGAAGAATGATGGGTAGTAGCACATAATGCCCTGTGTCCCCAGGGCAAGCTGGCCATCTGGCTGCAGGAGAAGAACGCTCCCGAATTTGTGCACATCCTCTTCCAACTTCTAGACTCTGTGAGTTTGGGGTCGAGAGGGTGATGAAGAGAGACAGGCTGGAGTGAAGATGGAGCAGAGGCCAGGGTGGAAGGCAGGGGACAGGGGAAGGTTGTGGGGTCTGCCCCTTGCTCATCACAATACAGCCTCCTCATTGACCCCAAGACATGATCCTTGCTGTCTACAACACCTCTCAACAGACTAGATGGGCTGGGGTTGGTCCGAGGACCCCAGGGATCTGAGGGAGACAGGAATGTGGCATTACAAGAGTGGGAAGCTCGGAATTCCGGGCCCCTTCCCACTCCTGTTTGGCCCTGGGAGACCTAGGCTGCCTGACGCCTTGCATTCCCTGCCCTAGATCCTGGCCCAGTGCCCTGAGCCTGGTCTAGCAGCCCGAGTGATTTCACCCCTCCTCACCACCAAAGCCATCGACCTGCTGCAGTCCTGTCTCAGCCCAGCTGAGAGCGACTTCTGGAAGAGACTGGGTGCGGCCTGGACCACCAGCCGGTGAGTGAGGACAAGGCCTGAACTGACCTGGGCCAGGACATTAGAGATGGTAGGCTCTGTTGTTGTCACAGACCAGAAATATCTCAAAACAAATTTCGGGGGGACCTCTCCATGGAGTTCCCAACTTTTTATTAGACTAAGTACAAACAATTAAAAAACATTTTTTTAATTAAAAACCCCACCAGTCACCATCACTCACCACTGAAGGAAAAAAAGGACAGCTCTTTCCAAGAAAGTAGAGTTGGCTGCCTGCTATGAGAAATGTTCACATTCTGGTCAAGGACAAAGTGAAAACATTGTCTCACTCCAGCCAGAATTTAAGAATTACTGACATAAGAGATGCCGATGTAACATAAGTAAGACTTGGCAACCGACCGGTCAAGGGGTTGAGGGAGAAAGAGATATTCCACACAGTGTGATGGTGAGATAGGCCACAGCTGAGCTGGCTGATGGGAGCTGTGGGGAGCAAGTGAGGTGGGGTGGGAGGTGTGGACCAGTCGGGGTCGGCTGAGCTGAGGCGTCAGTGAGACAGTCCCCAGGTACAGGGGGACCCAGAACTCGGGAGAGAGGTCCCAGCTGGCCTGCAGGTCTGAGAGCAGTGGGCACAGAAGTGGAGCACTCCAGAGGGAGCCCCAAGGACCCGCTTAACCAGCGAGGCCCCCTTGAGCCCACGGGATAGGAAGGGACACTTTCACGTGTAGGTGGCAAAGGGAGTAGAGGGTCAAGGAGGCAAAGAGGAATTCCAGAGAGTTCAAAGGAGCAACCAAAAAGCAAAGGCATGAAAACCAAGAGAGAAAGAGGATTTTAGGAAGAGAGAGAGGAGTCAACCAGGAAACAAGCCAGTTGGGCTAGTGAGTCCCTTGCCTACCGGGGTGCTCTTCTCAGTACAGACTCATTAAAATAATTTTTGTCCAATCCACCTGAAGATGTGGATTATGGTTTAATGTAATCTATTTATTTTGTTGTGGTAAAACATGCATAAGATAAAATTTGCCATTTTAAAGAGTAGAATTCCACAGCGTTAGGTACGTTCGCAGCGTTGTGCAACCGTCTCTACTGTTCATCTTCAGAACTTTTTTCATCATGCCAAACAGAAACTCTGTACCCATGAAACAATGAACTAAACAGAATTCTGTACCCATTCCTCCCTCTCCCCAGCCCCTGGTAATTTCTATTCTCTTTTCTGTCCCAGTTTATTATTATTATTATTATTAAAGATTTTTTTTTATTTATTCATGAGAGACAGAGAGAGGCAGAGACACAGGCAGAGGGAGAAGCAGGCTCCCCACAGGGCCTGATGTGGGACTCGATCCCAGGACCCCGGGATCATGCCCTGAGCCAAAGGCAGATGCCCAACCACTGAGCCCCCCAGGTGCCCCCTTGAGCATATTTTTAAGGTAAAAAAAGGGAACCAATTAAAAAGGTTCAGAAACGGAATGATTTCTTCGTTCCCGTTGAATAGATATTTATTAGCTGCTTCCGATATCCCACCCACTGCACTCAGGCTGCTGCTCTCATGGGGCTCCCTAGAGTTAGAAATACAGACTCGTGGGAAGCATGTGGGATACAGTGGGGAAGGAAAGTAATTGGGGTGATCCAAGAGGAAGGAAATGCCCCAGCGAAGAAAGAAAGGAACTTGCTCAAGGTGAGCAGGGGTTCCCCGGGACAGGCAAGCGGAGAAGATTCCCAGCAGAACAAGCCTGGATGCCACAAACAGCACTGCCCCTCCTGCAGTAGGGGTGCAGCGGGCGATAGGGCGGGAGGCTGGGGAGCCAGGAGCAGCCCCCACTCCGGAGTCAACCACAACAACTGCTGTGACCTCAAGCCAAGTTCCACCCATTAGTTAACTCAAAAGAAAGAAACCTGCTGCCAAGAAGTGAAAATCAGGTCAGAAAAGCCCAGCCTGAGCCCCGGGAGGGTCTTCCAGCACTGACACTCTGTGCTTCCATCCCTTCGATGCAAACTCCCAGGCAGTGCAATAAAGTGTCCAACGTGTTCTTAGGGAGTGGATGCGTCTGCACCTCACGCGCAGAGGTGAGGCTGGGCTCTAGAGACCCACGCGGATGCATGCGTTCTGCTTAACTGGGTGCCCCAGTAAGGGTGTCTGGGGCCTTTCATCTGTGCTCACGGGCCATGTCCTCCCTTGTAAGACCTTGAGGCCAGGGCCTGCCATCTCCTCCCTCTCCACATCCAACAGCCTGGCACCAAGTGGACTCAGCTTTGTTCTCTCCCCAGGGCCGACTGGACAGGCGGTGAGCCCCCACCGTACCAACCCACATTCTATGATGGTTGGCAGCTTCCAGAACCCTCCAACCAGGTAAGGGATGCTTAGCAAAGAGCCCTGCTCAAAGCCCTGGGCTCTGGCTACTTTCTGCCCTCCCCATCCACCATGGTCACATGACAGCTCTCAGTGGTAGGTGGGTTCAGGTAGGTCCCAGATCTGCGAGCTGGGCAGGCAGGGAGGGGATGTGAGGCAGGCATGTGTGAGTGGGGCTGTGGTCTGATATGCCAGCTCCCACACCAGGCTGGCTGATTCCCTGCTCTTGCTCTCTCTGCTCTTTCCCCCCAGGCACCCTCGGGATACCAGAGCTCTACCTCTCTACGGTATGCCCTGGGCTTAGCCAGGACTCTATGATGGGGGTGTGTGTGTGTGAGACTGACCCTATGGATCTGTGGATTCTACGACTCAGAGACCCTCTGAGCTCACTTTTGGCCAGTCATGTGCCTGTACAGCACCTCCCCACCCCTACCTTGAATCGAAAAGTGGTTTTTTATCTTCCCAGTCTCCTATCCTGCTTCCTGTGATATGACCTACCATGCCTCTGATTTCCCAGAGCTCAGGTATAAAGCACTCAGAGGAGAGCTCAGACAGAGAAGAGTCCATTGCTAGCAGAGTCTTCAGAAATCAGTGACATTTCAGCCCCCTCCCGCCTGCAGAAACCCCCACCCCAAGCCCTGCCTTACACTGACCTGCCATTAAATCCCAGTGGCAGCTGAAGGGTCACCACCAGATTCCAGGCAGGAGATCTCTGGGTCTCTGGGGCTGGGACAGGGACTCAGTCTCTGAGACTCCATTCTCCAGCCCTCCTGACTCTGTGTGTGGTCGGGGTGGGGGGGAAGCCCTGGATTAGGGAGCACCTCCTACCTTGTCCAAGAGGAGACACACAACCATGGCCCTCAGCCTGGGGACCCCAACCACATGCCCTCCAGCTCCAGACCCATGAAGCCAGCCCTGAAAATGCAAGTCCTATACGAGTTTGAAGCCAGGAACCCACAGGAACTGACTGTAGCCCAGGGAGAGGTGCTGGAGGTGAGACTCGGGCTTGAGCCTAGAAAAAGAGGTGGTGGTGGGTGGGAGCCGTAGGCAGCCTGGCGTTGGTCTGGGTGTGGGGTTACTGGGGTGGGCAGCCTAGAGAGAAGGAGGGTGGGGAAGGGCAGGAAAGAAGAAAGCCATGTTGGGGACTGGGCATGGGCAGAGGCTCTGGTGACTGAAGTAGGGACTCTTGGCAGGTCCTGGACCAGAGCAAGCGGTGGTGGCTGGTGAAGAATGAGAAGGGACAGAGTGGCTACATTCCCAGCAACATCCTAGAGCCCCTACAGTCAAGGGCCCCGGGGGACCAGAGCCAGTCGCCTTCTTGGGTACTATCCAGCCTAGACCGTCCAGAAGCTACAGGCCGGGGGTGGGAGCAGGAGGGATTCAATGACAAGTGGAGGAGATAGTCTTGGTTCTATGTAATCGGCATCGTCACAGGCTCCCTGTATGCCAAGTTTATCCTGGGGCCCGAGCAGAGAACAAGGCCTTGTCCCCACCAGACAAGCAAACCGCGGAGTGAGATAAGTGATTTGATGGGAGTCCAGAGAAAAGGCCCAGATGTTGGGGGCCGTGGGTAGAAATGAGATGAGACGGCCTCTTACCCGGGTTCCCCTGGTTCCAGGCTCCAGTGCTTCGACCTAGCTCGACACCTGAGGAGGTGGCGGCCTGGCTGCAGGCACAGAACTTCTCCACCACGTGAGTGTCCCGCCCCCCCCCCCCCCCCCCCCCCCCCCCCCCCGGACGCTGTGCTGGGAGCACTTGGGAGGGAGTCAGGTTACAGCCGAGGCATCCCGGAGCCCCAGAACACCCAGAACATGCACCGCACAGAAGAGACCCGCAGGTGCCACCCTCTGCTGAGTTAGAGAGAGCGTGCTAGAGCACTGAACAGGGATCCTCTGCCTCGGGGGGGGGGGGGGGGGGGGGGACAGTAGGATTCCAGGAAGCCCGAAAGAACTTCAGGTGCCATCCATCCCTTCCTGCCGCAAAATTCTCTTCCAGGGCATTCCTCGATTCAAACCCAAGAGTTCTGAAGTCGGTTTAAGCCAACATGCGTATCTTACTCCGTCACCTCCAGATACGCTTTTCCCCGAATTCTGTAACCCCAGCGCCCAAGCCCAACAGCCCCTCATACTCCAAAATGCACCACGCCTCCAACACGCAGGCCCCCGCCCTCCACTCCACCTGCCGACACCTCCTGTTTTTGTTCCCAGCACGGTGAAGAGCCTCGGGTTCCTCACAGGGAGCCAGCTGCTTCACATGAGACCCGGGGAGCTCCAGATGCTGTGTCCACAGGAGGCTCCACGGGTCCTGGCACAGTTAGAAAATGTCAGAAGGACGTTGGGGGTGAGGACACCCTGTGGCCCTGACCCTCACAGGGAGTGTGGGATGCTCCCTGGGTAGGAGGGAGAGTGCCAGGTGGACAAGCCCGCAGGCCCAGCCCTGGGCTAGGAGCAAGTGTGGCGGGTGCTGGGCACAGGACAGTCCCCTCAGAGGCCGCCCAACTTCCCACGCACAGCCAGGGCGCTCAAGCCTGCCATGAGGCTCCAAGCTGAGTGTTGACATGAGCCCTGGGGATCTCTGGCCTGCCACCTTCCTCACCTCGATCCTTTTCTTTCCTCAGATGAGCCTTTAGGCACCAACCCAGACACCTCTGAGACCAAGACCCTCTCGCAAGCAGGATGGCAGATCTGATACTTTTTGGCATCCTGAGAAATCCACACTCACGTCCCCAGTTTGCAGTGAACCCCACACCCCAGCTCACACAGCAAAGAGGATGAGCAAGCCCAGAGGCTGAGACAAATGGTGCCCCTTCTCGCTGTGTTGAGAGCCCTCCCCAGTGACCACCTATTTATTGTGTGTCTTTCCTAAGACTGGAGCACTTTGTGCTTGATTTGTCAGGACTCTCATTCAGCCCCCCTCCTCCCCAGTAAAAGCATCTGCGAGCTTGGCATGTGCCTCCCAGTGGCTTCTTCTGGGCCTGATGGGGGCCAAGGGCAGGGAGGCTGGAAGCAGTGGGACGCTGGCCTTGAAACAGTGGTGGCCCCACACCCACCACTGGGCCAGACTGTTTGAAGGTGAGTGGGAATTCCCACTGCAAACCTGGAGCTGAGAGAATTTGAGAAAAATGGCCCAAGCTCTCCTTAGTCTCTTTATAAACAAATTCTAAAATAAGGTGATGCCTACTACCTTCTACCTTCTGTGTACACTTTTCCCAGTATGTCCCAAGGCACCCAGGGCAGCTGAGGGTACAGCTCCTCAGAGGAGGAAAGAGTACTCAGGCCGACAGTAGTTGGTGTGGATCACACTGGCTGATGAGCCAGAGAAGCACTAGCAAGCGTGTCAGCTGCTCTAGGCTCTACTTGGCAACTTCCTATTTTATTTTAGTTTTCTAAAGATTGTATTTATTTATTGGACAGAGTCAAAGAGCACAAGCAGGGAGAGAAGCAGGCTGAGGGAGGGGGAGAGGCAGGCTCCCCACAGCCAGGGAGCTGGATGCCGGACCAGGAACCTGATGCGGGGCTGGATCCAAGGACCTGGGATCAGGACCTGAGCCAAAGGCAGACGCTTAACCGTTTAACCAGTTAACCGACTGAGCACCACCCCCCCAACCCCCACCCCGCACCCCTGGGCCCCTGCAACTTTCGCTTTCAATGCAACTGTTGTCCCCTCCTGTTGGGGGAGCCAACCATGAGCTCCCTCCTCAGCTAGTCTCTTTACTGGCGGAGCATAAGGAACATTGGACTAAAAGTTGACAGTCCACCAACTGGCTGTTGGAACCATAGCAAGTCACTTCACAGTCTGAATCCCTATTTTCTCAAAGGTGAAATGAGAAGTTTGGACTGTTTGTGGCTTCTAATATTTAGTATCCACAGCCTTTTCAAGTTTCATAAGCTGCCCTAGACTCTCCTCCCTACAAAACAGAGGTTATACTTTTATTGATTTTGTCTCCGAGAAGTGTTGTGCCTGTGGATCAATGGCCCTGGAGGGTTCTTAAGATGTTCCCTTGAGTATCTCTTCTGTCTGGGCCCCAGATTACCCTATTTTTGGACTGCCTGTGCCATTCCCTTGAGTGCCTGGCCTCCAAAAATCACCTCTCTTAGCTGGTAACGCTGAATAGGAAAGTAAAAGCTTTTCTTCACAAAAGAGATAAATGGTGAGACTCTTAGAATCTGACTGTCAAGGGTCAGAGCCAACCCAGCAAAGTTAATTTCTTAGATGTGGAGAGACAATAGTAACCCACTGCCCTTTGGGGATTCAGAGAGCTGAAGGGGTCCTAGACACAGGAAAAGACTTCAGGGCCAGAAGAAAAAAAGGTGTTTTAGCCCAGGGCTCATCAGATTTCCCAGCAAAGACTGAGATAAGGTGAGGAGCTGCTGGGACACCCAAGCTTAGTGAACTGGCACAAGCTGTGCTGCCCGACAGACCTCGGTTTTGACCCCAGGCCACCCATGGGAACTGAAGCTTAGAAAGGCAACTTAACCTCGCCAGGCATTGCTTATCTTCTAAAAAGTGGGCATAAAACCTATTTCACAAAATTGTTGTGAAGCTTAAAATGGAATTAATCAGCCAACCTATGTGAAACACTTAGTTTTTTTCTTTAAGATTTTATTTATTTGTTTGAGATAGAGAGAGAATGAGCAGGGGGAGGCGTAGAGGAAGAGGGAGAAGCAGGCTCCCGCTCAGCAGGGAGCCGAGCATGGGGCTCTTCCTGGGACCCTGGGATCATGACCTGAGCCAAAGGCAGACACTCAACCGACTGAGCCACCCAAGCGCTGCAAACTACCTAGATTCTTGTCTGACATATCATAGGTGTTCAAAACATGTTTGCCTTTTCCTCCGGTTAATTTGTGACTGGCCTTTTGTTACCTTGGAAGAGAAATCCAGGCATTTTAAGTCATCTGTCCCTATGCATTTGTACTTTTTTCCTTCTTCCTTTTAGTAAGGCGGCCTTTTAAGAAGTCTCAACCTTGGGGCACCTGGGTGGCTCAGTGCGTGAGTGTCTGCCTTTGACTCAGGTGGTGATTCCAGGGTCGGAGGATCAAGTCCCGCATGAAGCTTCCTGCTGGGAGCCTGCTTCTTCCTTTGCCTATGTCTCTGCCTCTTTTTCTCTGTGTCTCTTATGAATAAATAATATCTTAAAAGAAAGAAGAGAAATCCCAACCTTGCTTCAGCAAACTAAGGGGGAAATGTGATTTCCCACACCAGGGCTAGAGGGTTGGGAGCTCAGTGTCCTGACGAGCCATGCTGTGGAGGCCGGGCCAGAACCTTCTGCGTAAGCTGCCTTTCTACCATCCTCAAGAGCAATTCCTTGGTGGTCAGAGTCTTAGTCCCTCTGTCCATGACAACATGAACAAACCTTTTAGAATTGCAAAAAAAAGGGGGGGGGGGCGCCTGGGTGGCCTCAGTTGGTTGAGATCATGACCTCAGGGTCCTGGGATGGAGCCCTGCATCAGGCTCCCTGCTCAGAGGGAAATCTGCTTCTCCCTCTCCCTCTGTCCCTCCCTCTGCTCATTCTCATCTTAGGCTTATTTACTTATTTTTAAAGATTTGATTTTATTTATTCTCAAGAGACAGAGAGGCAGAGACACAGGCAGAGGGAGAAGCAGGCTCCCCCTGCAGGGAGCCCAATCCTGGACCCCGGGATCATGCCCTGAGCTGAAGGCAGACGCTCAACAGCTCCGCCACCCAGCTGCCCCAATATCTTAAGCTTTTTACTATGTGCAAGGCTAAAGGATTCAGAGGTATGAGACAGACCTTAGGGAGACTTTTACTCTTATCTGTAGTTTGAAATATTTTTTTATTTGCTAATGGACAACGTGTGCTCAGGGCAGAGAGAGAACCCATGCTTTGAAGTTTGGTGAAGTCATTCTGACCTTGGTAAGAGTAGAGCTTCCCTGGGAGCCCAGGAGCAGGGCCACTGACACTGAAAGGTGAAATTTTCCTTTATCATTTCCCCCTTTTGATCACTAGTTTTTCCTCAGAAAACATTGAAAATCAACCTTATTTTATGTCTCTTGGTGCAAGGGTGACTGGCTCGTCTGCCCTGGGTGCATCAATTCCCTCACTGTTAGGTACGAAAATATGTATTTTTTTCTCTCATGAAATAAATGAATAAAATCTTTTTTAAAAAAGGCAAAATTAAGTCCCTGATATCAGGAGGTTTTTTCTTAGGATAAAGAGAGGGGGCTATGGGCATGCTCCAAGAGCTGATGATATGGATGAGGCCTCTGGAAAGGAATGCAGAGCCTTGTTCATTCAGAGGCTGGAACCATATCAAGTAACCTTGAGTCCAGGCTTCTGCAGGAACAGCTAGTGAATTAGTGGGGTCTGAAAAGACACAATAGGGGGTTGGGAGAAATGGTTGTTTGAAAAACAAGTTTCAAACTTTTTGTTAGTTTTAACTTCATTAACCCCATGGGGCGCGGTTGCAATTCTCCTGGGTTATGATCATTTCTCCATCTTGAAGAACTGAAATGATGAGCACTCTGGCCGCTTCTTTTTCTTCAGGTGAAGTAGGTTTAGGGTAAAGAGCAGTCTTGGCAGATCTTATCTGTAACACGCCTATGTGCCGGGCTAAGCAGAAGTTTTTAACTTAAAAGCCATCGCAGCAAGGGAAATAGAAGCAACTCGGGGTCGGGCATACTAAATATTTTTCCAGTTGTAATTTCCCATTGTCAGTCTTTTGTTACATTTCTGTGGGATATGGGCAAAGATCCGTCTCCTGTAACTGCTTCAAGCTGAATCAGGGTGCAGTAGAGGCTTTGCAATGGAAGGAGTTGCCACGGTATAGGATGCCGCCCGCTCTCAGTCCCTTGTGGTAACAGAAACCAACTACCGGAAATGGTTCCTTATCTAAGAACTTGGATATTTTCCCACATAATTTGGTACTATATGACATCATTAATTTTATCCCCAGTATATTTTAAGGGAAAGTAATAGTACAGTTAAACCTACCCGTCCCTCTAAAATTGATAGCAATGGGTATCCAAGAGAATAGATCAGTAAACCAGTCCCAGCCACCTTGGAGAGGGCTTCTTATAGCCAAGTGGCTTGGGCCTGCTTCTATCTATATGGATTCTTATTTCCCAGGAGGAGTTCATATAGGGGCAGCAAGTGGTATTAGCCAACATATAGACTCTGCCTTAGTTAGCAAGCAATCAAGTAATCAGGAAGAGGCATTTTTATGAAAACAAAAGTAAAACACAGGTTAATGGTTGGAGCAAATGATAAACCCAGCCTCTGAGTCTCAAATGCTGCCAGTGAGATTTTCAGATGTCAAGCTTGAAGCATCCTCAGATGGAGTGGGAATAGGCAGTGGAAATCAAATGGGTTTTTCCAGTTTATAATTCAAATGTCTCCCATGATCTTTTGGGGGGTTTTTTTCCTAAGATTTTATTTATTGGGCAATCCGGGTGGCTCAGCGGTTTAGTGCCGCCTTCCGCCCAGGACCTGGTCCCGGAGACCAGGGATCAAGTCCCACGTTGGGCTCCCTGCATGGAGCCTGCTTCTCCCTCTGCCTGTGTCTCTGCCTCTCTCTCTTTTTAACTTAGTTAACTCTCTCTCTCTCTTTAACTAAGTTTAAAAAAAAAAAGATTTTATTTATTTAATTGACAGAGCAAGAGCACAAACGGGGAGTGGCAGAGGGAGAAGCAGGCTCCCCGTGGAGCAGGAGTCTCCATCCCAGGACCCCAGGACCAAGCCAAAGGCAAACACTTAACAGACTGAGTCACGCAGGCGCCCCCTCGTGATCTTTTTGAATGACCCATAGAGCAACAGGCACAAAGATTGTCTATGAATGAGTTTTGTGGCAGTTACTCTGAAGCTGACTTCAAGTTGTCCAGCATCAATTTTTAGGGCTTTAGGAAAAAAAGGCAGTTTTAGTTAGGAGAATGGAAGCAGACTAGAAACCTTAGCTTGGAGAGCCATAGCCAGATATTTGAGGAAACCAGAATTCAGGACTAGTCTAGTTTATAATAAATAGTATTAATATCTAATATCTACAAAGATGTGTTACTGAAACGCCTTTTCTCTATATATTCACCCTCAGTTTTAAATATAGCCAAATCAAAACTAATTTGTTTGTAATAAATTTTTTAATAAACTTGGCCTAATTATTTACTCAACAAGAGCAGTGACTGACCATGCAGATTCTTTTAAACTTGTGTTACTGGAACTTTTTTTTTTTTTTAACCAGGCTCCATGCCTGACGTAGGGCTTGTACTCAAAAGTTGCATGCTTGGGACGCTTGGGTAGCTTCTCCTTCCCTCTGCTGCTCCCCCTGCTTGTGCTCTTCCTCTCTCTCTCTCTCTCTCAAATAAATAAATACAATCTTTTAAAATTTTTAAAAAGAAAAGGAGGGTTACGTGCTTTACTGACTAAGCCAACCAGATACTCCTAGAATTTTTCATAAGGCATCTCTAGATTGAACTTTAAGTAGCCTCTTGAGGCCAAAAGCCAAGCCAAATATTGCCATCAGACTTGCCTTGTGATACCTGTAGATTTGAGTGGATTCCTCTTCTCAAGGTCCCCAAAATATCCTGAGGTTCTTGCACCTGCTAGGAAGCAATATTCTTTACTTACCTGGTAAGACTGCTGAGAACCCTATAAACAAGGGAATCAGACCAACATTTCCAAGGGGCTGTATTGGTTGGCTTCAAAAAGTCAACCTTAATTCCTTAAAATTATCTGGTCGTATGAGTCTATGCATGTCTCTCTCAAATATGATATTCCTGTCAAAGCGTTGAAAATACAACCAGTTTTTCCAAGGTTCCTCTTATATGGAGAACAGATTTCTATTGAACTTATGTAAATAATTATAGATGCCATGAAAGAAAGAACACTCACTGAGAGTTTCTGAATTTCAGAGGTTTCAGGTAGGGAGAAAAGTTAAATGTCTCAATTTGTTCTCAAAGGAATATTTTATTATATTTCTGTAGATCACGGATATAATTAAGAGAAAGTTTCCTTAATCTGAAAGAGCAAACATTAGAGAATCAACAATGTTTTAAATAAGAGTCATAAAAAACTATAATCATCTTTTTTGATCCATTTAGCCTCATGTTATTAATTCTTATTTTGTTTGAATGCAATTTTTTCTATTAGTTCTGGAAATTTTTATTCAGCTTACATTTATGATCTTAAAAATATTAAACAACTGTATTTGCCAAAAGTTCCTTTTGTGAATCTCCTTGAAGACAAAACACATTTTGTAAGAGCATGGGAACAATAACTAGAAATGACAAAAGACTCAAAAATGAACATGATTAAAAATCTGATATGAGTTCATTATAATTTAGCTGGCAAGGAAATCCAATTATTTCTGATATAACATTTCAAAAATCATAATATCAAGTGATGATCTAACCCAGGACATAGTAAAACTTTAGGAATTTCATATATCTTCTAGAACAGTTATAGCATTTATCCATAAAATATAACCTAAGATTTATCATTATTTGTTTGACAGTGCTTTCTAAGTAACTTAACATACCAAAAAGACTTCATTTAGGATTTGAATTTCTGGGAAGTGTGTTTAAAAAAAAAAAAAAAACTAACCTCAGAATGTTTTAAAGCATGTGTCTACATAGGATCATAGGTTATTACAAAATTTAATATTTAATTACTGCTTAACTAAGGTGGCCATAAGAGATTTTATGGAAGGATATATAGTTCTTAGCAAAACTTAGCTCCTTTAATATTGAGAAGATTTAGTTTTGGGATTTGTTTTTTGTTTGTTTGGTTTTGTTTTTTTTTTTTTTTTAGAAGATTTAGGTTTTTTTTTAAATAAGCAAAGACCTGATAAAAACAACTATGGAAACCTTGTTTTTCTGGGCAAATAGGGAAGAAAACCACCACCTTATTTATAATTTCTTATCAAGAGCAGACCAATAATCCAAGAAACTTTTGTCTTTTTATTAACAGAGAGAAAAGCCAAATTTTAATTTTATATCAGTGTTTTTTTTTAAGACTTTATTTTCTGACAAGGAGAGAGAAAGAGAGAGAGAGGGAGAGAGAGAGAGAGCGCATATACAAGCAGGCTCTACACTGAGCAGAGAGCCTTACTCAGGGCTTGATCCCAGGACCCCAGGATCATGACCTGACCTGAAGGCAGACACTTAACCGACTGAACCACCCAGGCTCCCCTTATCAGTATACTTTTAAAATTACTTTATTCCAATCTTAGTCCTGACCACACATAAAATTTTTTTCAAGGATTCACCGTCACAAATCTTCTACAACTTTCTTTTTTATTTAGATTTCATCCTACATTTTACCTCTCTAAATAACCAGTCTCATTTCAGGATAAAATTATTTTCTTTTCCATCAACAAAAATGTTTTTTCATTCCTTATACCGTTCTAATATACCTCATATTCTCCTACATACAGAGTTGCTTTTTAAAATCATTTTCTAGTAGTCTCAGTCATATTTATCAGAATCCTAATTCTGGAAAACTTAGTCTCCTGTGAAAACTAATTAGTAACAAATTGTGAGTCATGATCTCAGAATTCTTTAGATTGGCAAATTTATGAATATATTTTATAATTTCTCTAAACATTTTTTCTTTTAATAGTACAATCTTTCAATAAGGCACAAAGCATGTTTACCAACTGACTCGAATATCTTTAGTTTCTCTGAAATAAGAAGCCAAAAGCAAACACTCAGTGGTATTAGTATTTCATCTTATTTGGATAAGATTAGATATTCAACGAATTTAAACTTATCATTTAACTTAGCAAAACTTCAAAGTTTTGGGTAACCAATGATTTTTTGGAAGCTATTTTTTTTTTTAATGTTTTGTTTGGAAGCTATTTAAAAGTTTATCTGTAAACCTTTTTATTTACTTGACCTACTTATTCTTAACAATTAACCATAAAAACTTCGTGACAAATACAAAATCAACACCATTTTAAGTCCTCTCCTGCTAAGAGATTGGAACAGAGATAACACAAACAAAAAAGTCAGGTAGAGGGCTCCTGGGTGACTGAGCAGTTGAGCATCTGTCTTTGGCTCAGGGTGTGATCCCAGAGTTCTGGGATCAAGTCCCACATTAGGCTCCCTGGGAGTAGCCTGCTTCTCCCTCTCCCTATGTCTCTGCCTTGTCTCTGTGTCTCTCATGAATAAATAAATAAAATCCTTTAAAATAAATAAATAAATAAATAAATTCAAGTAGAGCAAAAGTGAGTTATATGTGTAATATTTGACATTGGTAACTCCAAAGGCATGTTTATTTTAGTTAAACCAACAGCCTTGGTTTAGCTTTAATACTGAATATATTACATCTGTATCCCCTGAAAAGTCAGTTTGTTTCCCAATGGTCAATTTCCTTTGGACTTCTGTGGGGAAATCTGAAGTGAGTGGTTTAGTTCAAGGGAGTCCTTGGGCTTCTTCATGTTGATTTGGGAGGTGCTTCAGTTTATTTTAGAATAGGAACCTTAGAATAAAACCCTTAAGGAGGTAGCTTGGGGTGCCTTTTCCTCCTTGATAGTGAGGGTAGGAGGAGAAGGTGGTAGAGGCACCAGGGATGGCATAGGAGCTGGCCAGGTGGGGTCCAGGGAACAGGAGGAGGCAGAGACACAGGAAGCAAGGGTGCTGCTGGCAAGGCTGGAGGCAGATTTAAAGTTTTGGAATAACATTAAAAAAAAATCTCCATCTCCTGCCTCGTTGCATTTCAGCCCTCTAGAAGAGATGGAGGAGTAGGCAGTGGATTGGGCACTGATGCTTGTGCTTGGAGAGCAGGGGTGGATTTAGAATGTCTAGTGGCGGCCTGTCTTCGTCCTCCTCGTCCTCATTATTCAGAGAGAGTCGTCTCACATTTTTGTTCATCCCTATGTCTTTGGATCATCAGTTAGGTCCCTTCCTGTGATGTGTGTTTATTGTGGAATAACATAAAAATTTGAATTTGGAGAATTTTATCCCATCATGTGAACTTGAAAGCATTTGGGTGAGTTTTTATCCTTTGAGTTTTAGCATGCCCAATCTTTACAAGTGCTTGCCTTTAAACCAATTAAATCGAGCTCTTCCACAAATTAATTTTAGCAAACCATTGGAAGGTAGAGCAAATATCTTATGTTTACAATGCACATAGAAACCTGTACACAATGATTCAAATGCTTTTAGTCTATGTTTCATTATTATTTGTGGAGAGGACATTAGAGACCCAATTTCCAAATATTCCCCTTTTATTAAAACCAACCTAGGGATCCCTGGGTGGCGCAGCGGTTTAGCCCCTGCCTTTGGCCCAGGGCGCGATCCTGGAGACCCGGGATCGAATCCCACGTCGGGCTCCCGGTGCATGGAGCCTGCTTCTCCCTCTGCCTGTGTCTCTGCCTCTCTCTCTCTCTCTCTGTGACTATCATAAATAAATTTAAAAAAAAAAAAAAAAAGAATTAGGTGTTATTATTAAAAAAAAAAAAAAACCAACCTAATTATAAGGTAGCATTAAAACTTACAGATCCATTAATTAGTTATTTTCCACTTCCAATTAGAACAAGGTCGGTTGTGTACAAAGATACCAAAAGTTGTAACAACAGACAAACCAAATGAAGCCAGAGCACCTCTGTAATTGTTGGTTCCTCCCCAAAAGCCAGGGACTTCATTGACTGAACCAAATGACTTCCTAATTTCTGGTTATTAGTCTTATAGCTGGCTTTCTCTGTGCACACAAGAAACTAATTCAGACATGTCGAAAGAACCCTATTTGGGCCATGTGAGACTCAGATTATCCTTAAATTTTCCCTTTTAAGTACATACTTGCAAGTATAGGCTCATGTGTACTATACATATAGCCGGCCAGAGTCTCTGTGGGTGGCTGCTGGTTCTCTGGGAGTTGTTCTATCCTTTGAAGCACGGTTCTCCTATTTCTTTTAGTTTCAGCTTTATTGTTAGAATAAGGCTTGAATAAAATCTAAGGATATTAAGTGTGGTGGATCAAGAGGGTACTATTCATGGGGGGGGGGGCACTTTCCCAACAGCTGTGATACACTCTTAGGTGTCTCAGTTTTTCCCAGCAAGCTCTAAGACTACCAAGAGGGATCTGGAGCAGTGGATGAGCAATCCTTCTGTCTGCTACCCCAGAGGAGCCATTACCTTACCAGATGGATGGGACCCTAACAGGGCTTGAGGAATATCCTCAGACACTTCTGCTAGTCACCTGAAAGCAGAACTGGCTTTGGCTGGAAGGGACAAGTGTCCCTTCTCTTCAGAACTGAACAGTTTAGTCTCTCCTACTTCTAGCCAGAAAATTTATTCAAACTTTAATGATATTAGTATAAAGCCAAAGTGAAACAACCAACGCATCAACTCCTCCCCCTGGGCTATTCCCAGCTACAGAAAATTACCAGGTAGACTTTATTTTTTTTTTATGATTTTATTTATTCAGAGAGAGAGAGAGGCAGACACAGGCAGAGGGAGAAGCAGGCTCCACGCAGGGAGCCCGACGTGGGACCCCATCCCGGGTCTCCAGGATTCCGATCCCGGGTCTCCAGGATCACGCCCCGGGCTGCAGGCGGCGCTAAACCGCTGCTCCACCGGGGCTGCCCTCCAGGTAGCCTTTAGCCGCTAGAATAAAAGTCAGGAGCTTCAACTGATTGACGAGTCCGGATACCAGGAAACCTCGGCAGATACACCTGTGAGCACTGAGAAGTCAGAAGGGCAAGAGGGGCACAGGGGTCCGAGCATCGAGTTCCAGGAGGCCCCCACTGTTCTCAGGTAAGTTTCTCTGATACCGTGCCTGCTACGCCAGGAACTGCCAACGCCTAACAACAAACCTTTTAGAACTGCTTAAAAAAGAAAGAAAAGAAAAGAAAGGAAAAGAAAAGAAAAGAAAAGAAAAGAGAAAAGAAAGAAAAGAAAAGAGAAAAGAAAGAAAAGAAAAGAGAAAAGAAAAGAAAGAAAAGAAAAGAAAGAAAAAAGAAAAGGGGGCCCAAGCCGGGACAGCGGCCCGGGATACACTATCTGCAGAGAGAAGAGAGTGCCCTGAGAAGGAATGCTTACTACAGGGTTAGATGTGGTTTCTTGTCACATCAAGAGTCACCAAATCACCACGATGAAGGACATTTCAGAAAATCACAAACTTTATCTCAGGCTTTTACTGTGTACAAGGTTGCAGGCTTCAGAGGTGTGAGAACAGAACGTAGGGAGATCCTTACTCTTATCTGTAGTTTGAAATGTTTCTTTTAGGTCACTCGCTAACAGACGGACAACGTGTGCTCTGGCGGAGAGGGAACCCGTGCTTCCAAGGCTGCTGAAGCCATCGTGAAGAGCAGAGCTTCCCTGGGAGCGCGGAGCGGGCCACCGACGCTGCAAGCTGAACCGTTCATCACCTCTCGGTGCTTGTCTACAGCGCCGAGCCCTCCGGCTGGAGAAGTACTTATGGCCTGGCCGTCACCGTCCGGGGTTCACCAGGGCCCTCAGCGCCGGGCCGCCGGCCGCCCGCGCAGCCCCCGTCCGCAGAGCGCAGAGCCCGCAGCCCCGGGGCCGCCCGCGGGCTCGCGGACCGAGCGGAGGCCGGCGGCGGAGGCGGGGTCAGAGCCGGCGGGGGCGGGGTCAGAGCCGCGGCGTTGGCCCCGCCCACTGGCGTCGGGTATAAAGCCCCGCCCGTTCGCTGGAGACCCCCAGTCGTCGGAGTGGAGGCGCCGTCGCCATGTCTTTGTCGAAGTCAAACATGGTTCTGGGGTACTGGGATATTCGCGGGGTGAGTGCCGGCTCGACTGCCGAGCCGCTGGGTCGCGGAGGCAGGGGCCCCGCGACCGGACCTCAGGGTGGCGGCCCCCGAGCGGAGCCGGCGTCCGTCGCCTCAGCGCCGCCCGCCGCCGCCGAGCTCCCCGCCGGGGCCCGGGCCCGCCGTGCGGCCGCGACGGCTGAGGCAGCCGGCCGCCGAGGCGATGTCGGGGCGGCGGCGGGCGGCCTAACGAGCGCCGCGGCGGCGTGCGAGGCGGGATGCCAGGCGGGCAGGGGACGTTGGGGGCGGGGCGGGGGCGCCGCGCAGGCGCTGACGGGGTCTTCTGCCCCAGCTGGCGCACGCCATCCGCATGCTCCTGGAGTTCACGGATACCTGCTATGAGGAGAGACGGTACACGTGCGGGGAAGGTAATGCGGCCCGCGCGAGCCCCCCGCCCCCCGTCGCTGTGCCCAGAGGGGCCCCACGCCTGAGGCGGGTGCGAGGCGGCCCCAGTCACCCGGGAGCGCCGAGCCCCCCGCCGGACGCACGGATGCAGCCTCTTCCAAGCCGCGGTCCCACCGTGTGAGCGGCCCACCGAGTGGGCCCGGAGAGCAGAGGCCACCCTTGGGGGCCCGGGGTGCGAGGTGCTAGATCTCTCCACTCCCCTCAGGCGGGCTGCTAAGGAGGTTGGGCCCCGCATTCTCTTACAGCTCCGGACTATGATAAAAGCCAATGGCTGGATGTGAAATTCAAGCTCGACCTGGACTTTCCTAACGTAGGTGGCCTCCGGAGAAGAGGGGGCAGACGGCAAGGCCGTCCAGTATAGCCGTGCCGCTTTCCTCTCTGGGCTGGGGACACCGAGAATGCGGGCTCGGAAGCTGGCTAAGAGAAGTAGAAAGCAAGGGTGCCCGAACTCGAATGGAGAGAAAAAGTTTTCATTAACAGTAACCACTAAAAAAGTTAACAATTCCTTCTATTGTGAATCTAGGTTAAAAAAAAAGGTAAAAAAAAAAAAAAAAAAGAATCTAGGTAATAAGGGACGTTGGTGATTAGCCATGGCTGTGACTTTGTCACTAGTAGAAATTGAGTATTTTCATATTACATATGTGGCAGATACTGTGCAAAATATTATTTACACGCATCATACTTTGAAATTATGATAGTTGTTATGCCGTGCCTTGTTATTTAATGCAATAGGCACATATTACTTGATTATGATTTTGTTTCTTTGATGTTTTATAAATTTCGAAAGCATGTAATTTGCTTTATGCATTTAAAAATCTTATTCTGACAAAGGGTCTGTGGTATGCCCGTACACATGCACAGAGAGATTAAGAACTCTGGTCTAGAATCAGGTGGGGACCCAATTGCTACTTTCCACATATTTTCTTCTTCCTCCTAACACAGCATCTTCTCTCTACTTTTCACTTCCTGCAAGTCTCATGTTCCCCCAGAGAGAGAGAGAGGCAGGGAGGCAAGAGAGAGTTGGTTGTTCATCTGACATGTCATTTTCCTTCCAGCTGCCCTACCTCATGGATGGTAAGAACAAGATCACCCAGAGTAATGCTATCCTGCGCTACATCGCTCGCAAGCACAATATGTGTGAGTGGCGTAGGGCCAGGGAGGGAGGCCCGCCCGGCTAGCAGTTTTCCTGGAAGTGGATCATTCCAAAGGTGATTTCTCATCTTTTGGTGTACAGGTGGTGAGACTGAAGAAGAAAGAATTCGAGTGGACATCATGGAGAACCAAATAATGGATTTCCGCATACAGCTGGTACAACTGTGCTACAGTCCTGACCTTGTGAGTTTCCTTAGCAAGCAGGCATCGAGGAGAAGGAGTGTTGAGAACCCAGGGGTTCATCCGCTGCTTCCTGCCGCTTCTGCTTTCCCACCAACCCAGTCTGCAGATCTGCAGAATAGGAAAGAACTGTTTTATATGGGGGGTGGGGTCCATTTGTTATAGGACTCTGGTGTTGGCCCCTCCCCCTTTCTGTCCTGCCACCCCTACTGCAGGCAGTAAGAGGGAGGCACGCGGAGAAGGGGATCACTGAGTGTCCCCCACTGGCCCATGCCCTGACTAGCTCTGAAGACGCTGACAGCTGTGCTCTTACTCTCTTTTTCCTTCTCTCCCAGGAAAAACTGAAGCCCCGGTACTTGGAACAGCTACCTGGACAACTGAAACAGTTCTCCTTGTTCCTGGGGAAATTCTCCTGGTTTGCAGGAGAAAAGGTAGGAAGAAAGGAAAGAGGAAAGATGCCTTTCTATCTCCCAGGATTTAGGATCTCTGCAGACCTGACCATCTTACTGTTCTTCTAGCTCACCTTTGTGGATTTCCTCACTTATGATGTCTTGGATCAGAACCGTATGTTTGAGCCCAAGTGCCTGGATGAATTTCCAAATCTGAAGGCTTTCATGTGCCGTTTTGAGGTGATGCTTCCTATACTTTTCCTGTACAGAAACACTCGCAGGCTCTCCTGGTTCCCAAGGGACCCCACTGTGGTAGATTCTCAACACCAGCATTTGTGTAAAGGGATCAGTGGTGGTACACTTCTAAACCTACAAGTCTTGAGAAAAGGCTTCGGCTTCTACACCCTAAAGCACTGTCTACATGAAATGGTAGTGGAGGGAGGAAGGGGGGATGGTATAGAGGCAGGCAGTATGTGAGTGTCACTGGTTCGGCATGGGTCTTTTGGACTGGGTTAGAGTATCAGGTTTGGTGTGCTTTCCCTTCAGGCTTTGGAGAAGATAGCTAACTACATGCAATCTGACCGCTTCCTGAAGATGCCCATCAACAACAAGATGGCCCTGTGGGGCAACAAGAGAATATGCTGAGCAGGAGGTGGACTTGATCTGCTTGTTTTTATTCCATCCTGTGCCTAGGGAGCCTGTACTCTCTCTTCTCTGCTCTTTTCAATAAATAGCATTTAGGCTACTGGTGTCTAGCTGGATTTCTCTTGGGACTAAAGGCCAGGGGAGAGTAAGGATATATGGAAAATGTCCAAGATGTGAATACAGTCACTGTAACACTGACAATCCCCCTACATCTCAGCTGTGTTCAAAGCTAGAGGTTCTTGCCCAAGCACTAGAAACAAAGGTGATATTGTACAGTTGTAGAGGACAGATACATTAAATGGGACTGGAGCCCTTTGAAGAGGTGGTGTAGATACCAAGCAAAACTATATGGAACTGTTGATTTTACAGAACTGAGTTCAGAAATGGATCCTTTTACACGGGAATGTAGTATGATAAAGATGGACTTTCAAACTGGTGGACTAACCAATAAATGGGATTATGTCAGTTACCAATTAAAAATAATAGTGGGAAAAATAATAATAATGGGGCATCGGGCTCCTGCATGGAGCCTGCTTCTCCCTCTTCCTGTGTCTCTGCCCATCTCTCTGTGTGTGTCTCTCAGGAATAAATCTTAAAAAAAAAAAAAAAAAAAAAGGGATCCCCGGGTGGCTCAGCAGTTGAGCATCTCCCTTTGGCCCAGGGCCTGATCCTGGAGTCCTGGAATCAAGTCCCACATCGGGCTCCTGCATGGAGCCTACTTCTCCCTCTGCCTGGGTCTGCCTCTCTCCCTCTGTGTCTCTCATGAATAAATAAAATCTTTTAAAAAACAATAATGGGGCACCTGGGTGGCTCAGTTGGTTAGGCATCCAACTCTTGGTTTTGACTCAGGTCACGATCTCCGGGTCATGGGATTGAGCCACATGTTGGGGCTTGTGCACTCTCGCTCGTTCACTAAAAATCTATAATAATAGAACTCTACCTCACACTATTCACTAAAACTAGCTCATCTACAACTTAAGGCCCAATATTAAAGCTGTAGAAGTATTAAAACAGAATATTTGTGATTTTATGATAGGTTTCTCTAAATGAGACCTAAAAACAAAAAGCCATAGGTATACCTGGGTAGCTCAGTGGTTGAGCATCTGCCTTTGGCTCAGGTCGTGATCCGGGGTCCTGGGGTCGAGTCCTGCATCGGGCTCCCTGCAGGGAGCCTGCTTCTCCCTCTGCCTATGTCTCTGCCTTTATATGTCTCTCATGAATAAATATTTTTTTAAAATCCATGAAGGGAAAGATTTATAAGTTGAACAGTTAATCAGATTTAAGAATTTTCTAGGACAAAGGCACAAATACACAAAATTAAATGACAAGATGGCAAATGAGACAAAAGGACAAAACTGACAAAAAAGTCCCAATATAAAGACTATAGAAAGAACTCCTATAGATCATTTTTTTTAAGTTATTTATTTATGATAGTCACAGAGAGAGAGAGAGAGGCAGAGACACAGGCAGAGGGAGAAGCAGGCTCCATGCACCGGGAGCCCGACGGATTCGATCCCGGGTCTCCAGGATCGCGCCCTGGGCCAAAGGCAGGCGCCAAACCGCTGCGCCACCCAGGGATCCCCCTATAGATCATTAAGACTTATGGACAAACAAGAAAAAAAAAAAGAAAATGGACAGAAACCCATGAACACATGATTTAGAGAAATAGTTATGGCCAAAAAAAATGTTAAACAGATGTTTATAATCCAAAAACTGCAGATTACAACAGCAAAAGACCATTTTCTATCTAACAGGTGAACAAAAAGAAGTTTGTGAAGTGTTGGCATTTCCTGCCAGTGAGCTTGTAAATCGGTATACTTATATTGGAGGACAGTTTGCCAATATCTTCTAAAAATCAAATCATGTCCTTTAACCCAACAATTTCTGTCCTGGTGAAAACTACCCCATGTACCTAAGCTATATAACTAAGATTGTGGTATTGTTTGTGAGACCAGGTGAAAATCCTGTCCGTGCCCATCAGTACTGTGGAATACCATAAAGCAACAAAAGAATGAGATTTAACTGTGTGAACTAATGTGGAAAGATCCAAGACACATTGGTGACTTTTCTGCAAATTAGATTGCAGATGAGCATGTACAGTATAATACCTTTTATGTTTTAAAGAAGGAAACCACGAGGTAGGCATTTTCATCAGATACATTTATGTATTGAATGGCTAGAAAAAGAACTGGAGGAGGTCTCCTGGGTGACGCAGTTGATTAAGCACCCAATTTGTGGTTTCAGCTCAAGTTGTGACCTCGGGGTTGTGAGATCAAGCTCCACATCCGGCTGTGCACCCAGCATAGAGTCTGCTTGAGATTTTCTCTCCCTCTCCCTCTGCCCCTCCTGCTTGTGCTCACTCTCTAGAAAGAAAAAAAGAGAAAGAAAAGAAAGGAGAAAAAAAGGGAAAAGAAGAAAAAGAAAGAAACATCGATCAGTCGATCTGGGAGGACACACTGAACCATGCTTATTCAGGCAAATGGGAGAGAGGCCCAGGCTTCAGGATGAATGGGGATTTTAGAGATAGGGCTAAGGATTTCTATTTTTGTAGAACCATTGTGCACTGGGGACCATCTGTACTGAAATGTCCATTTTAAAAGGCTGAATTTCAGGGCGTCTGGGTGGCTCAGTGGTTGAGTGTCTGCCTTTGGCTCAGGTTGTGATCCTGGGGTCCCAGATTGAGTCCCATATCAGGCTTCCCATAGGGAGCCTACACCTCCCTCTGACTCTCTCTCTCTGTCTCACAAATAAATAAAATCTTTTTTTAAAATGAGGGGAGTGTATTCAAGTATTTCTGTGTAAGAGAAACTAGCTTTAAGAAAAAGCAAACCAAGAGGAAGTGAACTCCTATGACTGAATTGGCACCAGCTCCATTTGCAGAGCTCCATTTGAGTAGTTTCCAGCCTTAAACAGGGACCTGAGGGCCAGATTGCTTTCCCCGGTAGACCAGGAGACAAAGATCTCTCTAGGGAGGGAAAGACAGAGGATCTAAATGGCCAGGTGATATCAGGAGGACGACCTCAGAAGGTATTAGACACAAAGTTTTAAGTAGGTGGTTCACCTGCCACCTGTTGCCACCCCTCGTGACAGTAGTTAGATATCTAGGGCCATATTTTGGGTATGGGGAGGCAACGGCCAGAAGAGGTACAAAGCTAGAGATTCTTTATTGCATGAATTTCAATAGTGTGAGTGAGTAAAGTGTGCCCTAGGGGAAGGAAAGGCTTTGTGGATTTAGGGAAGGCCAGAGGAGCTGAGAATGCCTCTCTAACTAGACAGAGGATGTGGCCAGAAGTCAGAAAGGAAATGTATGAGTTACTGCTGTGTAACAATCTTACCACCAATTTAGCAGCTTAAAACCACACACACTATCCCATGGTTTCTGTGGGTTAGGAGTCTGGGCACATCTCTTACAGGGTCTTCTGCTTCAGGGGCTCATCTGAAACCCACAGTCCATGTGTCAGCCAGGGCTGTGATCTCATCCTAAGGCTCAACTGGAGAAAGATCTGCTTCTGAGACACAAGACTGCCAATAGAATTTAGTTCCTTGTGACCTGTTGGACAGAGAGAAGGCTTTAGGTTCTTGCTGGCTGTCAGCTGGGGCCACCCTCGGTTCCTTGAAAAGGGGGCTTCTTGCTTCATCAATACCAACAAAGGGGAAAGTCTCCTGGGGAGTCAGATACTACAGCCCTATGTAATGTAATCATGGAAAAACATCCCACCACCTTTGGGGTCCTCTATTAGAAGCAAATCACCAGTCCCACCCACACTCAAGGGGAGAGGATTTCTCACAAGTGTGCAAGTACCAGAGGATGGGATTATGGGGGACTGTCTGTTCACCACAGGGAAGAAGGCAAGAAAACAGGAAATTGGCCCTGCAGTCCTCTGAGAGAAAATTCCTGGGATGGAGGTGACAGAAGACAGCAACGAGGAAGTCAGAAGGGAGGGATTTTTTTTTTCTAAAGATTTTATTTATTCATGGGAGACATGGAGAGAGGCAGAGACCCCAGGCAGAGGGAGAAGCAAGGTCCATGCTGGAAGTGCCATGTGGGACTCGATACCAGAACCCTAGGATCATGACCTGAGCCAAAGGCAGGCGCTCAGCCGCTGAGCCACTCAGGTGCCCCAGTCCGTGCTTTTTAAATCTCTCCCTTATGGGGCCCTGGGTGGCTCAGCGGTTGAGTGCCTGCCTTCAGCTCAGGTCATGATCCTGGAGTCCTGGGATCGAGTCCCGCATAGCACTTCCTGCATGGACCTTGCTTCTCCCTCTGCCTGGGTCTCTGCCTCTCTCCATGTCTCTCATGAATGAATAAATAAAATCTTAAAAAAAGAAAATAGAAGGAAATAGCTTATGTGATTAAAGAAAAATGAGGGGATCCCTGGGTGGCGCAGCAGTTTGGCGCCTGCCTTTGGCCCAGGGCGCGATCCTGGAGACCGGGGATCGAATCCCACATCGGGCTCCCGGTGCATGGAGCCTGCTTCTCCCTCTGCCTGTGTCTCTGCCTCTCTCTCTCTCTCTCTCTCTCTCTCTCTCTCTGTGACTATCATAAATAAATAAAAATTAAAAAAAAAAGAAAGAAAGAAAAATGAGTCATAGAATCATTTCATTGATGGGCCGAGTGGACTAGGGGACACTGATGGGTATGGACATGGATCTGCCTTCAAAGCTAGCTTGAGGGCCTGTGAGAATGTCTGGACTTTGCACAGAAATTGCACATTCCTTATCCTTCATCTGCAGGACTGGGTGGATCAATGAGCCCCACGAACAACATGGATTTAGGGAGTTCAGATAGAGTAGGGAAGAGAGAAGGAATTGACCATTAGCCAGTGATTTCTCTAATGCGGAAATGTGCTCACATCCCTCCCCTCCTTTAATTATCCTTCATAATCTCACCTCTGTTTCCTTTCCAGTGACATCTCTGGGCTTGTGCCTGCCCCTGCCCTGGAGCCCTGGGTGCCAGCCTTGCTGAATTCCCTAGGGAGTAGCACACCCTCTGGAGTCTGGAGGCTGCCTGGGTAGAGATCCTGGCTCTGCCCCAGTGCACTCTGGCCTCCTGTGCCTCAGTGCCTTCTCCCATCAATGAACCCTCCCTCACTGGGTTGTTATGAGAATTAACCCAATATTTTTAGAGCACTCAGAACAGACCAATGTTATATAAATTTGTAAATATGAATTATCCAAAAGTACCGTGTTCTCTTTTATCTTCATGCTTTTATACTTGCTGTTCCCTCTGCCTAGACTGCTTTTGCTCCAGCCCTGCCTGCCTAATCATGCCCATGCATCTTCTAAGGTAAGCTCACAAGTCACTGCCTCTGGGAGGCCACAACTGATAACCCCCATGAAAATGGTTAGTGATGGTCACCAAAGATTCGTGATCATTTTCCTTTTAGGAAAGTTTCACCACCCTCTTGAAATTAAGTGCAGCTCCATGACTTGCTTTGGTCAATTAAACATGAGGAGAAATTACACCCATTTTCCAGGCAGAAGCGTTAAGAGCCAGGATGTGAGTTTCCATACCCACTTCCTACCATTGTGATGACTGTGAGCAGTTGTCAACCTGAGTCTCCACCAGTCAGACAGACTGCAAAACGCAGGGCTCCTGTTGACCACATCTGACATGAAGCATGAGTAAGAAATAAACATGTATAAACCACTGAGATTTAGCTTAGAACTGACATTTGTCCATCTCCCCCCAGGCAAATTTAAATGCATTTATTTTAAATCTTTATTCCCTTAGGATTAAATGTTTTCTTCCATCAACTTACTGCACTGAACTATTTGCTTGTTTAAATGTCTGTCTCTGCCATTAAACTATAAGTTGTCTGAGAGCAGGGACTGTGTCTTTTTTTTTTTTTAAGATTTTATTTATTCATGAGAGACACAGAGAAAGAGGCAGAGACTCAGAAGTGGCAGTTCCCTACTCGGACCCCAGGATCATGCCCTGAGCCAAAGGCAGATACTCAACCCCTGAGCCACCCAGGTGCCCCATCAGGAACTGTGTCTTTAAAAAAAAAAAAAAAAAGATTTTATTTATTTATTTATTCATGATACATTTATTTATATCAGAGAGAGAGAGAGAGAGAGCCAGAGACACAGGCAGAGGGGGGAACAGGCTCCATGCTCCATGCAGGGAGCCTGACATGGGACTCGATCCCAGGTCACCCTGGACTGAAGGCTGCCCAGGGATGGAGTCTTAAGCAAATTTTTATATCTAGTGCTTGTATAGAGCCCAGCACAAAACAGGTACTCACTATTGCATTGATTCCACTTTGTTCTGATGAGAATTGGAAGGAGAAAAAAGGTTTGCTTCAAATAAGTGCTTAATGCTCTCGGAAAACTTTCTCAAATTCTCCTCTGTTTGGGAGATGGTTCAGGTAGAATGCTTAAAGTCAGGACAGAAGGTCAGGTTCAGGTCCAGGGAGGTCCTGAGGACCAACAAAGAACTCCGAGCATGCGGAGTGGGTTTTAGGATTTCGGAGTCTCGCTTGTTCCTTGCTTAGGCCAGTTTGGAATGGAACATTTCTAAAAGCCAACAGGGAGAGGCTGTCAGCATTCTTTTGGCATTTTCAGTGGAAATAATTACAGGTGGCTCACGTGGGATTTAATCCAGAAGAAAAGATTAACTGAATATGTGTTTATTTGAATTTCAAGTGAATAGGTGCTACCGTGTTGCCCCACATGGAGACAGAGGGCCAACTGAAGATTATTAGCAGGGAGTGTTTTCAGTGGTGTGGAGGATAGGATTAAAGGAAGCAGGGTAATGTTCCGGTTGGTAGAGGCCTGAAGGACAATTAGAACAGGCCTGTATTGCATCTTCTATGGTATAATGTTTCCAAATTGCACTAACAGATTTAAAAAAAAAAAAAAACTGTGACTGAAGGGGCACCCAGGTGGCTCAGTGGTTGAGCTTCTGCCTTCGGCTCAGGGCGTGATCCCAGGGTCCTGGGATCGAGTCCAGAATCAGGCTCCCCGCAGGGAATCTGCTTCTCCCTCTGCCTGGGTCTCTGCCTTTCTCTGTGTGTTGCGAATGAATGAATGAATGAATGAATGAATAAATAAATAAATAAATAAATAAATAAATAAATAAAACCTTTTAAAAAAAGAAAAAAAAAAAACTATGGCTGAAGCCGTATCTGCTTCCTTCCAAAATTATGTTTCAAATGAGAAGAGAATGGGGAAGAACGTGGGAAACACAGGGTATGCGGGCTCTGGGTGTTTTGGATGGAACTGTGCTTTTTTGGGAGATTGTTGGGGCTACCTCACAAAGTGAAGTCTGTTGGGAAAAGCCAGATCTGGTTAACTAGGAATGTAGCAATTAGCACTACAGGAAGAGTTGTTCTGAAACCCACAAGGATTGGCCCTTCTTATCCTCTGCTTCCCAGGTCTTGAGTCATGACGTAGCAGCCGGCTGGTCTCTGTGTATCTATCTGCCTTCAATATAAAGATTTCGTTCATCATGTCACCTGAGTTAGGAAAATGTAGGCTAACAAAGTGGGATGACAGTGAACCTGGAAGTGTGGTTATCAGAGGGATGGAGACAGAAAAAGCCAATCAGGAATACCTCTAGGCTGCTGATACCCAAGTATAAAAGCCTTATTATGCAACATCTCTTTGGAATCTCAACTTCTTTGTTGAGATTAGGCAATTAAATAATGCAAGATATAAATAATGAGGCAATTAAATAAATGCAAGATATAAACAAATGCAAAATGGCTTATCTGCAGATCTGAGTGCAGGTTACTTTCTACTACATTATTGAGCTCATCTCATTTCCCTTTTTCCTGCCTCCCATTCCCTTACTATTTTACATAGGGCGAATTGGAGGTCATTGGCATTACACTTCCGACCGTCATTTTCAAAATATCAGTCTGAACATTTCTCAGAGATCTCCAGCTTGGAACTGGATGCAGTACTTGATGATCCTGAGTTGTTCCTGTTAGGGGTAAAAGAGGGTAAATGTGTTTTTGTTTGTATCAGGGATGGTTGCATTACGTTAGGCAGGAGCATTTTATGGTGGTGGCTATTGCTTGGAAATGCACATATGGAAAAGAAAGTGTTTATCTGGGACACCTGGGTGGCTCAGTGGTTGAGCATCTGCCTTCAGCTCAGGGTGTGATTCCAGGTTCCTGGGATGGAGTCCCTGCAAAGGGCTCCCCGCGGAGAGCCTGCTTCTCCCTCTGCCTGTGTCTCTGCCTCTCCCTCTGTGTCTCTCATGAATAAATGAATAAAATCTAAAAAAAAAAGAAGAAAGAAGAAGAAGAAGAAGAAGAAGAAGAAGAAGAAGAAGAAGAAGAAGAAGAAGAAGAAGAAAGAAGAAGAAGAAAGAAGAAAGAAGAAGAAGAAGAAAGAAGAAGAAGAAGGAAGAGGAAGAAGAAGAAGAAGAAAAGAAAGAAGAAAGAAGAAAGAAGAAGAAGGTGTTTATCTCAGGCATTGGAACCTACCTAGAGGTGGGGAATTTCTTATGTTTTAAGCCCTACCTCCCCAAAGTCGTGACTGCTAGTTCACTCTTGAGATCCATCTCCCCAGTTTCTGCTGTCACAACCCTCGGTGACTGCCGGGCACATTACTTCTCAGGCAAAAGATGTCATTTCCAATCTGATTAAATTCTGGCCAAGGAGGTATAAATGGAAGTGTTCTACTTTACTTGCAGAAAGTTTCCTCAAGACGAAAAGAGAAACCCCCATTCCTCGTTCTTTCCCTTGCTGTTTGGAATGCAGATGTGATGGGGCTCTAGCAGTCCCTTGGGGCCATGGTGACATAAAGAATGGGCACCGCATGCTGAGAATGATGGAGCATAAAGTTAAACTAGGTCACAAAAGCTACCATGAAGCCAACGTTAACGAGTGTTTACCTCCAGGTCTTTTTTTTTTTTTTTAATTTTTTTATTTATTTATGATAGTCACAGAGAAAGAGAGAGAGGCAGAGACACAGGCAGAGGGAGAAGCAGGTTCCATGCACTGGGAGCCTGACGTGGGATTCGATCCCGGGTCTCCAGGATCGCGCCCTGGGCCAAAGGCAGGCGCCAAACCGCTGCGCCACCCAGGGATCCCTCCAGGTCTTTTTTTCAATGAGAAATAAACATCTGCCCATTTAAGCCACTGTTACTATCTAGTTACATCCAGCAGAACTTAATCCTAATTAATCCAATTGTTTTTCCAGCCCCCTGAGGCTGAGGCACAGGCCTGTGACCCCGGCTCTGGTCATTGTGCACAGGAGTGCAAGACTTCAATTCTAAAAATCAGGCTCTGGGATGCCTGGGTGGCTCAGCGAGCAGTTGAGCGGTTGAGCGTCTGCCTCTGGCTCAGGGCATGATCCTGGAGTCCTGGGATCGAGGCCCACATTGGGCTCAGCCTGCTTCTGTCTCTGCCTCTCTCTGTTTCTCATGAATAAACAAATAAACTCTTTTTAAAATAAATAAAAACTAAAGAAGCAGGCTCTGAAAATTCCTTTTCTGGCAAGGACAGGAGTGGAAGGGATCAGGGTTTCGAGGCAGCAATGGTGAGAGGCATTGGCATCTGGTGCCACGTGGCAGGGGTAGGAGCTGCGGAGTCTGCACCCCACAATGGCTGTGGGGCTTTCTCTGAAATGTTCTCACATGTGGTTAGCCACACCTCCTGGCCGCCCAGCTTCCAAGGCCAACTCACTGCTCCTCTCAGGGATTCCGTGAGCAACCTGATACCTCTAATAAATCATTTTCCTGTTTCTGCGGCAAGGAGCCTCAGGGATCTAGCACTCCCCTTGGGTTTATCAAAAATAAAGATCTTGTGTTTCTTAGGACCTCGGCTAGATCCTAGTCACAGGAAGATCATCTTTTTTGGTTGCCTCAGTTTGAAGTACATACATTCTACTACTTCTACCCCCAGACTTTAAAATATACTATTTTACCTTTTATGATTTTGGCCACATGTTTAGAAAATTGTTTTCGTTTGCAATTATCTCTATCACATCATCCCTCTATTCTTTGCTAATCACCCCTCTGTCCTTTCCTCCTCCCTCCCTCCCCATTCCATCCCTCTATCCCTCCCTTCCTTCTTTCCTTCCTTTTCTTTCTAAACTCTGCCCCCAAAATGGGGCTTAGACTCATGACCCTGATATCCAGAGTCACATTCTCTTCCGACTAAGCTAGCCAGGTGCCCTGGTAATCACCTTTCTTATTTCAAATTTCACATTTAAAGTTCCATATAGCTAATTTAAGCTTCTGGATCAGGAGTCAACTGTTTCTATAGAGAAGTTTGGAAACTATAGCCACCTGTTTTTGAGTTTTCTTGGACTACATCCCCACTCACTCATTTCTGTATTGCCCATGGCTGCTTTCACACAGGGTTGGGGCAGTCATCCAGAAAATGCGGCCTCTGGTTGGCCCCTGACCTGGACCCCAGCAATCAGAATTTCCTCATTCCCTGTCCCTGGAAGGTGCATTCCATTGCCTTCCCTGCTCCCAAAAGCTGTCGCAAGGACAGAGTCTTCAGATAGTGATGTGATGTTGAGACCATCTGGACAGTACACATGACTGAACCCAGTTAAGGCCTCTATATAAACTTATGATTTGCCAGGTGGGTGTGTAGATCTATTCATCTTACTGCCACCCAAGACAAGCCCCATGCTTGGGTAACCTCCCACCTACCAAACTGGAGAGACCTGCCTCTTCTGTCCCTCCCTGCCCTCCTAGTACAGGGAAAGGGCTCAGATTACACCCAGGAAACTTCCAAGGAGCTCGCAAACAGACTACAAAAGAACTGAGGTTAACTGTGACTGAGACGTGGCCCACAAAGCCAAAACTATGCACTATTTAGCACCTTACAGAAAACATGTGCCAACTCCTGTTCTAGATCTATTTTACTATGATCTAATATTTTTGTTCTGTTTATCTTTTAACTTAACGCCCCTCCTAGTTTTGATTACATCTTTCCTTTTTATTCTTAGCCCTTCTTATTCTATTGAGATATGTACGTTGACCACTGGCAGAGCTGAAATAAAGCAAAAGCACGTCTCAGAATTGTAACTGAGGGAGCACAGATTTGGGTAGCAACCCAAACTGTGTTCCCCTAGAGAACAAAAGTCAAAGGTTTTAAAATACATTTGTATCAGGGTGCCTGAGTGACTCAGTCGGTTGAGTATCTAGCTCCTGATTTTGGCTCAGGTCAAGATCTCATAGTGGTGAGATTGACCCCCTGTGGTCATGGGACCACACATGCTCAGCAGGGAGTCTGCTGCCCCTCTGCCCCTGCCCCAACTCACACACGCACTCGTGCACACAAGCACACACACTCTACAATAAATAAATCATTAAAAAAGAAGAGATTTGTATGTATTGTTTACAAATAATTGTGATTGGTGTTGGTGGCAGAAAACTAACCTTGGCCGAATATAATTGGTTTGCAAAGGCTAATACTGAACAAGATTTCTTAATTCAAGAAAGTTGCAGGTATTTCGGCAGAGTTCTTGGAATAGTTGCAATTTGTCCGGTTCAAAGTTCACGGTTTCATTAATGAGGATGAGCATTAGGTCCATCTCCTTAATAGCCTCCCGGCTGCTTTTGAAAACCCCTTAACAGAAGTCATTACATTTCATTTCACCTTCCACAGTTATCTGAGCATGAAGGAAAGGTAGCCAAAGCAGGGAGAGCACCCAGGAAGGGGTGACAGTATGTCCTCTGCAGTGGACTCCTTAAGCCCCCAGGGCCCCCAGACCACGACACAGAATGCTTTCTGCAAGCTTATAGGCGGCACCCCATGAATGCTGCATTAAGGAGGGACTCAGGCACAGAAGGGCCTCCCTATTTCTATAAGACCCCAGGCTGAGGTTCAGCAGTGTATGAAGAGGGTAGAAATGAGCAAGAATCCTTAAAATCCTATGTGTCCCGGGCAGCCCCGGTGGCGCAGTGGTTTAGCGCCGCCTGCAGCCCAGGGCGTGATCCTGGAGACCCTGGATGAGTCCCACGTCAGGCTCTCTGCATGGAGCCTGCTTCTCCCTCTGCCTGTGTCTCTGCCCCCCTCTCTCTCTCTCTCTCTCTCTGTGTCTCTATGAATAAATAAATAAAATCTTAAAAAAAAAAAAAAAAAACCTATGTGTCCCCTTTCTGGGCACCACACACACATCCCGATCCATTGAGCTGGTACAACAGACGCCAGAAAAGGGAACTCTCATGTTCCCAAACACGGTCAGTCCTGAATCCAAAGGCCAGAAAGGAAGAACATAAGCCAGGTCATAGTGCTCAAGGCTTTACTGGGGATTAGGCAGGGCTGGGCAGGGACCACCCCGGGGGAACAACACGGGCACACCAGGTCACACCAGGCTTCAGGACAGTGTTCCGGAGCTCAGGGGCAGGCTCTGCAGGCCAGAAGTCCAGGCCAGTTCCTGCAAGTGGCACAACCACCGAGGGAAGAATGATCTGGTTGGCTTTAGCGCAGGAGGGGTAACACTGGGGCAGGAGGAAAACTGCTGAAGTGGATAGCTGACGTCAAGGGCCTTTGATGAAAATAGGGTTGGGAAGGAGAAAAGGGAGTCAACAGGTATTTCATGGGGACAAAAAAAATGTAACAAAGGGCAAAAAAGCAGGACACCTGTTCTAGTACATGGAACAAGCACAGCTCCAGCTCCTTGCTGGCATCTCCTCCTATGCCCCCCCTACTTGTTGCCCCACATGGCAGTCTTTAGAAACAGAGGGCCTGGGACGAAGCGGCTGGACTTCATGTAGGCAGGTATGTTCTTCAAGCCCTGAGGGTGGAGAAAGACATGTCAGATTTCAGGTCTGCTGCCCTACTGAGCAACCTGAGGTGAGGAATATTCCTTGTGACATCCGGTATTGAGATTACAGACAATCAACCTGGGGTCCGCAGATCTCCTAATTCACCTCTCCAGCAACCTCTAACTACTGCGACATCTCAAAGAGTTACCACATCTGGAGACTGTCCCTGCACTGGGTGCTTTCAATCCACCAGAGATGACGGTACAGGTAAAGGACCCCCGTCAACCACCCTACAAGACAGGTCCTACTATCTCCCTACAGCAGAAGGCAAACAGGCACAGGGGCTGCAGCGACCTCCTCAGGCTCCCAAGGCTAGCAGGTGGGAAGGGCTGGAGGGCAGCTGGCTCTCTTTCCAGAGCTGAGCTCTTTCTGCCTCCCCCCTCCTCCTCTCCCTCCTCCACCTTCTCAGGAGGCCCTATCCCTCCCTGTCATACAAACATCCCCAAGTGCAGAGGGAGGCTCCTGGCATCTCAGGGTTTGACACACACGGAACCCCAGCAGAACAGTGGCGCTCAGAATGTGCCCACACAGCTTGCAGGAGAGCCCAGACCTCACCCAGTGACTCAGCAAAATCTGGAGCAAAGAGGAGAGGCTGGGGAGCATGAAAGCCAGCCCAGGCCAGACTCTATTTATGCCTCAGAAAGAAGAAGATCCAACTGCTTGGCCTGGTAGCTGAGGCCAATGTCATGGGCACCACTACCTCCTCCCCAGCGCTGCTGCAGCCAGTGGGCACAAGACACTCACGGCTGTCTGAGGCCCTCCTTCCCAGCACACGGAGGGCCCAGTGGGTTCTAAAGGACTCAAGATCCTGGGACTGCCTGTATCCAGCAGGCCACACACTGCAGCCCACGGATGTCCTCTGTCCCTCCTGCCAGCCAGTCCCCGGAGCTCTGGCACAGTCCCCAAGGCCAGTCACCCAAGCCCAAGCCAGGGCTGATAAGGACCAGCTGAGAAAGCAGATCTCTGGATGAGGAATGGGGAAGAGACTCAGACTGCAGGCTGAAAGTCCTGCTGGACAAATGCCTCAAAGCCGCCCATGGCTCACAAAGCACACCCGAAGCCCTCCAGCCAGTGACATCGGGTGAGGTCCAGGCTGTGCTCCTCCAGTACCCAGTTGGCAGCACACACACCACACGGCGGGGTGCTCCTCTAGCCCTCCAAGTGCTCTGAGCCCCAGGATGGTGGCCCCAGGCCCGGCTCACCCTTGCATCCCCACTGTGCCTGGCACGGTGCCTCACTCCCCAGGGGAAGATTGGATCGGCCAACAGGACTTAAAATAAACGGACTGCCCGCCTCTGACACGGAAGCTTCGCTAATGGAAAAGAAGAAGGGAAGGGGGTCACGGAGGGAAGGAAGGTGCCCACCACAGAAGACGCAAGGTGGTCTCCTTCCACAGGGCACCCACCTAGGCCCGCATACCCGGGACCAACTACATTCCTGGGGATCTCAGGGTGGCCCCCGACAGGGATCGGGTGGCTGCAAGCTGCCTGGAGATGCAGAGTAAATGCCATCTGTGTCCTTCCTACGTAGTATCATCCCCACCATGGCTCTGCTCTACTAATGCCAGCTCCATACACACCCCTGAACATCAGCTTCATTCACACAATCCTGAGCCGCGGAGCCCAGTATAAATAGACCCAAGGTGTACCAACTGGCCCAGGAAAGGGAAAGCCACTCACTGCTGCCCACCCCAACCAGCCGCTGCCTGGGAGCCCAGGACAGCCTCACTGCCCCTGACACACTCTGCAAATGACTTAGCCTTTCTGCCTCGTTGCTCTAATCTGTAGTATGCAGGCAATAATTCCTCTGCCGTGTAGAAATGTTGTAAAGACTGAATTTCACACACTATATGTAAGATATGAGCATGGGTCCTGGCATAAACAAATCCTCTATAAATCCTACTTCTTCTTTATTTTAGCTGTAAAGCTAAGAAAGCCTTAGAGAAAAGAGAGAAGACAAGAGACCCATAACTAGTAAAGAGGGTCGAGAATCACCTCAAAGCGAGCCATGAACTCCTTCAGGTTCGGGAACGTGTCCAGGGAAGTGGGCTCAAATATGCGGTGCAGGTCAAGGATGTCGTAAACCAGGAAATCCACGTAGGTGAGCTAAAGAAAGGCAAAGAAGGAATGAGCACCTAACTCTGAACCTGGGCAAAATGACGGCCTCCCATCGCCCATAGCCTTCCCCTTACCTTCTCCCCTGCAAACCAAGGCCTCTTCCCCAGAAACTGTGAGTAGAGCTTCATCTTGTCAGGGATTGCCTTCACGTACTCAGGCTTCAGTTTCTCCTGAGACACAGAACAGCCGTCACCACCTCAGACACAGGCCCCCTGGGCAGACAGGCAGGTCTCCCCTGGGCCTTGCATGACCCCAGCTGCCGGGGGTGAGCAGCTGTGTCCCCCCCACCAGAGCTGAGTCACTGTCCAGGCTATGATTTAGCGAAGCTGTGCTCAGCAGAGTCCTCCTGGGTCCCACCGCCCACCTGTGAGAGGCTGTGGAAGGCAGAGAGCACCACCTCACTGCCCCTGAATCTGCCACCGCTCCTCTCCAAACGCCCTCCCAGAGGTCACACCCAGGTGTCTGTGAGAACCCAGCAGTGCTCTGCACTCAGATGGCGGGCAGAGGCAAAGAAGCACGAAACTGAAACGGCCTAGGGAGACACGGTCTATCGCCTTCTACTTGGCAGGTGATAGCTAGGAGTGGACACTCGAGTAGTTTCTGGAAAGATGTAGAATTTGAGAGACTGAGAGGAAGGAGAGGGAGTACAAAGCCCTGGGCCTGCCCCTGTGCTGATATTCGCCTGCTGGGCAAATGTGCTCAGGTCGGGGGGGTCAGGAAGACAGTGCTGAGCTAACAAGGTAAACACACTGTCTAGGAACTGAATTTCCACCCTGGATACTGAGTCACAGTACTCATCTGATGCATTAAATTATATGGGTCAAAAAAATAAAAAAGTAAATAAAAATAAATAAAAATAAAAAAATCAAAAATAAATTATAAGGGTCATTCTGGTGAAAGTACAGAGAATGATTTGCAGAATCAGCCTCGCCTTGGGATTCAAATGGCAAAGGAGACCAAGGTAGATGGCACAAAAGAGTCCACTCTCCTTAAAACACCCTGTCCATCTCAGCCCACGGGGAGGAGACTCACAAAGTCAGGGCTGTAGCAGATCCTGGCAAAGTATTTGCGGGTGTCCATAACCTCATTCTCCAAAATGTCCACACGAATCTTCTCCTCTTCCGTCTCCCCACCTGAGGCCCACATAACAAGAGACTCACCCTCCACATCCCACCCAGGCATCCCCAGGGGCATGGCACCTGTTCCCCTGCATCCCCACCCAGCCCCACTCACAGAGGTTGTGTTTGCGAGCAATGTAGCGAAGGATGGCGTTGCTCTGGGTGATCTTGTGAGCCCCATCAATTAAGTAGGGCAGCTGCAGGGCAACAGGGGCAGGTGGGTAGGCCAGGGGCTCCCCTGCAACCCCCCCACCCCCCGCCTTGAACAAGGGCACTTCCAGAGTCTGGCTCGTGTAGTCACTCAATCAGTACACTGTAAAATGACTGAATGAACTAGAACGCAGAGCATGGGGGACAGGCGGTGACAAGAACTAGAAAGCTGAGAGGCTGAGCAAAAGGCAGCAAATCCTGAAACCTCTGAGCTGGGAAAGCAGGTGGAGTAGACACCCTCCCACTTGCCCCCACATCGCCCCCACCCCCTGCACCTACATTGGGGAAGTCCAGACCCAGCTTGAATTTTTCATCCAGCCACTGGCTTCTGTCATAGTCGGGAGCTGTGGTGGAGAAGATGGAGTGAAACAAACCTCCCCAGAGCCCACCCTCACTGGGCCTGGGGCGGAGGTAGGGCCGGGAACACCCCCCACCCCCCAAAGATCAGTGGCAAACCCCTGTTCCAGTTGCATGTAGAATCTGGACCACCGAGTCTCACGTTCCAGGTCAGGGGACAGTGTAGGCTTACAGGGCTCTGGGACTTGCGTGAGTCAGCTTACAAAACGTTTAGAGCAGCCCTAAGGGGAACCCATCCCAGTTCCTGACGCCAACGTCCAGCAACTCCCTCTCCCGTCCCGCCTGGGGACCCTAAAAGGCGTTAGGGTAGGGCAGGCCCTGCTCCAGGTGGTGGTGGGTGACAGAGTCCAGCCGCATGTGGCTAAGGCAATGGCTGCTGGGTCACAAATCAGCAGCAGGTGGGCCAAAGCCAGAGGGCACGGGGCTGCGTTACCGTCCCCCATCGTGTACGTCTTCTCCTCGTAGTGCGAGTCCGTGTACTCCAGGAGCAGGCGGACGGCGTGCGCCAGCTGCAGGACGGGGCTCTGGCTTGGTGCTCGCCCCGCGCAGGGAGCCTCAGCGGCCCCGGGACCCCGGCCGCGTGCGCGCCCACCTGCCCCCGCCGCACCGCCCCCTCCCGCCCGCTCACACACACGCATGCGCGCGCGGAGTCAAGAACACGCCCCATGAGGACAGACTACGAGGAAGGACTGAGCTGCAGAAGCCCTGAAGCGGACTCTGGTACACACGGTCCCTAGGACGCAAGATTTCTCTCCAGGAGCCTCCATCCACCCAACCCGGCAGCCCCAGCGCTCACCCCGCGAATGTCCCAGTAACCGAAGATCATGACCATGGTGCCGGATTTTTGCGCTGAGTGGAGGGACTGGGCACAGCCGAGCTCGCAATTTATTGAGCAGACCTGCGGCGGGCCAGCCCCCGCCCCCGCCCCCGGCTCGGTCCCGCCCCCGGCTCGGTCCCGCCCCCGCCCCCGCCCCCGGCTCGGTCCCCGGCCCCTCCTCTCGGCTCCGCCCCTTCGGCTCCGGCCCGGCCCCTCCTCTCGGCTCCGCCCCCTCCTCTCGGCCCCGGCCCCTCCTCTCGGCCCCGCCCCGTGCGAGCCCCCCCCCGCGGAGGCGCGGCGACCCGGCCGAGACGCGGCCCCAAGCCACTCGGCCTCTAGGTCCCCCAGCCGCCGGGGCCGGGCCGCCTCTGAAGGCGGGTGGCTGCGGGCGTCTCTGCTCCGGCTCCCGGCAGCTCCCCGCGGCTCCCCGCGCAAACCAGGGCTCTGTTTCTAGGTCTAGGACCTGACGGAACCCTCGGGACCCGCGGGGCCCCGGGAAGCGCCCCCGCCCCCGCCCCCGCCCTGCACTTGGCTCCGCCCCGGGCTGCCCGGATCCCACCTGCGCTGCGCTCTCCGCCCAGGTGCGGAGCGGGGCGAGCGTCCTCCGTCCGGGTGCAGAGCGGCCCGGGGCGGGGGGCCCAGGACTCAGACCCGCCCCAACGGCCCCCCCCCGGGACGGGTCTCCGGAACACGCGGTCCCTGCGTGGGAACTGCCGCCGGGACGACGTGGTCTCCGTGTTTGCTCCTTGGCCTGCGGAGGCGCCGGCCCTTCGGGCACGTGCCTGAGGGCCCTTGGCTCAGCTGGCAACGGAGCCATTACCGTTAGGACCCAGGCTGCGAATCGGAACCCAGAACCCAGCCGTCCCAGCAAAGGGCGGGGCTGTGGGGTGCAGCCCCAGAGATGTCGTTCATGTCCAGGACAGCGACAGGGAGTGTGGTGCTCACACACAGCACGAGGCTGAAGGGGCACGGGAGCCCTGACGGCCACAGAGGGCGGGGGGGGGGCGGGGGGGGCGGGGGGAGGATGGGGGGTGAGCAGGAGGGTGGAGGGCGCCCCACAGGACGGTAGTCAGGCCGTCCCTGCGCTCCTTGGCTGTGGCATTCCAGCCCGACCCTAGCTGGGGCCCACGTGTGCTCCCCTGTATGTCAGGGTGGCTCAGATGGCCTGTGAGGCTCTTCCGTGACCTCTGACATATGGCACGACGTCCACAACCACGGTGTCCTCCCTGCCACCTTTCTTCTTTGGAGGCAGAAGACTATTTCAGAACTAGGTGAGTAGGCCAGAGCTTGGCCTGTGCTCGTTTCCCTTTGGATAAAGGATATTGCAAGATCTGGTGGGTATGTGAACACAGAAGCAGGGACCTTTTTTTTTTTTAAGATTTTATGTATTTATTTGAGAGAGAGTGAGAGCAAGAGCGAGCACACGCAGGAGGTGAAGAGGGAGGGAAGTGCAGAATCCACACTGACGAAGAGCTGGCCCCGAGGCTCCATCCCAGGACCCTGAGATCATGACCTGAGCCCAAACCAAGACTGGACGCTTAACCAACTGCACCACCCAGAAGAAGGGAGCCTTAAAAAACAAATGGGGGGCACCTGGGTGGCTCAGTTGGTTAAGCATCTGCCTTTGGCTCAGGTCATGATCCCAGGGTCCCGGGATCGAGCCCTGCCTCGGGGTCCTTGGTCACCGGTAGCTTGCTTCTCCCTCTGCCTCTGCCTGTGCTCCCCCTGCTTGTGTGCTCTCTCTGTCAAATACATAAATAAAATCTTTAAAAAATAAATAAATAAAAATTTAAAACAACAAATGACTTCTTTTTTAAGATTTTATTTATTTACTCATGAGAGAGAGAGAGAGAGAGAGAGGCAGAGACACAGGCAGAGGGAGAAGCAGGCTCCATGCAGGGAGCCGGACATGGGACTCCATCTCGAGGTCCAGGATCAGGCCCTGGCCTGAAGGCGGCGCTAAACCGCTGAGCCACCCGGGCTGCCCAATGAATGACTTTAAAACTCATTTAAAGCACAGAAAAATGCACTACAGAAAAATAAGCCTGAAATGACTTAACACTGTGTTAGGACAGCAAAGTGTGAACCCGGTGTTTGATAAGGATTTCAAAGCACCATGATCAAGTGTGGAGTGGGGAAAGAGGAGGACACAGAGGCTTCCCCTAGGGGCGCCTGGGTGGCTCAGTCAGTTAAGCATCTGCCTTCAGCTCAGGGCCTTATCACAGGTCCTGGGATCCAGCTGCGAGTTGGGGTCTCTGCTCTGTGGGGAGTCGGCTTGTCCCTCTCCCTCTGCCCCACCCCGGCTCATGCTCCTGCATGCTCTCTCCCTCTCAAATAAATAAATAAAATCTTTAAAAATAAATTAATTTTTAAAATTTAACAGACAAAAACACCCACAGGCTTCCCCTGATCGATCAGCTATCGCAGAAGTCAGAGGTCTGTCCATCTGTGCTAGGCTGGGGAGCTGGGAGGGTGTGTCGCCTGAGGCCAGCAGAGCTCAGTCCCTGTTGCACGTGCTGCCCACCCATCCACCCCCAGCCAGTCCTCAGTGCTCCAGGGCTGGGTCCAGGCTCAGGAAGTAGCCCTTGGGGTCAAGGTGAATTCCAGGTAAGTCTGGCCACGGGGAGGTGGTGGGGGCCAAGTGCAAACACACATGAGTGGCCCTCGATGTGGCTACACGTTCATCATACATTAAGGAGTTGTCCCTTTGACTCTTACACATCCTCAGCCTGGAACGGCAACATCACAAGATTCCACTTATCCACTTTAAATAGATTTAAAGTTCTATTTTTGAAGCTAAGGATAAGCAAAGTAAGAACATGTAAGAGTGGGACAGATGTTGGTCCACTGGCACTCATCCCTGAGGTCGCTCCTGTAGTGACCAAGAGTCACTGAGATGCTGTCACCAGGTGGGCACTGTGAATAAGATGATCCTGGCTGTGAATGCTGGGAGTCCCAGGGCACTGCCAGGGAGAGAGGTTTTCAACTGGGGGACACATTTCCCCTGTTAACACCAAGAGGCAGTGAGAGGCAGAGAGGAATCCAGGGAGGGATTCCTGGCGGGGGGGGGGCGGGGGGTGGCAGTGTGTGGCAGGAAAGGACACCGAGGCAGGCGACAATGGGATCCTAGAGCTCCGGGAGGGAGAATCTAGGAATCTGCATGGGGCTCCCTGCTGGTGGGGATCTGCTTCTCCCTCTCCCTCTTCCCCCACCCCCCTGTTCTGTCTCTCACTCTCTCTCCCTCAAATACATAAGTAAATCTTTTTAAAAATACAATCAAGTAAAATGTTTATAAGTTCTAATATATTAAAGAACAAATTCAGTTCAGAAGTCCCGTGTCCGGTATGATTTCTCAGCCTCACTGCTGACACTCTGACCTCTCAAGGGAAATTAGCAAAAATCTTGTATAAAATAGGCTCAGAATTCAAAACTACTCATTAGAAATAAATGCCAACAGTGCTATTAAAATATTCTACATCGTGGTAATTTTTTTAAAGGCTTATTTATCCATTTGAGAGTGAGAAAGTGCAGGGAGAGGGGCAGAGGGAGAGGAAGACAAGCGGACTCCCTGCTGAGCAGGGAGCCTGACAAGGGGCCTGAAACAGGACCCCCAGGTCAGGGCCTGAGCAGAAATCAAGAGTCCAACGCAAAACCAACTGAGCCTCCCAGATGCCCTGTCATGATAATTTCTTAAAGTCTTTAAATATTTTCTGGGTAAACTTAGGCAACCCAGAACAAGAACAATTTTTAGTCTGAAAATATTACAACAAACAGACAAATTTTCAAGATGCTGCCTCAATAGGATTGAGAAAGAAAATTTTCTACAGGCTTAGTTCATTGTATATAAGGAAAGACCACTGGGGTCTCCCAAATTTAGAAAAGGAGCAGCATTCAAGGTGAAAAATATAGAATATAAGGAAACAATACTTCAAAGAAAAATATCAAAGTAGAAATCAGTATGGTCATGAAACCATTAGCTAATTTTCTGAAAACATCAGCTAAATTAGTAGAGCATTAGCCACACAATAGAAACAAAAAGGGAGTTACAAACTAATAAAAAGCCACTCAAATGATTTGCAAAACCGGGGAAACATTCTTCTCAGCTAATGGTTCTTTAATGTTACTACCACGTGGAACAAACACAAATACATCATATGTGGTAAAAGAGAAAAGTTCTGAATCCAGTGAAGAGCCTAATGAAAAAAACTAATAACACAGAGGACAGTTGGTCCTCAGGAATTTTTTTTAATTTTATTTATTACTTATTCATGAGAGACAGAGAGAGAGAGGCAGAGAGAGAAGCAGGCTCCATGCAGGAAGCCCAAAGTGGGACTCGATCCCGGGACTCCAGGATCACGCCCTGGGCTGAAGGCAGGCGCTAAACCACTGAGCCACCTGGGCTGCCCAGTCCTTAGGAATTTTCTAGAGGACTTTTCAAACTTTCACAAAGGACATGCATACTGGAATGTGTCCTAAGCTACACTCTGGTATGACGTGAACACCCTAGCCTGGAAGGGACACAGGTGAGGAGGACTATGAATCATGGTCACTTTGCCCCTAAATTCTAACGCCAGTGATGACAGCTTAGAGGACAGAGTATGGAGTTTCCTTAACAAATGCCTTTGTGCTCTGGCACAGCTGACTGGGCAAAGGAGAAGGGATGGAGGTAGGAGGAGAGGGAGGAGAAAAGCACCGTGGAAAGGTTAACTCCTAGGGTCTACAGGAGCTCTTTCACTATTCTTGCCCATTTACTAAAAGTCCGATGTATCCAGACTTAAAAGCAACACATTTACTGCATGATCCAGAACATACAGACACATACATACTCTTAATTGAAATAAGTTTCATCAAGGAAGACTTACCTCACTAGGAATCTGATGTATTAAAATTCTATTCTCTTTAGATGCCACTCTCCATCCTCTCCATGAGCTGTCTTCAACTGGGGACGATTTTGCCCCTCAGGGGACATTTTGCAGTGTGTGTAAACACGGTCAATTGTCATGACCAGGATGAGCCTCTGGCGGGTTAGAGGTTAGGGATGCTGCTAAACACCGTGCTACACACAGGACACCACAATCAACGAAGAATTCTGCACTCCAACGTGTCAGTACTGTTGAGGCGAAGAAACTCTAGCTTGGGATGCCTGGATGGCTCAGTGAGTTAAATGTCTGACTCTTGATTTCCACTTTGGTCATGATCTCAGAGGCCTGGGATGATGCCCTGCTTCAGCTCCTTGCTCAGCACGGAGCCCACTTGAGGATTCTCTCCCTCTGCGCCTCCCCCTGCTCCCGCTCTCTCTCTCTAAAATAAAGAAATCTTTAAAAAACCAAAACAAAAAAAAACCTCTAGCTTTATGATTGTGGGTTGAAAGCTGCAACTGGACAAACACTGCCTGGGCAATGCTAGCAACAGAAAGGAAACCAGAGCACCCCCTGCCCTCAGTGACCAGCTGGCAGAGAGGGCTGTCTGCAGGGAGGACATGCAAACAGTCCTTCCCTGGGAGCTGGCACTGCAGGCCCCAGGCTGCAGATCAGGGACAGGAGGATGACAGGTGGCCAGGGAAGGCAAGGGCCTGGGCCCAGCAGCCGGGGTACAGGGTATGCAGTGGTGTAACTATGGCTGTCAGACAACAAGCACCTCATAGCTCTCTGCACATTGTTTGGGGTCAGGCAGCACTGAGTCCTGTGCCAGGATACGAACTCTTCAGGAGCTCTGGGGACATGGCAACCGAAGCAGAACTGAATTGATTTTTTAAATGCACCTACCATGACCGAGAAGGGGGTACGCACAGTTCCTACAAGTAACTACAGTAACTGCCAGCTCACAATTTCTACACTGGGATCATGTTTTCAACACCCTAATGGGGTGGCCAAATGTTCCATATCTAAGCACCCATGCCTGCCACAGACATGGACATACAAACAATTCCTCATACAAACAGCTGAGTTCCCCCAGTTTATCCTATATCCCCTTATCATGCAAGGCCTCCCAGGGACACTCAGGCACATCAGATTGGCAAGTGCGCAGGCAGACAGGTTATGGGCCCTTCAAAGCCATAACAGTGAAAATGGTCAAGGAGATTTACCAATGAGAAAGGATGACATCTTCACTCCAACTCTCCTTAGGTTGGGTTAGAAGGCCTCTCGGCCTGTCCAATCTAACACACGGCTGTGCTTTAGCTTTTTATGTTCAATGGGTTTGCAAACATACTCATTGATAATTAAGATGAACTTGTTATATGATAAGCTTATTATATCTGATAAGCCTATTATAAAACCACCATTAAGTCCACTGGGCCCATAAAAAAAAAAAAAAAGAAAAGGTTTTGACTGCTGCTCCCTCATCTCGTCACTGTGATCCAGGAATCAAATCATCCATGGAGAAAGGTTACACAGAGTTCTCCACAGGGAGATTCACAGGCAGTGGTTCATCAAGCGGAAACATGCACAGCCACTAAATGATTAGCAGAAGGTAAAGGGTGGAAAACCTCAAAGGATTATCGGGAACACGTAAAGCTAGCATAGGATAAGATTGTGGAGCACCAGGTATCTACGGCATTGGAGAAAGAGATCCAGTTGCCTTCTGGTGGCACCACAAAATAAATTAGTCTCTGTAGAGCAATAAAATAATTTACGACGAATGCATAATACCATTCTTGCTCTTTGCCTTCAAGTGTCTGCTTGGGGATCTACCCGAATTAAGTAACCAAAACCAGAGGAAAGCATTACCTTAAACATGATCGGAGTGTTGTAAGTAAGGCAAAAATCAGAATACCCCGGTAGTATCAAACTGACTTTATCTGCAGGAAGGAATGCCTCATAGCCATTAAATACTTAGAAGGACATGTGGATGTGGATTGCTAATATGTACAAATTTTGACGTGAAATGTGAAGAGAAAAAAGGGCAGAACCTAAGAATATGTGTGCTCACCCATCTCACCTACCCAAAGCAGCAAGCATGAAGAAAAACCAAAAGAATATTTGCAGTGACCTAAGATTAGCCTAGAATTAGCTTAATAACTAACCATTGGGCACCCACTAGGTTCCAGGTTCTGTTCCAGGTGTGGTACAAACACTTGAAACACCCATTACATAATTGCACAGTTGCACCAGAGGCAAAATTATTTACAGCCTATGGGGAAAGTCAGATGATGAAGAATAACACATAATTTGGGACACCTGGCTTGCTCAGTTGGTAGAGCATGCAACTCTCAATCTCAGGGTTGTAAATCTGAACCTCATATTGGGTGGAGAGATTACTTAAAATCTTAAACACACAAGTAATGTAATATACAAAATAATACACGTTGTCACATGCAATAAAGTGACAACTGTTAAGTGTCTAACTCTGTGGGCTTTTACATATGTATACTCATGGAATCACCAACCAGATCAGGATAAAGGACCTTTCCCATACTTCACAAGGTCCCTTCAACGAGCAACAAACACATAGCCCCATTTGGCCGACCTCTATCACCTTGGATTCATTGAGCCTGTTGACTTTCATCTAAAGGGAATGATATAGTATATCCCTTTTTGTGTCTGCATCCTTTAGGTCAACCCTGGTCTGTAAGATCATCCATGTGTTTCCACATAGCAGTAGTACAATTACCTTCACCATAGTATATTCACGGCAGGATAGTATTCCATTTTGTGAGTAATGGAATTGTACTAAGAAACTTCAATTTACCCATTCTCCCACTGATAGACATTTAGATTGTTCTAGTTATTGGCTATTTCAAACAAGGCTGTTGTGAACATTACTGGATAGGTCTTCTGGAAGATCTAAACACTCACCACTGTTGGTATATAACAAAGAATGGAATTGTAGCACAGGGTAGATAAAAGTATGTTTCTAGAAGGCGTTGAGGGCATTCCAAACGGGTCCCTGTAGCAGTGAAATGACCATTCTAGTTACTCCATAAATTCAATCATTGGTCCTTTCAATTGTAGTCTACATGGATATGTTATAGGATCTAACTATGTATGTAACCTCTCCAAAATATAATGATGCTGAGCACCTTTTCATATGCTTATTGGCTTTGGATATTCTTTTTGGGAAATGCCTGTTCTAGACTCACCCCTTTTCATTAGATTGTAGTTTTGGATATATTGTTTTTATATGAGTCCTCTGTTGATTTGCAGTTATTTTCTCCCAGATGAGCCCTGCCTGAATAGCAGACCCACAAAAAGAACTATCTATGATGGCATGTTTGTGGAACTCCTGAGCTACTAGAAGCTTTCTCTTAAGCAGCCCACTCACTCTACACTATGACTTAAAGTTACTTCCAGAGGATGTTGGGGCGCCTGGGTGGCTCAGTTACTTAGAAGAGTTCAACTCTTGGTTTTGGCTTGGGTGACAGTCTCGGAGTCATGAGATCGAGCCCTGTGTTGGGGCTCAGCGTGCAGTGTGCATGGGTTTCTCTCTCCCTCTCCCTGTGCCCCTCCCACCTACACATGTGCTTTTGCACGCTCTCTCTCTCTCTCTCATGCATGAATAAGTCCTTAAAAATTAATAATAAAGTGACTTCCAAAGGATACAGTGCAGATGGAGGAATGATGACTGGTGAGTCAGGGTAGAGGCCTATGCTTAGAACACTCATGGAAGGGTGTGAGGTGATAATAAGCCCCACGATCCCCACATGGACCCCGGATAGAGACCTCAGAATGACAAGAAGAACCTAAAGTCTTACAATTTTTTTTCACATTATAAACCAGCCAGTTTATTGTTTTGTAGTAAGATGGATAACATTTACCATGCAGAATGATGTACCTGTGTCAGCATGAACAGTGCATATTATTCCCAAAGGCAGTGACATGGAAAACCAAGTTATTATCAAGTTACTTGGCAAGTATGAAATCCAAACAAGGAGAGGCTAATCTTAAAATCTATGCCTCCCTCATCCATGAAGCTAGGGCACATTCTCCAGGAACAGACCAGTTTCCAGAGTTTTGCTGTTGTCTCTTCCCTCCCCATCTTGCTCTGGCCAAGCACTGTCATCTCCTACAGTTTAGGATCAGCCAGCTTGGCCTTGGAGTCATATTGCTGCTCACTGGTTTTTACTGTTACCTCCACTGTTACTGACAGGTTCTGAAAGGACCACATCAGTTGCTCCCATGTTTCCAACTACAAGACACAACAATCTTGTTGGGATGCTCTCCCAACCCCACCTTACTCAAGTTTTATGCTTTATAAAGTTTCTTCCCATTTCCATTAGTATATACACAGGCTACCTATAAATTCGCCAGACTAGCACAATCTGATTCCTACCGAGAATTGAGGTTTTTAATTAGAGTTTTTATTTTTTCGCTTTCTTGATCAGTGATTTCCAACCACGGAGTTCATGAAACTCAGTTTGTGTCACCACTGTTACCGAAACAGAAATACCAAATCATATGTACTGCTCAGATTAATGTTTTGTTCTCTAAAGTGTAAAAAACAAGAAAATGCCATCCTCAATTTAGTACTATTAAGGGCCGTCTAAAAAATTCCTTGAACAATAGAAGAGTTTACGCTTTCAAATGTAAAAAACTAAACATGTATTGCAAACATTAGACAATGTTAAAATTACAGAAAAAGAATATTCAGACTAACCCCACAGCATTCACATTACACCGGAATTTCGCCTGCAACAAAAGTGAATTTTATCCCAAAAAGTAGTTAAGTCCACGCTTGCTGAAAACATCAGTCCTAAACCCCCTGAATGAGGATGAACTCTGCCGTGCACGCCTAGCAAACATATACATTAACCATTCCCAAAGCTGTGGGGGGTAGGACAGACGAAGTGTGGACACGTGCACAACAGGCACAATTCTCCAATTATAAAAACTCATACATGTGACCTTTACTATGTCTTGGGCAAGAGTGAAGATTTTATCTGTGGAAACCCACCTGCAAAAATAACAAATACCACCAGGAAATGATTTAATATAAAATATACAAATTTCCCAGCATGAAGACTTCCACAGGACAGGGAGAAGGGGATGACAAACTAAAATTTTTCCTTTTCTTTAAAAAAGAACACTCGCCTTATGTTGTCCTGGCTTCTCAACACTCAAAAACAAATCTGTACAAAACTACGAACACCAGAAAGGGACCGAGAGGACGTTCAGGGCAAAGTCTTCAGACCTGTTCTAAAGGGCTGACCCGGCCAGCCCTCCCCGAAGAAAGCGGAGGGTTTCCCCGGGGGGCGGGGGAAGGGGTGGTCTCAGATCCTGTCCTCGCTTCCCCGCAGATGGCCCAGGTCACTTGCTGCCAACCTTAACGGAATCGACCTGGAGGGAGAGGGAGCCTCCCCAGGGGCTGCCCGGCTTCTTCTTGGTTTTCTTGTGCCGGAACGATTTGCCTTTGGTGAACCTCAGAACCTGATGGGCACGCTGCGCCCCCCCCCCCCCCCCCCCCCCCCCCCCCCGCCTCCAGCTGCATCCCACTTGGCATCAAAGGAACGGTCTGGCGCTGGAGCATCCGCCTCAATCCCCTCCTCCCTGATCCCTCAGAATGGGGTGATGCCCTCTTCTCTCCCTCCTTCCGTTACAGAAATGTGTTGGGGGTCTGGGGCTTTATCTTCTCGGCTTGAGGAGTCTCGGCCTCCTTGGCAACCTCGTTCTGCTCCGCTTCTTCCTGGACCCGGCTTAGAAACCACTACAGCTGCCTTCTCCCCCCCCCCATCGTCCCCCCACCCCCCCACCCCCCCCACCCCCGCCTGTTAGTCCATCCTGCGTAGGCTGCAGCGGCCTTGAGGGCTTGTGGCTTCTGCTTTCCTCTTCCTCACTGGAGTCCTCGGAGGAAGACCCAACCTGCTCTCGGCCCTCGCGTCCCTCTGCGGCTGCCCAGACAAGGCTCCACACGGCTGCCTCCGCGGCGTCTCTTTCACCAGGACTCGGACAGGTGCTCTCCGTCCCCCACCGAGAGCCGCCAGAACCAGCTGCCGGCCCCGCCCCCCGGGGGCCTGCTCGGCAGGCGAAGAGCCAGCTGCTTTGGCCCTGCCTCAGACCCAGGGGGTGACCACAGTCTGCTCTGTCCTCTCCTCTGCATGAGGACAGTTATTGCCCTCGCCCAAGCTGCTACGGCCTCCTGGTCGGAGGCTCCTGGCCACACGCGCAGGTGCCTGGGAGCCGTGGCTGCTGCAGCTGCAGGCGCCTGGAGCAGCAGCTGGCCGCCTTGGCAGATTCCTGGTGGCACCTGTTGGCTTGGCAGGAGCTCCGTCCTCAGAACTGTCAGGGCCGGAGCTGTCCGAAGAGCTCTCTGCTGCCTTCTTTGCTGGAGCCGGTCTGATGGTTGCTCTGGAGGTGGCTGCCTTAGCTGAGGGCTTCTTTTCTTCCTCTGAACTCGAATCAGACTCCTCGCTGCTGTCCTCACCGCTCTCCATAGGCTGTTTCTTCTCTGCAGCTTTCTTGGGAGCCTGGGTTTCCAGGGGCTTCTTGGATGGGGCAGCAGAAGGCAGGGGGGACTGAGCTTTAGGGACCTGGCTTTTTTCTTCGTGGGTGTTTTCCTGCTCTTCCTTGTCCTCCTCCCCATTGGCGGAGTCCTCACCACTGGAACTCTTTTGGGCAGTGGTGGCCGCTGTTTTCACTGGGGCTTGGCTGCAGCTTGCTTTTTAGGCACAGCCTTCTTAGGTCTGGCTGCTGCTCCGAGTCATCACTGCCACTGCTTTGTCATTGGCTAGTTTAGGTGCCACATGGGCTGGTGTACCTGGCGTGGCTGAGGCTTTAGCCTGAGCGTTACCTGCCACAGGTGTTATCTTTGGCTTCTGGTTCTTTGGTGACTCATCTTCTGAGCTTGAGTCTCCATCAGAATCAGGGCTCTTGGCCTTCTTCGGAGGAGCTTTAATTGCCTTGGGTTATGGCTTTACTCCCTTCTGAACAGGCTTTTTCTTCTTGTCCTTCTTCTCATCACTGGCTTTTTTTTTTTTTTTTTTTTTGAGATTTTATTTATTTATTCATGAGAAACACAATGAGAGAGGCAACGACATAGGCAGAGGGAGAAACAGGCTCCCCGCCGGGACCCCGATGCAGGACTCGGTCCCAGGACCCTGGGATCATGCCCTGAGCCCAAGGCAGCCGCCCAGCCGCCCCTTATCACTGGATTCTTCACTGCCGCAGCTCTGGTGCTTTGGCTGCAGCATCTCCAGGATGCCGAGGCAGACTGGCCCACGTGGCAGGTACACCAGTTTTTTAGCTGGAGGCCCCTGGGCTTTCTCCTCCTCACTGCTGTCCTCACTGCTGTCACTGGATGAAGTCTTCTTAGGCTTCTTAGTCACTGGTCCGTTTGCCCATAACTTCCACTTCAGGGCTTTAGTAGCCCTGTTGAACCGGAAGCTATAGATGTCCAAGAGGGAAGAGGTGCTGGCACTAGCCTGTTGCCCTGGCGAATTTATTGGCCACCTCTGAGAGCTGGGTGTCGCGCAGAAGGCCGAGCACGAGGGGATGCAGGTGCTGGCAACCACGCGGTACGAGCTGGTGTCCACCATCCTCCAGGTAAAATGTATCACTTGCTTCTTACATTTAAATAAAAGGAAAAGGCCATTTATGAAGGGATTCAATCGGACACTGCCTTCCAGTCAGAGGGCAGCACCCCTTCTCATTAGCAATGCACAGTTCTAGAAGCTGTAATTCCCTCAAAAGTCCAAAGAATCCCATACCCAAAGTATTAGTTCTGTGTATACTAAGATAGACATTTTCAGATACATGAGGACTACAAAAATGTATCTCCTGATTACCCAGGAAAATGAGGGTGTAAACAGAGAAACAAGGTCATGAATGACAGCCGTGAAGCCAGCCTGGAGAGGATGTCGTGAACATGTGAGAAAAGATATCACAGAACTGATAAAGTCAGGACACCTGGGTGGCTCAGTGGTTGGGGTTCTGCCTTTGGCTCAAGTTGTGATCCTGGGATCACGGGGTCCTGGAATCAAGTCCCTCATCAGGATCCCCTGCAAGGAGCCTGCTTCTTTCCTGCCTGTGTCTCTGCCTCTCTCTCTCTCTCTCTCTCTCTCTCTCTCTCTGTCTCACTCATGAATAAATAAAATCTTAGGGCAGCCCGGGTGGCTCAGCGGTTTAGAGCCGCCTTCAGCCCAGGGCGGGATCCTGGAGACCCGGGATTGAGTCCCATATCGGGCTCCCTGCATGGAGCCTGCTTCTCCCTCTGCCTTTGTCCCCGCCTCTCTCTCTCTCTCTCTCTCATTAATAAATAAATAAAATCTAAAAAAATAAAATCTTAAAAAAAAAAAAAAAAAAAAAAGAAGGGATAAAGTCAGGCAGTGCAGAAGGGAAGAAGATTCCTGGTTCTCTGCACTGGGTTCACTGCCACCCCTGGACCCTGCTCACCAACCACACAGCCCTAAAAGCCAGAACCCTTAGTAACAGGATGAATAAAAGGAAGAAAAGGCCCAGAAAGAAGCCTCTCCTCTACAGAGAGCCCAGTAAGGCTTCTGGCTCTAAGACTGTCAGGAAGAACAAGAAGTCTCAAAACACTTGACTAACGCAGGATCCCCTCACGCCCAGCGTTACCAGTCAGACCTCGCAGGCAGCAGGGTCAGTGGAGAGTCCAGGCGCCCAGGAAGGAAAAAAAAAAAAAAAAAAACAGACAGGACACGGCAAATGGGATTAAGGCTTTACTGTGGTTCAGGCAGGACTGGGAAGGGCCCACTGGGCCTGCACTGTCCTGAGGGCAGCGCTGAGGGAACTCACCACTGAGCTCTACAGCCCTGGGCTACTAGTGCAACCAGGGAGGGGCAAAATGGCTGGCTGCCTAGAATGTGGGAAGGATAATGTCAGGAGGAAACTTCTCTGAAGAAAAGTGGGGTGCTGTAGGGCTTCAGTGGCCCCGGATGAACTTGCATTAGGGAAGGTAAAGGGGTGAAATAAGGCCTGAGTGGAAGTTACCAGAAAGTAATGAAGGAGAAAGAAAGAACACAGTTGGTTCTGGGGGCACAGGGAGGTTCAGCTGTTCCCCCTTCCAGCCCAGGCACATCAAGCCCTGCACCGGTTCCTTCCTTGATCTCGCCTCACATCCGCCCTACTTGTTGCCCCACGTGGCAATCTTTGTGTACACGGGGTGTGGGAGGAAGCGGCTGGACTTCATGTAGGCAGAGATCTTCTTCAGGCCCTGAGGGTGAAAAGACAAAGTCCAACATCAGGGTTTGCTGCCTCCCTGGGATTCATGCAGCCCCACGGAGGCACAGCAAGCCCAAGACCCTGCCCTGTGAGGTCCAGTGGGAGACAGAAGGTGGTCTTCCTGCAGTCCCCTGCCCTGGCAAGTTAACCTTAGCCCTTCCACTTTCCTGTAACTCGCAGGGCAGCTAAGATATGGAGACTGTCCCTGCACTGGGTGCTTTCAATCCACCAGAGATGACGGTACAGGTAAAGGACCCCCATCAACCACCCTACAAGACAGGTCCTACTATCTCCCTACAGCAGAAGGCAAACAGGCACAGGGGCTGCAGCGACCTCCTCAGGCTCCCAAGGCTAGCAGGTGGGAAGGGCTGGAGGGCAGCTGGCTCTCTTTCCAGAGCTGAGCTCTTTCTGCCTCCCCCCTCCTCCTCTCCCTCCTCCACCTTCTCAGGAGGCCCTATCCCTCCCTGTCATACAAACATCCCCAAGTGCAGAGGGAGGCTCCTGGCATCTCAGGGTTTGACACACACGGAACCCCAGCAGAACAGGGGCGCTCAGAATGTGCCCACACAGCTTGCAGGAGAGCCCAGACCTCACCCAGTGACTCAGCAAAATCTGGAGCAAAGAGGAGAGGCTGGGGAGCATGAAAGCCAGCCCAGGCCAGACTCTATTTATGCCTCAGAAAGAAGAAGATCCAACTGCTTGGCCTGGTAGCTGAGGCCAATGTCATGGGCACCACTACCTCCTCCCCAGCGCTGCTGCAGCCAGTGGGCACAAGACACTCACGGCTGTCTGAGGCCCTCCTTCCCAGCACACGGAGGGCCCAGTGGGTTCTAAAGGATTCAAGATCCTGGGACTGCCTGTACCCAGCAGGCCACACACTGCAGCCCACGGATGTCCTCTGTCCCTCCTGCCAGCCAGTCCCCGGAGCTCTGGCACAGTCCCCAAGGCCAGTCACCCAAGCCCAAGCCAGGGCTGATAAGGACCAGCTGAGAAAGCAGATCTCTGGATGAGGAATGGGGAAGAGACTCAGACTGCAGGCTGAAAGTCCTGCTGGACAAATGCCTCAAAGCCGCCCATGGCTCACAAAGCACACCCGAAGCCCTCCAGCCAGTGACATCGGGTGAGGTCCAGGCTGTGCTCCTCCAGCACCCAGTTGGCAGCACACACACCACACGGCGGGGTGCTCCTCTAGCCCTCCAAGTGCTCTGAGCCCCAGGATGGTGGCCCCAGGCCCGGCTCACCCTTGCATCCCCACTGTGCCTAGCACGGTGCCTCACACCCCAGGGGAAGATTGGATCGGCCAACAGGACTTAAAATAAACGGACTGCCCGCCTCTGACACGGAAGCTTCGCTAATGGAAAAGAAGAAGGGAAGGGGGTCACGGAGGGAAGGAAGGTGCCCACCACAGAAGACGCAAGGTGGTCTCCTTCCACGGGGCACCCACCTAGGCCCGCATACCCGGGACCAACTACATTCCTGGGGATCTCAGGGTGGCCCCCGACAGGGATCGGGTGGCTGCAAAGCTGCCTGGAGATGCAGAGTAAATGCCATCTGTGTCCTTCCTACGTAGTATCATCTCCACCATGGCTCTGCTCTACTAATGCCAGCTCCATACACACCCCTGAACATCGGCTTCATTCACACCATCCTGAGCCGCGGAGCCCAGTATAAATAGACCCAAGGTGTACCAACTGGCCCAGGAAAGGGAAAGCCACTCACTGCTGCCCACCCCAACCAGCCGCTGCCTGGGAGCCCAGGACAGCCTCACTGCCCCTGACACACTCTGCAAATGACTTAGCCTTTCTGCCTCATTGCTCTAATCTGTAGTATGCAGGCAATAATTCCTCTGCCGCGTAGAAATGTTGTAAAGACTGAATTTCACACACTATATGTAAGATATGAGCATGGGTCCTGGCATAAACAAATCCTCTATAAATCCTACTTCTTCTTTATTTTAGCTGTAAAGCTAAGAAAGCCTTAGAGAAAAGAGAGAAGACAAGAGACCCATAACTAGTAAAGAGGGTCGAGAATCACCTCAAAGCGAGCCATGAACTCCTTCAGGTTCGGGAACGTGTCCAGGGAAGTGGGCTCAAATATGCGGTGCAGGTCAAGGATGTCGTAAACCAGGAAATCCACATAGGTGAGCTAAAGAAAGGCAAAGAAGGAATGAGCACCTAACTCTGAACCTGGGCAAAATGACGGCCTCCCATCGCCCATAGCCTTCCCCTTACCTTCTCCCCTGCAAACCAAGGCCTCTTCCCCAGAAACTGTGAGTAGAGCTTCATCTTGTCAGGGATTGCCTTCACGTACTCAGGCTTCAGTTTCTCCTGAGACACAGAACAGCCGTCACCACCTCAGACACAGGCCCCCTGGGCAGACAGGCAGGTCTCCCCTGGGCCGTGCATGACCCCAGCTGCCGGGGGTGAGCAGCTGTGTCCCCCCCACCAGAGCCGAGTCACTGTCCAGGCTATGATTTAGCGAAGCTGTGCTCAGCAGAGTCCTCCTGGGGCCCACCGCCCACCTGTGAGAGGCTGTGGAAGGCAGAGAGCACCACCTCACTGTCCCTGAATCTGCCACCGCTCCTCTCCAAACGCCCTCCCAGAAGTCACACCCAGGTGTCTGTGAGAACCCAGCAGTGCTCTGCACTCAGATGGCGGGCAGAGGCAAAGAAGCACGAAACTGAAATGGCCTAGGGAGACACGGTCTATCGCCTTCTACTTGGCAGGTGATAGCTAGGAGTGGACACTCGAGTAGTTTCTGGAAAGATGTAGAATTTGAGAGACTGAGACGAAGGAGAGGGAGTACAAAGCCCTGGGCCTGCCCCTGTGCTGACATTCGCCTGCTGGGCAAATGTGCTCAGGTCTAGGGGTGTCAGGAAGACAGTGCTGAGCCAACAAGGTAAACACCTCATCCAGGAACTCTATGTCCCAGTGACCCCCAACTTGGGGATGGACTCTTACGATTAAAAGGAACTGAGTCAAAGTTTTCTTTTTCTTTTTTTTTTTTTTTTTTGAGTCAAAGTTTTCATTCCATGCATTGTCATTCTGGTGAGAGTACAGGGATTGGCCTGGGGGATCAGCAGCTCCGCAGTGTTCAAATGGCAAATAGATGCAAAGTGGAGGGGACACAAGACTTCAGTGTCCTAACAGTGTATTTTCTCATTCATTTGGGGAATATAAATAATAGTGAAAGGGAATATAAAGGAAGGGAAAAGAAATGTTGGGAAATATCAGGAAGGGAGACAGAACATAAAGACTCCTAACTCTGGGAAACGAACTAGGGGTGGTGGAATGGGAGGAGGGCGGGTGTTGGAGGGGAATGGGCGACGGGCACTGAGGTGGACACTTGACGGGATGAGCACTGGGTGTTTTTCTGTATGTTGATAAATTGAACACCAATAAAAATTAATTAAAAAAAAAAAAAGACTTCAGTGTCCTGTCGGACTCTGTCCATTGCAGCCACAGGGAGGAGACTCACAAAGTCAGGGCTGTAGCAGACCCTGGCCATCTCATTAGAAGTATCCATAGCTTGGTTCTCCAAAATGTCCACACGAATCTTCTCCTCTTCCGTCTCCCCACCTGAGGCCCACATAACAAGAGACTCACCCTCCACATCCCACCCAGGCATCCCCAGGGGCATGGCACCTGTTCCCCTGCATCCCCACCCAGCCCCACTCACAGAGGTTGTGTTTGCGAGCAATGTAGCGAAGGATGGCGTTGCTCTGGGTGATCTTGTGAGCCCCATCAATTAAGTAGGGCAGCTGCAGGGCAACAGGGGCAGGTGGGTAGGCCAGGGGCTCCCCTGCAACCCCCCCACCCCCGCCTTGAACAAGGGCACTTCCAGAGTCTGGTTCGTGTAGCCACTCAATCAGTACACTGTAAAATGACTGAATGAACTAGAACGCAGAGCATGGGGGACAGGCGGTGACAAGAACTAGAAAGCTGAGAGGCTGAGCAAAAGGCAGCAAATCCTGAAACCTCTGAGCTGGGAAAGCAGGTGGAGTAGACACCCTCCCACTTGCCCCCACATCGCCCCCACCCCCTGCACCTACATTGGGGAAGTCCAGACCCAGCTTGAATTTTTCATTCAGCCACTGGCTTCTGTCATAGTCGGGAGCTGTGGTGGAGAAGATGGAGTGAAACAAACCTCCCCAGAGCCCACCCTCACTGGGCCTGGGGCGGAGGTAGGGCCGGGAACACCCCCCACCCCCCAAAGATCAGTGGCAAACCCCTGTTCCAGTTGCATGTAGAATCTGGACCACCGAGTCTCACGTTCCAGGTCAGGGGACAGTGTAGGCTTACAGGGCTCTGGGACTTGCTTGAGTCAGCTTACAAAACGTTTAGAGCAGCCCTAAGGGGAACCCATCCCAGTTCCTGACGCCAACGTCCAGCAACTCCCTCTCCCGTCCCGCCTGGGGACCCTAAAAGGCGTTAGGGTAGGGCAGGCCCTGCTCCAGGTGGTGGTGGGTGACGGAGTCGAGCCGCATGTGGCTAAGGCAATGGCTGCAGGGTCACAAATCAGCAGCAGGTGGGCCAAAGCCAGAGGGCACGGGGCTGCGTTACCGTCCCCCATCGTGTACGTCTTCTCCTCGTAGTGCGAGTCCGTGTACTCCAGGAGCAGGCGGACGGCGTGCGCCAGCTGCAGGACGGGGCTCTGGCTTGGTGCTCGCCCCGCGCAGGGAGCCTCGGCGGCCCCGGGACCCCGGCCGCGTGCGCGCCCACCGGCCCCCGCCGCACCCCCCCCCCCCCGCCCGCTCACACACACGCATGCGCGCGCGGAGTCAAGAACACGCCCCATGAGGACAGACTACGAGGAAGGACTGAGCTGCAGAAGCCCTGAAGCGGACTCTGGTACACACGGTCCCTAGGACGCAAGATTTCTCTCCAGGAGCCTCCATCCACCCAACCCGGCAGCCCCAGCGCTCACCCCGCGAATGTCCCAGTAACCGAAGATCATGACCATGGTGCCGGATTTTTGCGCTGAGTGGAGGGACTGGGCACAGCCGAGCTCGCAATTTATTGAGCTGACCTGCGGCGGGCCAACCCCCGCCCCCGCCCCCGGCTCGGTCCCCGGCTCGGTCCCCGGCTCGGTCCCCGGCTCGGTCTCCGGCTCGGTCCCCGGCCCCTCCTCTCGGCTCCGCCCCCTCCTCTCGGCCCCGGCCCCTCCTCTCGGCCCCGCCCCGTGCGAGCCCCCCCCCGCGGAGGCGCGGCGACCCGGCCGAGGCGCGGCCCCAAGCCACTCGGCCTCTAGGTCCCCCAGCCGCCGGGGCCGGGCCGCCTCTGAAGGCGGGTGGCTGCGGGCGTCTCTGCTCCGGCTCCCGGCAGCTCCCCGCGGCTCCCCGCGCAAACCAGGGCTCTGTTTCTAGGTCTAGGACCTGACGGAACCCTCGGGACCCGCGGGGCCCGGGGATGCGCCCCCGCCCCCGCCCTGCACTTGGCTCCGCCCCGGGCTGCCCGGATCCCACCTGCGCTGCGCTCTCCGCCCAGGTGCGGAGCGGGGCGAGCGTCCTCTGTCCGGGTGCAGAGCGGCCCGGGGCGGGGGGCCCAGGACTCAGACCCGCCCCAACGGCCCCCCCCCCCCCGGGACGGGTCTCCGGAACACGCGGTCCCTGCGTGGGAACTGCCGCCGGGACGACGTGGTCTCCGTGTTTGCTCCTTGGCCTGCGGAGTCCCCGGCCCTTCGGGCACGTGCCTGAGGGCCCTTGGCTCAGCTGGCAACGGAGCCATTACCGTTAGGACCCAGGCTGCGAATCGGAACCCAGAACCCAAGGGCGGGGCTGTGGGGTGCAGCTCCAGAGATGTCGTTCATGTCCAGGACAGCGACAGGGAGTGTGGTGCTCACACACAGCACGGGGCTGAAGGGGCACGGGAGCCCTGACGGCCACAGAGGGCGGGGGGCGGGGGGGGAGGATGGGGGGTGAGCAGGAGGGTGGAGGGCGCCCCACAGGACGGCAGTCAGGCCGTCCCTGTGCTCCTCGGCTGTGGCATTCCAGCCCGACCCTAGCTGGGGCCCACGTGTGCTCCCCTGTATGTCAGGGTGGCTCAGATGGCCTGTGAGGCTCTTCCGTGACCTCTGACATATGGCACGACGTCCACAACCACGGTGTCCTCCCTGCCACCTTTCTTCTTTGGAGGCAGAAGACTATTTCAGAACTAGGTGAGTAGGCCAGAGCTTGGCCTGTGCTCGTTTCCCTTTGGATAAAGGATATTGCAAGATCTGGTGGGTATGTGAACACAGAAGCAGGGACCTTTTTTTTTTTTAAGATTTTATGTATTTATTTGAGAGAGAGTGAGAGCAAGAGCGAGCACACGCAGGAGGTGAAGAGGGAGGGAAGTGCAGAATCCACACTGACGAAGAGCTGGCCCCGAGGCTCCATCCCAGGACCCTGAGATCATGACCTGAGCCCAAACCAAGACTGGACGCTTAACCAACTGCACCACCCAGAAGAAGGGAGCCTTAAAAAACAAATGGGGGGGCACCTGGGTGGCTCAGTTGGTTAAGCATCTGCCTTTGGCTCAGGTCATGATCCCAGGGTCCCGGGATCGAGCCCTGCATCGGGATCCTTGGTCACCGGTAGCTTGCTTCTCCCTCTGCCTCTGCCTGTGCTTCCCCTGCTTGTGTGCTCTCTCTGTCAAATACATAAATAAAATCTTTAAAAAATAAATAAATAAAAATTTAAAACAACAAATGACTTCTTTTTTAAGATTTTATTTATTTACTCATGAGAGAGAGAGAGAGAGAGAGAGGCAGAGACACAGGCAGAGGGAGAAGCAGGCTCCATGCAGGGAGCCGGACATGGGACTCCATCTCGAGGTCCAGGATCAGGCCCTGGCCTGAAGGCGGCGCTAAACCGCTGAGCCACCCGGGCTGCCCAACGAATGACCTTAAAACTCATTTAAAGCACAGAAAAATGCACTACAGAAAAATAAGCCTGAAATGACTTAACACTGTGTTAGGACAGCAAAGTGTGAACCCGGTGTTTGATAAGGATTTCAAAGCACCATGATCAAGTGTGGAGTGGGGAAAGAGGAGGACACAGAGGCTTCCCCTAGGGGCGCCTGGGTGGCTCAGTCAGTTAAGCATCTGCCTTCAGCTCAGGTTCTTATCACAGGTCCTGGGATCCAGCTGCGAGTTGGGGTCTCTGCTCTGTGGGGAGTCGGCTTGTCCCTCTCCCTCTGCCCCACCCCGGCTCATGCTCCTGCATGCTCTCTGCCTCTCAAATAAATAAATAAAATCTTTAAAAATAAATTAATTTTTAAAATTTAACAGACAAAAACACCCACAGGCTTGCCCTGATCGATCAGCCATCGCAGAAGTCTGAGGTCTGTCCATCTGTGCTAGGCTGGGGAGCTGGGAGGATGTGTCGCCTGAGGCCAGCAGAGCTCAGTCCCTGTTGCACGTGCTGCCCACCCATCCACCCCCAGCCAGTCCTCAGTGCTCCAGGGCTGGGTCCAGGCTCAGGAAGTAGCCCTTGGGGTCAAGGTGAATTCCAGGTAAGTCTGGCCACGGGGAGGTGGTGGGGGCCAAGTGCAAACACACATGAGTGGCCTTCGATGTGGCTACACGTTCATCATACATTAAGGAGTTGTCCCTTTGACTCTTACACATCCTCAGCCTGGAACGGCAACATCACAAGATTCCACTTATCCACTTTAAATAGATTTAAAGTTCTTTTTTTTTTTTAATTTTTTTTTTATTTATTTATGATAGTCACAGAGAGAGAGAGGCAGAGACACAGGCGGAGGGAGAAGCAGGCTCCATGCACCGGAAGCCTGATGTGGGATTTGATCCCGGGTCTCCAGGATCGCGCCCTGGGCCAAAGGCAGGCGCCAAACCGCTGCGCCACCCAGGGATCCCTAGATTTAAAGTTCTATTTTTGAAGCTAAGGATAAGCAGAGTAAGAACATGTAAGAGTGGGACAGATGTTGGTCCACTGGCACTCATCCCTGAGGTCGCTCCTGTAGTGACCAAGAGTCACTGAGATGCTGTCACCAGGTGGGCACCGTGAATAAGATGATCCTGGCTGTGAATGCTGGGAGTCCCAGGGCACTGCCAGGGAGAGAGGTTTTCAACTGGGGGACACATTTCCCCTGTAAACACCAAAAGGCAGTGAGAGGCAGAGAGGAATCCAGGGAGGGATTCCTGGTGGGGGGGGGGGGGGGGGGGGGGGGAGTGTGTGGCAGGAAAGGACACCGAGGCAGGTGACTACGGGAGATGGACCCAGAGCTCTCTTGGCGCCTCAGAAGAAACAGGGGCAGTTCTGCAGGGGTGCAGGAAGCGGGCTGGCCTGGGTGCGGGGGGCCCAGAGGGTCAGGGCGGGGATGCAGTGGATGCAAGGAGACGGGAGCAGAGGGCTGGGGAAGCGGGAGCAGAGGGCTGGGGAAGCGGGAGGCTGGGCTGAGGGGCGCCAGTGTGGCCAGCAGCACCAGGGTTTCCGGATTCATCCGGGTTCTCTCCTGATTTTAGACCATTGACCAGTTCAATTTGAAAAGCAACTTGTGTCAGAATTTGGCTAAGGGACTTTAATCTGACCTCTGGCTTGTATTCCATAACTCCTCCCAGCTCTATATTCTAAACCCTCAACGTAAAAAATTTTAAATCTATGTAAAATATCCTCAGGATATAAAATGACATGTTAGAAATAAATACCAACAGTATAGTATTAAAGTTCCCATGTCCTGGGGTGGGATTTTCAAACACATGGACCAGCCTCTTATTAATTGATAAGAATATAACATTTGAGTCCTGGAGGAGATTGATCTTATATACGTTAAAACTAATGGTAATATTTTAGGCCATGGAAGTTTAAGGAAGCTTTGTTAATTTCAGCTTTTAGGATTCTACTAGTTTTTTGGTTTTTTTAGATTTTATTTATTCATGAGAGACACAGAGACAGAGAGGCAGAGACATAGGCAGAGGGAGAAGCAGGCTCCATGTGGGAGCCCAGTGCAGGACTCCAGGATCACGCCCTGAGCTGAAGGCAGATGCTCAACCACTGAGCCACCCAGGCATTTTTCCTAAAGGACTACAAAAATAAGTAAATGATAAGTTAATGATAAAAGGATGACAATAATAGCAAAAGTTTGGGGGTAAAAGACAAACTTTATAGAGTTCTTTAATAACAGTACCAGTATAATGAGTGTTGTTATTAGAGAGACAAGTGGAAATTTCCGAGGATAGGAGATGAAATCAAGCAGATTTCTTTTTTTCTTTTGCTACAATTAGAACCGTAGCTTCCTGGTAAGGAAAATCTTTAATATTCTCCGAGAAGAAAACAGAAAATAACCAAAACACATTTATAATCCATTGCAAGAGGCAACTGTATAAAGTCCATTAGCAAGTATGAAAGGCTCTCAAGACTTCAGTTCTTGTCCATATCCTACCTTTATGTTACATCAGGATCACATCATCAGCAGTGTGACATGTTTTAAAAACATCCTTGGCAATGCTTCTAAAGTATCCTACTGGGCAGCCCAGGTGGCTCAGCGGTTTAGCGCTGCCTTCAGCCCAGAGCATGATCCTGGAGACCAGGGATCGAGTCCCACATCAGGCTCCCTGCATGGAGCCTGCTTCTTCCTCTGCCTGTGTCTCTGCCTCTCTCTCTCTCTCTCTCTCTCTCTGTCGTTTCTCCCTCTGTCTGTGTCTCTGCCTCTCTCTCTCTCTCTCTCTCTCTCTCTGTCTCTTGTGAATAAATAAATAAAATCTTTAAAAAATAAATAAAGTATCCTACTGATGTTGGCTCAAGATTGCTGCCGGTGTATCTCTGCTATTATGAGTAATAAGATGAAGCATCTCTCCTAAACTTCGTTTAACATTATATGAGGTTATGCATCAGCCACTCTGAGAACGCAAAATTCCTCTTTATGCAACTTCTCCTGCTTCTGAATTTTTCCACTTTCCGGTTTTCCAAATCAGGGATTTGTCTATGACAGTTTAAAAATAGCCTCTTTGTGTTCTTCCAAGAGTTTCTTTTCACTGCGATTACTGGAACAGTCTTGGGCAATGCTACTTGCAGAGCAAGAAGGTCAGCCACAGCACTACCGTGAGATCCCCAGTCTTAGTGTTGTGAATGATGTTCTACTTTTATTATAGCTATTTCCTTAGCTATTCCTTAGGTAACAGCAAATCAGCTAATCACCCCCCCCTTTTTTTAACTTATCCAATCTTTATGGTTTTGTCAAAGTTAGAAAGCTCTTCCTAAAGCATTCCAAATTTGCAGGCTACCCCAAAAACATATCTGCTAATAGCACCGGTGCTTGCTCTTTTCCTTTTTAGCAGCTGGGAGGCCCAGGTAAGGACAATTATCTTAATCTTTGGAACTGATTTGGTTTCTGGAGAAGTCTATATTTCAAGTGTGAATTTAGGTCTGTGCTAGCATTTTAAAATATGAGCAAATACAGTGAGGTCAGGGCTATTCAAGGGAATTTCTAACAAAATAATTTAAGAGTGTGGGAAAAGCAGTAAAGGTTCTGAGAATCATTTGGTGAAGAAAAGGAACCTCTACTTATCTGTGTGTAGAAGCACATAAGCATTTTACATGAAGGACCCCAATATTAACTTTACTCATTCAGTGCATTATTTTTGTAAGAGATTATAGTAAAGGATCTACTAATATTTCATTTATATGTATTCAGATACACAGGTACATAAACATACAATAAATATTACTTTAAAGATTTTGGCTATTGCTTTAAGTATCATTAACTTATCAGCATATTAAAATAATATGTATCATATTAAATTCATCATTTGAATTAACTGTAATAATTTTTCTAAATAAACAGAAAATCACATCCTATTTTATATAGATATATATACCTGTATCTCCGCCATTACTATATCCAATACAATTAATCATCCACGCTACTTATTATCTTTAGAGTAACCAATCTTTTCTTTTTTTCTGTAGACACAAGAGAAACTCAAAGGGAAATAAGTTTAAAAACCATCCAGCAATTTTTTTATGTAAACATTTTAAGAAGGCCAAAACAAATATACATGCATTATCATCCAAAAGCATTTTCATGTTTTGTTACTCTGCTGGCATTTTTAAAATAAGGACAAATTAAAATTAACTTTAGTAAACAGTGTTTTGTATCCACACCTTAAAAATCACCTTAGTTCAGTCTCTCTGGAATCAGGAGATCTCATTTGGCCCCTGATGAGTGATCCTTGGTCTTTGACCAAGTCCCAGAGACACATGTCACATAGATGGTCACACTACAGGTCTCAACGGCACCCATCCTGGCCAAATACCTGCTTCCTTTGCTCTTGCTCCTATAATGTTAACACCTGTATATATCTTTCTAACTGGTAGAGTTCACCAGCGACAATTTGAAATTATACGGACCACTTTGGGGGGACTTTGAGGCGGGCAAATTGTTCGTTTGAGGGGCAACTTAAAATGAAACAAAAGACTCCAAGTGTCCAAAAGCTGGCTTTCTTTCATTGGCTTTAGGAGGCACAGTTCAGACTCAGAAATTGCCTGAAATTTCTTTAGCATAAGTAATTACAAAACGTGAGAAACTGTCTCTCTAATCATCCACTTTACATGTGAGTCAGAACTTTCCCTGAATGATTTTCTAGTGCCCTTTCTGCTTTTATTGTAGATCGTTTAATGCCAAAGCAAACAGAAAGTGACTGGCTTATCACTCCAATGCATGAAGTTCAGCATTTGATGAAGCATTTCCAAGAGACTTTGAGGCCCAAAAACAAAAGAACTGTCACCAGGAATTGTTCGTCCTGTTTGTCTGAAGATACCGTTTTGTATAACTACGGAAGCATCTTCTTCGTTTGCCTACTTCGGGGATTATTAAGTGCTCGCTTTTTAATCTTAGGGCTTTTTTTTAAAGATTTTATTTATTTATTCATAGAGAGAGAGAGAGAGAGGCAAAGACACAGGCAGAGGGAGAGGGAGAAGCAGGCATCATACAGAGAGCCTGACATGGGACTCTATCCAGGGTCTCCAGGATCACGCCCCGGGCTGCAGGTGGCGCTAAACCGCTGCGCCACTGGGGCTGCCCAATCTTAGGGCTTTTGTATGTGCGTGTCCCAGGCTGGGTGAGGGCTTCAGAACTAGGTGGGAATATTGCTCTCCAGTGCCTGCTTAGGCTCCCAACCTGAAACCTTGAGAAAAAAGTAATGGTGGACTGTCACACCTGCCCAATCTGACTCTTCTGGATCATACCTCCCTTGAAGGGGGGGCAGTGGTAGAAGCTCTACAAGGGGAATATTTGTTCTCACTAACAGAGAGGATTGTCTCAGACTGGAAGAGAAGGATGGGGGACAGATGAAGTGAGGAGGGAGGGAGTTTGACCTGGAGTCTGAGGTTCAGGGAGCCTCCAAATCCATACTGATAAAGGCTGGATTCACATTTCCCATTCAGGGTCCTTTGGGAGTAATTGCCTGGGACCTTCAGCACCATTTTCACCTGTGGCTGTGGCTACTAACAGTAAACCCTGCCAGGGACACACGAGCTTTGTTAGCTTTGGTGCCTGGTACTGGGAAATTTGTTTCCTCATCTACAAAATGGAGATAACTGTACTTACCTCCCAGCATCACTGTGAGGATGAGGTGTGATGGAGCAATTGGAGGGGCCTGGCACACAGAGTTTGCTGTGAAGATGATAATGGTGATGGTGATGACGGTGATGATAATACCTTCCATCAGCCTCTCACTGAGAGGAAAGTCTTGTCAACTGCGTTCTACGGCTTTCAGTTCCAGGTGCTGAGGTAGAAACACAAGGCTGTCGACAATTGTCACCACAGAAGACAGCTGGGGAGCAGGGGGCACAGGTGAGACCAATACTCTGGGCAACAGCAGAAACAGTGTAAATGATCTGGCCCTTGGGTCAAAGAGGGCTCCTGCTATGCAAACATTGGCATAAAAATGAAGTGTTATCAGAATGGGAATGGTATCTCAAGTAGTTTCGCACAGCAAAAGAAACAATCAACAAAATAAAAAGGCAACCTATGGAATGGAGAAAATATTTGCAAATCATATAACTGATAAGAAGACAATATCCAAAATACATAGGAAACTCATACAATTCAATGGGGCGGGACTTAATAATCTGATTTTTAAATGGGCAAAGGACCTGAATAGACCTTTTCTAGGGGCACCTGGGTGGCCCAGTTGGGTAGACATCTGCCTTTGGCTCACGTCATGATTCTGGGGTCCTGGGGTCGAGACCTACCTTGGGCTGAGCTGGGAGCCTGCTTCTCCCTCTGCCTCTGCCCCTGCTTGTGCTCTCTCTCTCTCTGTCTCAAATAAGTAAATAGGTAAAATATTTTTTTAAAAAAGACATTTTTCCAAAGAAGATATACAGATGGACAGCAGGTAAATGAAAAGATCACTCATCATCAGGAAAATGCAACTCAAAACCACAATGAGCTATCACTTCATACCTGTCAGAATGGCTCATATCAAGAAGACAAGAAATAAGTGTTGGTGAGGATGTGGGGAGAAGGGAATCCTAGTGCACTATTGGAGGGGATGTAAATTGGTGCAGATACTGTGGACAATAGTATGGAGGTTCCTCAAAAAGTTAAATGTAGAGTTACTATATATCCAGCAATCCCACTTCTGGTTATATATCTGAAGGAAATGAAATTGCTATCTCAAAGAGATGTCTACACTCACATGTTTACTGCAGCATTATTCACAATAGCCAAGATATGGAAGCAACCTGTGTCTGTGGATGGATGAAGACATAAAGAAAATGTGGTGTATTTATATAATGGACTATTACTTAGTCATAAAAAAGGAAATCTTGCCATTTGCAACAACATGGATGGACCCCAACCATTACACAAAATGAAATGTCAGACAAATACCATCTGATCTCATTCATGTGGAATCTGAAAACACCACACTTGCAAGAATAGAGAACATACTGGAGGCTGCCAGGGGCTAGAAGGTGGGGGAAATGAGGAGATATTGGTTAAAGGATACAAACTTACAGCTCTATGATGAATAAATTCTAGGGGTGAGTACACAGCATGGAGACTACAGTTAGCAAGAGAGCATTGTGCACTTGAAAATGGTTGGAGCTCCTGGGTGAGCTCAGTCAGCTGAGCATCTGACTCTTGATCTCAGCTCAGGTCTTGATCTCAGGGTCGTGAGTTTAAGCCCCACGTTGGGTTCCATGCTGGGCATGGAACCTACTTGAATAAATAAATAGTTTTTAAAAACTGCTAATAGAGTGGATCTTAAATGTCACCAGGGCGCACCTAGGTGCCTCAGTCGGTTGTGTCTGACTCTTGATTTTGTCTCAGGTCATGATCTCAGGGTCATGGGATCAAGCCCTGCATCAGGCTCCACGCTCAGCATAGACCCTGCTTCTCGTTGTCCCTCTGCTCCTCATCCCCCACCCCACCCCCTGCCAAAATGTTCTCAGCATACACACACAAAAAATGGTAATACATAAGATGATGTAGGTGTTCATTTACCTTATTGTGGCAGCCATTTCACAATAAATACCTGTATCGAACCATCACATTGTACACCTTAAAAGTCCACAATGTTTTACATCAATTACGTGGTGAAGCTGAGGGAAGAATCCCAAGTAGGCCTCCTGAGTGCATTAGTTCTTTCCACGGTATCAGCACTGTGATTCTAGATGCATCCTTTTATTTCTTCTTCATATAGCCCTAAGTTAAAGAAACCTAGCAACATCAGAGAGCAGCCCATCAACCAAGGCCATGCATCAGTAGTACCACTGGCTGTTACTGCAGATTCCTGGACTCGCCCAGACCTGCTGCATTTGCATCTTAGGTGAACGCGGTACAGAGCACTCGCACTTATTTCTTTCCAGCCCCAGAAGCACTGCCAATGGAGCAGCCAGGGTGGAGAGCCTCAGACTGCAGCAAGCGTCCTGGGCTGGGCCAGGCACTGCCCAAGTCCTCCAGGTCTGGAATCTGGAAAGGAGCCTTTGGGGGTGAGGTGGGAGGGGAAATACTGAGAAATAGGTGGAGGGGGAGGAGGGAAGAAGGAGGAAGGGGGAAGCAGAGAGCAGAAGAGGGCCTTAACTGAGGCAGAGACCAACACACTGATGGCTTGTCCTTCTTCATTTCCTTCCAAATTTCTTGGACTTGGGGGTGGTGGGCGGGGGGGGAGGGTGGGGTGGGAAGAACATGTTCAGACACCATCACCTCCTTCCTCACATCCTCACTAAACATGCAGAACATGCCTGGACAGCCTAGAAGGAGGACTTGAGCCTGTGTGTAAAGGCTTCCACCCACAAAACTGAGTTCCCTTTAACACCCTGGTCTTCATGAAGAACTAGAGTCTGAAGTACTTATAAACCAGACCCTTGAGGCACCTGAGTGGCTCAGTGGTTGAGCGTCTGCCTTTGGCTCAGGTCATGATCCCGGGGTCCTGAGATCAAGTCCCGCATCAGGTTCCCCACAGGAAGCCTGCTTCTCCCTCTGCCTGTGTCTCTGCCTCTGTGTGTCTCTTACGAATAAATAAATAAAACCTTTTTAAAAATAACAGACCAGACCCTTTATTGCTATACTTTTTGTGAAATTGGGAACTTGATAGCAGATGGAGCCACGGGCCCCAAAGGTATTTTGTCGGAGTTACACAAATGTCTACAGACAGCCAAGGTAGGAAGAACTCACAAGAAGGAAAAGAAACTGGTCAAGCATTCAGTGAGAAGAGGTAGGAGGAAGACGGGCAATCTGGAGGCGGCTTCTCACTGTGGCCCGGGTTCGAATGCTGGCTTTGCCCTTTACCCTCCGGGGACTCTGGGGCAAGTTACTGAATCTCTGTGCACCAGAATCGCCTCCTCGGATTACAGTAGCCCATACATGCCCCATAGGGTTTCAAATTTTTCTCAGGAATCTCACTAATGGGCTGGGCACTCTTGTGAAATTCAGTAGTGACCAAAATAGACAAAGTTCAGACTTTACAGAGCTTTCATTTAGTGGGAGTTGATCTACTAAGACGAGAGAAGCACTTGGAAGCCGTGCCTTGCACACAGTACATGGCCAACAAATGTGCAGCACCTTCCGTCCATGCGGGACTCCGCTGCCCTCCTGCTGGGGGGTCTCCAGCAGCTGTCAGCAGATTTGGGTGCATGGGTTCTCATCCAAGGTCCCATCAGGCTCCATTGTTCTCTAGATTTGATCCCGCATTTGGCTCTGGGCCTTATATCTAATACCTCTGAGAACAACATCGCCTCAGCCCAGACAGAGGGCTCCGCTTCTCAAACCAGCAGAGGTTGGAAATGGTCTTTCTCCTGCTTTTTGCCTTTAGTCCAGGACACTAGCACCACATGGCGGCCCCCTGTCCCCTGCCCCGTGCAATAGCCCTTTCCCCGCCTCTGCTTCCAGACGCCTCGAGGAGTGATAACTTCCTGGCAGCCAATTCAAGTGTGACAACGTTGTTTAGGAAAAAGCACTGTTTTCCTCTTTCAAGAAGTGGCACGTCTGCATTTACTAATGATCCCAGTCAATAGCCATTGAGCGCCTATTGCACGTCTACTACATATACTTTCTCACCGAATTCTTGAAACATCTCTTTGAATTACATATTTCTTCTCCCATTTAATAGATGAGGAAGCTAAGGCCCAGAGAAAGTAAGTAACCTGCCCAAAGACACACAGTAAATCAGAGAGGAGCATTTGGACGGCCTCTCCCCGGGACACCACACTGCCTACAAGAGGCCGCAGAGTGAAACCACCGGACCGGAGGACCCAGCAACAATCCCGGACTATTTCCAAACCCTGTGCAAGCTGACACTAGACAAACTTGGCAAGTAAGCCAAGAGGTCCTCACATGCCAAGCACAGTGGATGTTTCTTAGATGGCTTTGTGTCCTTTGTATTCATTATCAGCAAGAAACTCAACTGCACAGGCCAGAATATTTCATTCTAATGTAGATCTTTTTATTTTTTTTAAAGATTTTATTTATTCATGAGAGAGGCAGAGACACAGGCAGAGAGAGAAGCAGGCTCTTATGCAGGAGCCCGAGGTGGGACTGGATCCCAGGTCTCCAGGATCACGCCCTGGGCCAAAGGCAGGCGCCAAACCGCTGACCCACCCAGGGATCCCAATGTAGATCTTATAATCGCTTCAAGTGGTGTCAACACAGCAACAGATATGGCCAGAGAGAGACCATAAGCCAGAAAGAATGTGCTGGAAAGCTTCAGAACAGTTCACTGGGGATCAAAACCTCATTGAGCTACAAGAGGCCTCTTGTATTAAAACCTCTGGGCTTGGGCCCCTGAGTAGCTCAGTGGTAGAGCGTCTGCCTTTGGCTCACATAGTGATCCTGGGGTCCTGGGATGGAGTCCTGCATCAGACTCCCTGCAAGGAGCCTGCTTCTCCCTCTGCCTGTGTCTCTCTCTGTCTCTCTCTCTGTGTCTCTCATGAATAAATAAAATCTTTAAAAAAAGAAAACCACACACACAACAAAAACCTCTGGGCTTTTGGATAACACGAGAAGATTAGTGGAGTTCTAAACACAAAGAAAGTATGCAGAGAAAGGGTGGGGCCAGGTGAGGGTGGCAATGAGCTGAATCCGGCCGGAGCCAGGCAGGTTACAGGCTGGGCCCCAGGACTCTGGGGATGGCCTCGTGTGCGCTCACGAGGTCTGGCCTAGAGCAGGGAAGAAGCCGGGATCCCCGGGCACCGCGGTGGTGCTGGTGGTGTGGTCCTGGAGTTGCCGACCCTGTGGAGCATCGGGGCTTGGGGACTGCCCCAGAGTGGGGGCCAGGAGGGCTGGGTCTCACCGGGCAACGTGGGATTCCAGGCCGACCCCAGCCTGGCTGAGCAGAGCCCGTTAAACCGGAAGCCGAGGTCACGAGCTCTTGCCAAAGTGCGTGGGGGGGAAGGAAGGGCTGTGGCTTCGCAGCACAGAGGGGTCAGGCCACACCTCCGATCCAGCCTGGGAGACCAGCACCCCCCCCCCCCCCCCCCAGCTGCTGGCTCCGGAAGCTTCTCACGCTGGGCCTGCGTCTGGCGCTGGGCCGCCCGGAAGGTGAGGCGAGGCCCTTGGTGCACTAGCGGGGGTGGCTGAGCCCAGTCGTCCGCTCGCCCCCGGAGCTCACCCCGTTCACCACAGAAGGTGCAGTAACCCCTTTACTCGGGAGGGGGTGCAGCCCGAAGAAGGACGGGAGAGGGGCCTGGAGGCATCGTCTGGCTTCGGGCAAGCGACGCGGGAAGGCTGGGGGACCCCGCACATCCCATGTGCAGCAGGCCCCACGGTCACCAGGAGGTTGCAAGTTGAAGTCTCCGCGTCCTCTGTGAGGCCAAGTCTTCCCGGGTCTGGGCCGCACGGCTCGGGCGGCGCCCCCTGCTGGCCGAACGCGCAGCTCCCGCGCGGAGAAAGGCCCGATTCGGCCCCGCGGCCCCCGAACCTCCGGCCACGGCCGCTTGCTTGTCCGCGCCCCGCGCCCCCGCCCGCACACCCGCCGCCCCCGCCCGCACACCCGCCGCCCCCGCCGCCCCCGCACACCCGCCGCCCCCGCCGCCCCCTCCCCGCACACCCGCCGCCCCCGCCGCCCCCGCCCGCACACCCGCCGCTCCCGCCCCCCCCCGCACACCCGCCGCTCCCGCCGCCCCCTCCCCGCACACCCGCCGCCCCCGCCGCCCCCGCCCGCACACCCGCCGCCCCCGCCCGCACACCCGCCGCCCCCCCCCGCACACCCGCCGCTCCCGCCGCCCCCTCCCCGCACACCCGCCGCCCCCGCCCGCACACCTGCCGCTCCCGCCCCCCCCCGCACACCCGCCGCTCCCGCCCCCCCCCCCGCACACCCGCCGCCCCCGCCGCCCCCGCCCGCACACCCGCCGCCCTGGCATAATTGGCGCGACCCGAGCCCGCGGCACCGCTGGTTCACTCCCTGCCGACCCCACGAGCTGCGGGCAGGAGAACTGCTTGTTTCTCCTCACTCACTTGTTTTTTTTTCTATTGCGGCGAAAGTCACATGAGTAAGACGTTCATAACGTGAAACTTTTTGAAGTGAGCGATTCAGTGGCAGCAGCGAGTGAGCGCATTTACAGCGCTGTGCGACCGCCACCTCTAAGTAGTTCCAAAACATTTTCATTGTCCCAAAAGGAACCCATTAAAGGGGTTCACATCCATTAAAGGGTGAGTTGTTCCTCATTATCCCCCTTCCTGGCAACCCTGGCAACCCCCAACTGCACTTCGTCTGTTTGAAATTCCACATTCTGGCTACTTCCTGCAGGTGGAGGCTGTGTGACCCGCTAGTCCGGCTTCTGCGCTTACAAAGCGCGTTTGCGCTTCCCCCGCGGTGTGACCTGTGTCCGGGCTCCTCGTGGCGGAGTAATGTTCCCTGGTATGGATGTACCGCGTTTTGTTTCTCCATCTGTTGACCGGCGTTTGGGCTATTTTCGCTTTCGGTTATTGTAAACAGTGCTGCTGTGAACACCCACACTCATCTATTTATTTGAATAACAATCCTCACTTCTTTTCCTTTATATCATAGGACTGGAATTGCTGGGTCAGATGGCAATCCTGTGTCTCACTTCCTGAGAAACCATCAAACCATTTTTCCCCATTGGTTGCACCATTTCACATTCCCCCAGCACTGTATACGGGTTTCAGTTTCTCCGTGCCCTGGCTAGCGCTTGCGATTTTTTCTGTATCTTTTTTTTTAATATTATTTAAAAAATTATGAAGCTGTACCATGGCTAATTTTTCAAAGCGAATTAACTTAATATTTAAAGAAAATATTAAGAAAATAATAGCATGGCATATACGGATAGGGCAGGTAAGACTGGCAAACCCAAAGCCTGCAGTTTGGAGGCAGGAAAACAGATGTAGGCTGGTGTGTCACTTTTCTCTGGCCCACACTACCTCCCCTCCAGCAACCCAAGCCAAACCCAAACCTGACTCTACAGGAGGCCAGCAAACGTCCTCTATCTCCTTCATCAAGGTGAGCTCAGGATGAGGCAAATCTCTTCCAGGTCAGAGGGCCTTCCTTGGGTCTCCCATCTTCTTGCTGTAGAGCCCAAACCACCTCTGGAGGCCCTACTGTGGTCCTGTGCACCAGAACGCCCAGATTTGGATCACCAGAGCCCCCAGGCCAGGTCTGTGGACTACCTGACCTCTCCCCATGATTTTGGTTTTTAACTTCATATTAAAGTATAAAGTACGGGAGTTTTAAGCCTGCAATTTGTGTCGTTTCACAAATTTGACACTCTGGGTAGCCAGCCCCCAGATGAAACAGAACATTATCAATACCCCCGAACATCCCCAGAGGTTCATACTAACCCAAGAGTAAGCACTAGTTCGGCTTTTTTCTTTTAAGATTTTATTTATTTATTTGTGAGAGACACAGAGAGAGAGGCAGAGACCCAGGCAGAGGGAGAAGCTAGGCCTTCTGTAAGGGGAGCCCAATCTGGGACTCGATCCCAGGACCCCAGGATCACGACCTGAGCCAAAGGCAGACACTCAACCACTGAGCCACCCAGGTGCCCCCACTAGTCTAACTTTTAATGCCACAGCCGAGCTTTGCTTGCTTTGAAGCGAATGTAAACGGGCTTACAGAGCAGATATTTTTGCGTCTGGCTTCTCCCACCAGCAGTGTCTGTGCAACACTTCTTCACTGGAGTGTGTGACCACCCTTTGTTCATGTCCACTGCAGTCTGGCATCCCCATTGTGTGGCTGTGCCACATGTCTTTATGTGGTCTGCAGGGGGCGGACATTGAGTGGTCTACAGCTTTGAGCTCTGTGCCCAGTGCTCCTGTGACATTCCACCTATGACCAGGGTACACAGGCCACCGTCTATCCATGTTCTGCTTTGACAGATGCGACCAGTTGTCTGTAGTTGTGCCAACTTACACTCTCACCAGATTGCACGAGAGCTCCAACTGCATGTCCTCCCCAGCACTGGGCGTTATCAAGCTTTTTCCTTTGGATCATTTTGATGGGTGTGTGGTCATAGTTGTTTGAGGTCTTAGTTAATATTTCCCTGTACGGGTCGTTTGGATTTCCTCTGTGAAATGCCTGATCAAGCCTCTGTTTTCTGTCAGTTGTCTCTTTCTTACTGATCTGTAGTTCTTTATTCTGCTCATAAGCCCTTTATTATCCATTCTCATTCTGTGGATTTTGAGAAATAGAATTTCTTAATCTTAATACAATCTTTTGTTAAAAGATTTTATTTATTTATTCATGAGAGACCCAGAGAGAGAGGCAGAGACACAGGCAGAGGGAGAAGCAGGCTCCTTCTGAGGAGCCCCATGTGGAACTCGATCCCAGGACCCCAGGATCACGCCCTGACCAGAGGCAGATGCTCAACCACTGAGCCACCGAGGTGCCCCTTAATACAATCTAATTTATCATTTTTCCCCCATCATGCTTCGTGCTTTAAAAAAAAAAAAAAGATTTGTTTATTTACTCATGAGAGACACACACAGAGAGAGAGAGAGAGAGAGGCAGAGGCACAGGCAGAGGGAGAAGCAGGCTCCATGCAGGAGCCCGACGTGGGACTCAATCCCGGGGCTCCAGGATCGTGCTCTGGGCCAAAGGCAGGTGCTAAACCACTGAGCCATCCAGGGATCCCCGGAATACAGAGCTTTCTTAAACAGGATACAAAAAGCACTAAGCGGGCAGCCCCAGTGGCACAGCGGTTTAGTGCCGCCTGCAGCCCAGGGTGTGGTCCTGGCGACCCGGCATCGAGTCCCACATCGGGCTCCCTGCATGGAGCCTGCTTCTCCCTCTGCCCCCCTCTCTCTCTATGTCTATCGTGAATAAATAGGTAAAATCACACACAAAAAAAAGCTCTGTATTCCAAGTTCATCAAGGTGTTCTTTTACATTGTCATATAAAAGCAGATCTTTAAAACATTTGAAATTAACTTTTGTAATTGGTGTGAGGTTGGGCCTGGCATTATTTCCATGTGCATATCCAGTTGCCCCAGCACTAGTTATTGAAAAGGCTGTCCTTTCCTGACCCCATTTTGGGGTGAGTGATGATAGCAATTTCTCTTCGAGTGAAGGCAGGCGTGGATGTAAGGCATTTTGCTTTCTCTAAGTCTGGGAAGAGGGTTGCACTTAGGACTGTATCTGTCATAGCCACACAAATAGCAAATAGGCCCTAGGAGAAAAAGAGTCCTGCCCAGGAGCCAGGAGGCTGTCAGGAAATGAAGGAAAAGCCCCAGGGGCTGACAGAGGTATATAGATGGGACATTCACAGGGAGTTCAGGGGATGGGGTTTTGGCTTGGCAAGTGCAAGACGGAAAATGGGGGCAAAGAATTGATTAACTTTGACCGGGTCCCAGAACCAGGGCTGCCCTAGAGTGCAGGAGCTGTGGACCAGGGCCCAGGGCTGCAATCACCATCAGGATGTCCCACCCACGGAAATCTACTGAGAGGAGCTGGTAAGGCCCAGGACATAGGCCAGCCTTCCCTTGTAGTGTGAGGGGTCAGCCCCCCATCCTGCGCAGCCATGATGGGCCCCTGGACCACCTCATCCACAGAACCCAAAGGAAGAAGGTTGGGGCACAACCCGTGGAGCATTGCCTCTGGAGACAGACCTCCTGGGTTGACATCCTGGATCCACCACTTGCTAGCTGTGTAAACATGGGAAGACGACTAAACCTCTCTGTGCCTTTGTTTCATTTTCTGTAAATGGCAGTAACAATAGTGCCTACTTCCCAGGGCTGATCTGAGGATTAAATTGGGCCTACTTGCATCTGCAAGTGCTCAATAAATGTCAGCCACTGTTATTACCCTGGACGGCTAAATTCAGCCTCCCCGCCGGTGCTGTTCCCTGAGCGCAATGGAACGAGGATCTTGAACAGCACGACCTAAGGGCCAGAATGTACATCTCCAGCCTTGTCCAGGAGAAAGCGTGTCCACATCAGCTGGCCCCTGGGCACCTCTCCTGCCGGAGTCCTGGCTCAGACTAACTGGGAGGACTCCTACGTGAGCCAGCCTGTGTACTGAGCCGGCCGGCCGGCCGGGGCCCCACTGGAGCCCAGCGCATGAGTTAGCAGGTGTGGGTGCCTGGAGAGGGTGCCCAGCCCCAGAGCCAGAAGCTGCAGCCTGCAGCCGAGGCCAGTGGAGGGTCTCAGTACCGCCACCCTGTGGGAAGGTGGACACTGCAAAGAGCTACCAGGCGGGAGCAAGTTCAGCAAGAAGCGGAGATCAGCCTGCATTCTGCTTACCGAGGAACCAGGAACCGGCCCTGGCTCCGCCAGGACACCTGGACGTAGGGACACTCCCTTGGCTATCCAAAGATACCAGCAGTTCTGTGAGCTGTCAGGGTCATGTCTGCCCAGAGGGCCCACCTGTTCCTAACTCAAAGGTGACATTTCGGTGAGCCTCAGTCCCAGGTTTGTGCATGACCCGGTTGCCCAGGCAGCCACAGCAGCTATCTGGCACACAGGGACAGGACAGAGGGGGAGGGAGATAGCCGTGCACCTGGATTATTCACAGTGGGGGCTTCAACCACACCTCCGGCAGGCTTCTCCAGGGACACTTTGGCATGATCTATGTACTCCCACAGCAGCGCTGAGGCCCCCACACAACTCTGTGGGCCCTGAGCCCACAGCTCCAGAACAGGATTGGAGGCGGAGCAGAGGTGGCTGGAGCCTCACCTAACATGTAAGCTTATGCAGGGGGCTGCTCGAGTCCCAGACCCAGCTGGGGGACGTCTGCCAGGAGCAGGTGCAAGAGCCAGAGGCCTCAGTGGTAATACAGCTGCATGCACACCCGCAGGCTGCAGGGGCCCAGGGACTTCAGGGCCAGGCTGCCACCTATGTCAGACAGGGTATGCATGGATAAGAGCCCCTGGTGCTTGGGGAGCCAAAGTAGCCTTTCCTCTGCTCACCAAGCTGTGCTCCCCAGCATGAGGCTGTGTTGACCCAAGGAAGGGGCATCTTTTACACAAAGCCACTCAAGAAGCCAACATGGCTCTGCCCAGGGCACATGGGTGCAGACAAGGAGGCCCAAGGCCAACGAGCTGTTCAAAACCCTGGTTCCAATTCACTGTTCACTGACTTTTGGGAAAAAAAGCTTATGCTTGGTGTTTTGATTCCCCTGTTGCAAGCTGGAAAGTAGCTTGCCTGGTCTTGTGTACATTTCCTGTGAGCTGGGTTAGTTCCTGTAGACTAGAGTCAGTTCCTGTGGACTGATCATCTCTAGGTGCTCAGACAGATTGAGCATCTGACCTGCAGGACCACCGCCCACCAGCAGCCTCTTGAATCCCGTGTCCATCTCCATCTTGACCTCTGCTAATATATTTATCCTCCTAAGGCCTTCAGTGAGTACCATAAAGGATTCTCTCCTCCCTTCTCCTCCCCTCTTTCCACCACTTTCCCAGCACCAGCCTCCCTCCCAAGCAAATGTCTTTCCTGGGATGCCTGGGTGGTTCAGTGGTTAGCATTTGCCTTTGGCTCAGGGCATGATCCTGGGGTCCTGAGATCGAGTCCCATGTTAGGCTCCTTGCCTGGAGCCTGCTTCTCCTTCTGCCTAAGTTTCTGCCTCTCTGTGTATCTCTCATGAATACATAAATAAAATTTTTTTAAAAAACAAAAATAAAATGACTTTCCTGAGTCTGAGATGTGATGGTAATGGATACTATCCATTCTCCACCATGGATATGTAACAATTTTTTACTTCTGTTTGGATCCTACCTTATTTCAAAATAATTTTAGGGTGCTGGTAGGAGTAAGCACACCCCTGTCCAAGTCATAAGACTGTTGTAAAAATTAAATGTGGAACATTATCAAACACAAGTCTGATGTTGTTGCTATTTTCTCCAAAAGGACTTAGCCCACCCTAGTCTGCCCCCCTCCACTAGTAGAGTTGCCAATGGTAACCCCAAAACTTTCCAAGTTCTCTGAGCTGAACTCAGGCCTGATGCATGATTGCCTCCTCCTCCACCACCTTCCACTATGGCTTCAAAAGTTCCATGGATGCATTGAGGGTTTTCTGTGTGCTGGTCAATGTGCTAAGAGTTTTAAATGTAGCGTTGAATGTCAATTTAGTAGACTCTTGTCCCCATTTTTTTAAAAAAAATTTTATTATTTATTTGAGGGAGGGAGGCAGAGAGAGAGCACACGCGCGCGCATAAGTCAGGGGAGGGGCAGAAGGAGAGAGAGCAGCAAACTCCCCACTAAGCAGGGAGCTCAAAAAAAAAAAAATAAGCAGGGAGCTCCATATAGGGCTCGAACCCAGGGCCCCTAGATCATAACCCAAGCCAAAGTCAGATGCTTAAGCAACTGAGCCACCCAGGTGCCCCATTCCCATTTTATAAATAAGAGGACTGAAGCTCATAATTCATATAACTTACCCATGATCTTGCAGGTAATAAGTGAAAGAGCTATCCCATGAAATGGTGATTTTGTCCCCAGGAACACAACTCAGATGCCTCCCTGGCAATGCGTGGATTGGGCCAGGTGTAAGGCAAAAGGGAATGGAGGGTGCTCTAGGTGGCAACTGGAGCACACACCCACTTGGGGACATTCCCACTCTCGGTCTTTTGTCCAGCCATCCCACCACGACACTGTGGCCAGTTCTGCCCCCTGTACCAAGGCTTATGCAAGTCCTGACTGCACCCTGCAAAAGCTGCTCTCCTTCCCCGCTGCCACCACCCAGGTCCTCATCACTCACACCTGGGATGCTGCAAGAGCCTCTTCCGTGGCCTTCCTGCCTCCAGCTTCTCCAGAGCCAGACAGCAGCCTTTCCCTGGGCACCCACTCCTACAGACACCCGGCCCCACAGACACCCAGCACTCACTGGCCCACCCCAGGGACCATCATAGAATGGAAGGAACAAAGACTTTGCAGCCAGACGTTCAGGGTTCCAATATCAGCTCTGCTATTTGCTAGCTGGGTCACCTTGGATAAGTTCCTTAACCTCCCTGGCCCTCAATTTTCTCTAAGAGGAGTGTGAGGACAGTGGCATGCAGTCCCTAGGTGCACTGACTGCGCTGCGGGAGAACGCATGGTGGACACAAAGCTGCCAACGGGTTGGTGCTCTCTCCCCTGCGAGCATCGCTGCCCCACCTGGGAAGTCAGAGGACTGCGGATTGGCCGCCTAACAGAGGAGCACTCAGCTCCCCACCCAGGGCAGCGTCCCACCTGTGAGACGGAGACCAAAACTCCAGCTACATGCGGTCTTGCATTGACCCAGAGAAGGCGTGCGTGTGGCAGGAGCAGGTGCTCTGATCTGTGTGGCCTCCTCAGGGAGGCAGGAGGGCGCTCCAGCCCCCAGGCCCTAGGGAGGAGGGCTTTGCTCGCGGGCCGGGGCGTGGGGGCCCCCTCCAGACCCACAGGCCGCCCCACACAATACCCACCCCAGACTGCCCAGGGCTGCCCAATCTGGGCAGCTTTATTCTCATCCCTTTTTTTTTTTTTAAGATTTTATTATTTATTTATTTACTTATTTATTTATGAGCGAGAACACAGGAGGGAGAGGAACGGGCGGACACCATGGTGCGCTCGGAGCCCAGCACTGGGCTGGATCCCATGGCCCCAAGACCATGACCTGAGCCAAAATCAAGAGTAGGAGACTCAACCGAGCCACCCAGGTGCCCCAACCTTATTCTCATCTTGAAAACAAAATGATTTGCCCAAAATAAGGTTAAATGTGATTTAATACTTAAGCCTTTTTTAAAAAAAGATTTTATTTATTTATTCATGAGAGACACAGAGAGGCAGAGGCACAGGCAGAGGGAGAAGCAGGCTCCATGCGGGGAGCCCGATGTGGGACTCCATCCCCGGACCCTAGGGATCATGACCTGAGCCAAAGGCAGATGCTAACCACTGAACCACCCAGGTGTCCCAATACTTAATGCTTTATTGGAGTTTCTGAGAAATGAATTTACAAATGAAGCAATACTTTGATGGAGCGAATGTTCTGTTCTGATGTAGGGTTTGGAAATTAGGATGACTGTCATCCTAACCAAACCATACCACCCCATCCCATGTGGGGGCACAGCCAGGACCCTCCCCTCCCCTCCCAGAGGAGCCACAGGGAAGGTGAAAGTTCTGTGACTGGTCAGGAACAGTCCCCTGGTGCAGACTTTATTGAGGGCCTGCTCTGCAGGGCAGACTGGACAAGGTGGGGTATTGCACTGTGGGCTATTTATTATTTTGGTGGGAGCTTTTTTAAAAACATTTTATTCATTCATGAGAGACACAGAGACATAGGCAGAGGGAGGAGAAGCAGGCTCCCCATGAGGAGCCCAATGCGGGACTCGATCCTAGGACCCCAGGATCATGATGTAAGCCAAAGGCAGATGCTGAACCACTAAGCCACCAAGTGCTCCTAGTGGGAGCCTTTTAAAGCAGATCAGGTTTTTTTTTCTTTTTCATATGCCCATCATGGGGCTCAAACTCATAACCCCGAGATCAAGAGTCACATGCTCTACCAACTGAGCCAGCAGGCATCCCTAAAGCATATATAATACATTTTTACTCAATAATTTATAAAATCTTGGACCCGATCATTTCACTCATGGGCATCTAGACTGACAGACTATCTATAAAGCATGTAAAGGTAATACTAGCTACTACTTATTGAGCACTTAGTATTTTATATCCAGAGATGGGATTGACTGAATGATTCCAAAATCAACCCTTGAAGACAGTGCTATTATCATCCCCATGAAATGGGTGAGGACCTAGAGGCACAGAGAGGGGTATTAACTTGCCCAAGGTCACACAGCCAGAATAGCAGTGGAGCCAAAATGCAATCCCTGGGCGGTCTAACTCCAGAGTGAACACCATTAGCCATGACGTTAGGCCACAGTCATTCTCAAGAGAAGAGCTGTGATGATGAATTATGGCGAAGCATACCATGGGACGGTGAATAGTAATTAATATGTATACAGGCATACTTCATTTTATTGTGTTTTGCTTTATTGCTCTTCACAGATCATGCGTTTTTTTTATAAACTTAGGGTTTGTGGCGACCCTGCCTCGAACAAGTCTATCAGTGCCATTTTTCCAAAAGTTTTTGCTCACTGGTGTCTCTGTGTCACATTTTGATACCTCTCGCAATTTTTCAAAGTTTTTTTTTAAGAGAGAGCACGTATGACAGCAAGCGAGTGCATCTGCAAAAGCCGGTGGGGAGGGACAGAGGGAGAGGGAGAGAGAGAATCTTAAGCAAGCTCTATGCACACCACAGAGCCCAACTCAGTCGATCTCAGGGCCCTGAGATCATGACCTGAGCTGAAACCAAGAGTCAATGCTTAACTGACTGCACCATCCAGGCATCCCTCAATTTTTTCATTATTTGTCATGGTGACCTGTGACCAGTGATTTTATGTCACTATTGTAATTGAGGGGCATCACAAACTGCATCCATATAAGGTGGCAAACTTAATAAATGTGCGCGCTCCAACTACTCCACCCACCAGCCTTTCCCATGGCTCTCCCTGGGCCTCCCTCCTCCGAGACACAATGTTGAAATGAGGCCAATTAACAACTCTACCAAGGGCCTCTAAGTGTTCAAGTGAGAGTCTCACACTTTAAAGAAAAAGAAAGAGAGAGAGAGAGGGAGGGAGAGAGGAGGGGAGGAGAGGGGAGGGGAGGAGAGGGGAGCGGAGGGGAGAGGAGAGAACAGCCTTACTGCTGATATGGAGAAAGTTTTAGTGATCTGGATAGACGATCAAACCAGCCACCACGTTCGCTTCAGCCAAAGCCTCTTGTAGGGGCTGATGCAGCTGGCGACTTCACCTGGAAGTCGGTACGCCTGTAGCAGTGCAAAGGTCCTAGGGCCCTTGATAATTGGGTTAAATCTACTCTGCCCGCGCTCTGTCAGTGGAGCAATGAAGCCTGGAGGACAGCACATCTGTTTACAACATGGTTTACTAAGTATTTTAAGCCCACTTTTGAGACCTGCTGCTCAGGGAAAAAAAAAAAATCCTTTCACATGACTGCTGACAATACACCTGGTCGCCCAAGAGCTCTGATGTCGAGATGTGCAAGGAGATGAATGCTGTTTCGTGCCTGCCAACACATTGACTCTGCAGCCCACAGATCAAGGAGTCATTTCAATTTTCATGTCCTACGACTTAATGAGAATTGCATGTCGTCAGGCTGTAGCTTCCTTGGCCAGTGACTCCTCTGATGGATCCAGGTAAAGCAAACTGAGAAGCTTCTGGAAAGGATTCACTCTTCTAGACGCCATCAAGAATATTTGTGATTTGTGGGAAGAGGTCAAAGATTATTAACAGGAGTTTGGAAGAAGTGGATTCCAGCCCTGATGGCTGACTTTGAGGGATTCCAGACCTCAGCGGAGGAAGTAACTGCAGATAAGGTGGACACAGCAAGAGAGCTAGAACTAGAAGAGGAGCCTGGCGATGAGGCTGAACTGCTGCAGATTCAGGAGACAGACCAGCTGCTTCTTAGGGAGTAAAGACAGTGGCTTCTTGCGGTGGCATCGACTCCTGAAGATGAGGTGACGGTTATTGAACTAACATCAGAGGACTTCGAACAGCATATAAACTTAGTTGATAAAGCAGCAGCAGGGGAGGGGGCACCTGGGTGGCTCAGTCAGTTAAGTGGCGGTGGACTCTTTATCTCAGCTCCAGTCATGATCCCGGGGTGGAGGCCTTAGGGCCAAGAGATCAAGCCCAGCATCGGGCTCCATGCTTGGCGTGGAGTCTGCTTGGGATTTTCTCCCTCCCTGCCCCTCCCCCTGCTTGTGCTCCCTCTCAATAAATACATTAAATTTAAAAAATAAAAAAGTAGCAGGGCTTGAGAGGATTGACTCCCAATTTTGTTTTTAGAGATTTTATTTATTTGACAGAGACAGAGAAAGCACAAGTAGGCAGAGTGGCAGGCGGAGGGAGAGGGAGAAGCAGGCTCCCGGCTCAGTGGGGCTCCATCCCAGGACCCTGGGATCAGACACTTACCAACTGAGCCACCCAGGCGCCCCTTGCCTCCCATTTCTGAAAGAAGTTCAACTGTAGGTAAAATGCTATCAAACAGCATCACTAGCTACAGAGAAATTGTGAAAGGAAGAGTCGATTAATGTCACAAACTTCATTGTTGTCTTAGTTGAAGGAACTGCCACCGCCACCGGCCTTCAGTCAATACGAGCAGGATCAGTCGGCAGGCCTCAACACCCAGGCAGGACCCTCCACCAGGAAAGAGATTAGGACCTGCTGACAAGTTCAGGTAATGGCAAGCATTTTTGCAATAAGGCATTTTTCAATCAAGGTATGCATTGTTTTCTTATACATTTTATTTTTTACATATTCTCTACATATGCTGCATTTTAGACAAAATGCTATTGCACACTTGACTACAGTATAGTGTAAACATAAGTTTTGTACACACTGGGAAATGAAAAATTAACTCCTCACTTTATTGTGATATTTGCTTTCTTGCAGTGGTCTGGAACCCAGCCTGCAACCTCCCTGAGGTATGCCTGTATTTATAAAGGGTATCTTAATGAGATGTGGAAGGACTTATGTCAAAGTATCTTAGGAACGCAAAATTACACATATATGATCTCAACTCTAAAATGTCTTCTTAGAAAAGAGCTGAAAGGAATATATACATGCATATTTAAGATATATAAAAGGGCACCTGGGTGGCTCAGCCAGGCATCGGACTCTTGATCTCAGCTCAGGTCATGATCTCAGGGTCATGGGATCCAGCCCCACATCAGGCTCCATTGCCGAGCGTGGATCCTGCTTAAAATTCTCTCTCTGGGTGACAAAGCATGAGAGACTCCTAACTCTGGGAATCGAACAAGGAATAGTGGAAGGGGAGGTGGGCGGGGGGATGGGGTGACAGGGTGGCGGGCACAGAGGGGAGCCCTTGACATGATGAGCCCTGGGTGTTATATGTTGGCAAATCGAACTCCAATAAAAAAATAAAAACGAAAAAAAAAAGTTTCTCTTCTTCTCCTTCTGCCCCTCCCCCAACCCCACTCTTGCATGTGTGCTTTTTCTAAAGAAAAAATACATAAAATAAAAATAAAATACATAAATATATCTCAGACATGCAGATGATCAGCAAATAGTTATTGAACATGGTGGACTCTTGAGTGGGCTTTTTTTCCCCCCTCTTCCCATTTTTCTCTAGTCTCCAAATTTCTCCAAAGAAAAACTATTTTCTTTTCAGAGAAAACTATTATGGCCTTGTGGTTTTGAAATTATTTGCTCTCAGTAAATGCTTAAAAGAAAAATTTCGGAGAAACTAAAAATCCAGAAGCGTTTTTTAAAAAGATTGAGAGGTTGTGAAGAAACTCTTCAAATTGGGAACACTAGGCCTCAGCACACACACCCGAGAACATACAGAGAACGTGGAATGGATGGTTGGACACACGAGGCCCAGGCGGGGCTGGGGGCCCTGGACCAGAAGCTCGTGGCCTCCGACCCACGGCCTGCCACTCAGACCTCCCGGGCCTGTTTCCCCAACCAGAAACCAGCCAGGGTGGCACAATCTCTGGCTTAGCATTCTGCTCTCGGGTTTGGTTTTAGCATCTATCCACGACTGGAACGAATTAGTACGTGATGCCTTCTGGAGGCCGACGGACCCCTGGTCTTGGCCAGGAGTGAGCCTGGTGGCCAGCGGCCCTCGGGAGAACTGCCCAGAGGTGCCCGGTGAGACGCAGAGGCGCTGTGCCCGGGAGAGGCCAGCGCACAGGAGGGGACGAAGCCTGCCTCCTGCTGCCTCACCAGGCCCTCAATTCCTCACGCTCCTGCTGTTCCAGGGCTAACAGCTGGTGAAGCGCCAGCCCACCTACCTCCCCACTCAGCAGCTGCAGCAGCATCCACAGGCTTCTGTCACCAACCCCGGACCACAGACAGCACAGGGCACATTCCACTCTTCTCCTTTACTCGGGCAACACACCCCAGCAACCTCTAGGCCCAAGGAGGTGGTCGGAGACCGTGCATCAAACACGAAGCAAAGCTAAGCTGCTGAAGCCTGGATTCCAAAGGCACAGGGTTGCTCCAACCCTCGTAAGAGAGCGTGCAGGTGGAACTTGCGGGTGTCCACACCACACCTTCCGCCTCCGTCAGAACCTCTGAGGGGAGGACCCGGAAATGGCATCTTAAACAAGTTCCCCGGAAAAGCCTGATGTCCCAAGTTTGAGAACCACTGGCCTCAGGTCTGCTTGTGAGGGCAGACTCCCACGTTTACCCAGCAATCCCGAGGCTGGCAGTGAGGAAGCAGGAGGCGGAAGGGGATGCTAGCCGACACATGGGTCTGACGGCCGTGTACCCCAGACCGGGGGCCAAGTGTCTACTTCAGAGGGCCTGGGGCAGCAGACGCATCCCCCGTGGGCCTCTCCACCCTCCCAGCTTCCTGAATGAGTCTCCTGCGTGCACACTCCTCAGCCAAGCCCCGTCACCCCCTTAGAGCGGCTCTGCCTCTGTCCACATCGCTCCTAGATCCACCCTCAGCCACCCCAGCTGCCAATGGCTCCCTCTCTCCCGACAGAGATCCCACCTGCCTCATTACTTAAATAATCTTTATTTCTCATGCACTAGGAAAGATGGGATTGTATGAAACACTGCATTTCACAGCAAAGGCCTCTGACCAGAACACAACACAGGGGACCAGGTGGACTCAGGTCTGGTCAAAACTCGGGACCAGAGTGGGGATATCGCCCTCAGGGCTGCTGGCAGCTTCAGATGCCCCAGCTGCAGTGGCCCTGGACACAACACAGAGCAGCCGCCCCTCCCACAGAGGCACAGGGAGCTGACACCAGAGGAGCATGTGGACCAGAGAAGGGACAGGGGGTCTGCTAGGCAGTGACTTGGTCGAGGCGGGGGTCTGGCACCTCCTTGGCCCGAGTCGAGGGAGCCAGGGCTCTGCGCCCAGCTGTGCTCACTGCAGAGCCGCCGAAGGAGCTGTAGAGACCCCCCCGGCCCGTCTGCTCCTCAGCCACACACACACAAGACAACATCTGCCCAGGTGGGACCCCAAAGGCTAGAGGGGCCAGCCCCCCTCAACCATCCCTAGCCCCTGCAGACACACTGACGCCCACAGGACAGCCAGACTTCGGAGGTTCCGGGACAGGGCCACCGGCGTGGCAGCCAGCAGACCGGAGGCCATCGAGTAGCCGAACCAAGACCAGGGCAGGGCAGATTCGGGGCACCATTTTCACTGAGGTGGCATGGGAACAGAAACAGGTCGGAGACGTGCAGGACAGAACAAAGTAGAAAGGACACATGCAGACACAACAGGGTGGGAGGGGCCGGAGGCTAAAACATGGTCAAGGTGCCGAGAGGCAGGGGACACGGTGGGCCGGCCTCACTGAGGCCCCGGGCTAGTGGTGACCCCGGCCTCCTCTGGGATGGTCTCCAGCATCTCACTCTGGACAGCCTGTGTGATGAGCGCCAGCTCCTGGCACAGAGTCTCGTAGCGGTAGCCCACACGGATGTCCGGCACGTTGGTACGGCGGATGTCATTGCCCTCGGGGCCCTCCTTGGTATAGTTGGGTCCCAGCCAGTGGCTCTTCACCTGCAGTGAGCACGGGTATCAGGCAGGGCTGCCACTAGCTTTGAGGGGCCAGGGCCAGCACCCCTAGGACCCCCCCCCCCCAGATGCAAAGGGGAAGGCGGGCACCAGGCTACAGGCAGGTGGGTGCAGTACCTTGTGGGAGAAGCCGCTCATGAGCACACTGTTGCGTGCCAACTCACACATGTCGCAGGAGCTGAGCTTCCACACCTGGGTGGCAATGCTATACTCCTCCATCAGTGGTTCCTGCACAGGCCAGGTTCCCTCAGACAGTGCACGCGGACCTGCCACCCAGTCCCCACCTCGCATCCTGGTACCCATGCCTCCCCGCTGCCCCCTCCACCATGGGATTTGCCACAAGACTGCTGCCCTCCACCAGCAGGGGGCAGCACCAGTCCCGCGTGACCCAGGTGCCAGTGTGGCCTTTGAGTCCCAGAACCACCGCGGACCTGGCCACCCTCTGGATTCTGACCTTGGTGAAGTGGAACTGCAGGGGATCATCCGTGGACAGCGAGACCATGAGACCACGGGACAGGTACTCAGGTAGTGGGTTCCGGTGGTAGCTGAGGAAGAGGCTGTTGTTGCTGAGCGGAGACATAGCGATACCAATCTGGGCCAGGTAATACAGGTACTGCAGGACCGGGGCCTGTGTGGACAACAGTAGGGGAGGGCCTGTCAGGCAGCCTCAAGGCTGGGGAGGACACCTGGTTCTGGAGGGCACAGGCTGCAGGGGGTGGGCAGGGAGTCTGGGCTCATGTACAGCCAAAATCAAGCTGAGGCCTCAGCGTTGAGGCTGGCGTGTGGCGGGACCCAAACTGGAGGTTTGGGGAGGAGAAGATAAGTTGCAGAAGAGGCTCAAAGGGTTGAGAGGAAGGTGAGCGATCGGGAGGGGAAGCTGTGGGTGCAGACCCTGACCTTGCGCAGAAGCAGCCCGTGAGAAATGTTCTCCGCCAGCATGAAGGCTGACACCAGGTGGTGGATGGGCCCTGCTTCCCCACAGTGCGGCCTCAGTACAAACGTGTGGAAGCCCCTCTGCCTGGGGGCATAAAGATGGCCTCAGCAACCGTGCAGGGGCTTCTCAGCCCCCTGCCCCCAGTGATTGTGCAGACCTGGGACAAAGGGCCAGGAATGGACTCTTGGCTGTGAGGGGGTGAGCTGTGGAGCCCCAAGGGCACAGAAAGAACTTGCTGGGTCAGGGAGTGGGGGGCAAGAGGTGGGTCAGGGCTCTGGGGCCCCCAGGGCAAGGTGGGTAGAGACATCACACTGATGGAACAGGCACCTGCGCAGGTGGTTCAGCATGGCCATGTTGGCAAAGGTGTAGTATAGGTAGTAGGCGTAGGGTGGGTTGTCCTCCTCCACCCAAGCCTCGGGGAGAGGGCTCTCCAGGTTGAAGACGTGATTCTCGGGCTTAGACTCATCATCCACGCTGTCAAAGCCATCCACCTGGCACAGGTCCCTGGGGTCAGGCCCAGAGCTGTGGCTGCGCCTGAGGCAGGCCACCCCTTCCCCCTGCCCCCCCTGGCCTGGTGCTAGCCCCCCTCACGTGTTCCAAGAAGAGGTGCAGCTCTGGGTGGCTGGCAGGGTGCACGGTGGCCTCAAACAGTGGCAGGAAGATGTTCTCCAGCATCTCCTGGAAGTTAGCCAGCTGGCCCTTGGTGCGATACACGTCGCTGCAGCAAGACGTGTGCACATAGTATGTACAGGTCAGTCGGCGTGGGAGCTTGGCCCGAAATCACGGAGGGCACTGGACACTGGGTGGGCCAGGGTGGGCAGGTTCCACACGTGGAACCAGGGGGTTCTCGTCTACTCGGAGGGCTTGGCTGGGACCGGGGAGGATCCACCACCCCAGGTGGGCAGAAGGTGGGGCTCTCCCCTCGAATTCTCCCCCCACGGGCACCCCCGCTCCAAGGGACACTCACAAGAGGCGGGGCACTTGCACGAGCCAGCGCACATTGGGAGAGTGTACTCGGTGCTTCACAGCCCAGCAGGCCAGCTTGTCCCACTCATCCCTGGAGCGCCCGTAGATGGAGAGCCGCAGCTCCGCATTCTGGTATTTGCTCTCCTCCAAATCTGACATCACCTCCTGAAAGACACACAGGGGGTGATGTCACACCCACCCAGCCACGACACCAGGCTCCTGTGTGGCCAGGGGGAGGGCTGCTCACGGCTCACGCTTCCCCTGCATGCGGGCCTGGGCAGTCACTCCTCCTCACCTTGATAATGTGAGCAAAGTACTTTCCAGAAACCCTGTTGTCAGTCTTGATGAAGATCTCTCGGAGGACAGACTCCCCAATGGGGTTGTATTTGGCATTGAACTTGTCAAAACGATGGAAGGTGTTCCTGTCCTGGGGAAGACGGACAAGCCCAGGTCACCCCTGCCCCCGGTACACCCAATGACCCAGCCCCTCGGCCCCTCCCCTGTGCCACCAGGACAGACCGCGTGCATGTCCAGCGTGTCCACACTCAGGTCATAAGCAGTGAGATTCATGCTCTCGAACACCTCCCGCAGCGTCTGCTCGCGGCCCTGCTCCACATGCACGATCTCCTCCAGGTGTCGCTTCATTGCCCGTTTGATGAAGCGCAGCAGGTGCTTCTGGTTCATGCAGGACGAGGCATGGATGTGTGTGTCCACCTGGGGCAGGACAGGGTGGGCGGTGCTGCTGGGTTCCCTGGAGACTGGGAGGGTCCAGGGCTCGGGCAGTGGGACGAGAGAGGAACCTTCCACAAGGGAGGCCAGGCAGGGGCGCAGGGCCGGATGCAGGAGGGAGGACCCACCTTCCGGATGTTGTAGAAATCTCGGTGTGGCACCTTCTTCTGGGCAGCCAGCTCCTTCATCTCGTTGAGCAGCACGTGCATCTGGAATTTGGAGCTCAGGTACTGTAGCCGGCGGTAGCAGAAGGACTTTCTGGGCAGGGAGAAAACAAGGGGCGGGGGGGGCTCTGGGCCACACAGACACGCCTTCGGAGGGCCTGGGTAGCAAAGCAGACGGGGGCAGGAGAGGGGTACACTGAGGCAACAGATGGAGGGAAAGTCTAGGACTTGGTGACCATGAAGGAGGTAGGAGGTGTCTGCGGCAGGGCTGGGGCTGGACGGGCCAGGAAGCCAAGTGTCTGGGACAGGCGGGACTCACATGGGGCCATTGATTATCAGGGCCATCAACACATTGACATCTGCCACGAATTCCTGCAGGTCAGGGTACGGCAGCTCCACCTCTGAGCAACTGGTAGGTAAGCAGAGCTCGGTGAGGAGAGCAAGTCACGTCCCATGGACCCTGCTGAGCCAGTGCAGCCCCCACACAGCTCCCCTCCACACACCCTCCCAAACTAGGGTACTCCCCACACCCGCTTACGGCTCATCGGCTTCCCTGCGGGTGTAGACATGCACCACGCCCTGCACCATGCGCAGACCCAAGCCCAGGTCCCCAGGCATGGTGCTTGGCTCACAGTACTCGTATGGGTGCTGCTCCAGCGCAGGGGGGTGCACCGGGGCATCTGCAGGATGGGGAGGGTGGAGTCAGGGCCAGGGATCTTCCAGGCCACCTGTTGCCTGGCCCAGAGGCCCCACGGAGGGTGGGAGCTCCTGCCCCTGCTTCCACCCACCATGTGCCGAGAGAGGCGGGAATAAGCCTGGGTGGGAAGCCGCGGGCACGGTGGAGGCTCCTGGGCACCAAAGCTCAGGGAGTCTGGGACAGCAGGGTACTTGGAGTAGGGCAAGGATGGGGGGTCCCACCAGCGGACACAGGGGTGTCGGGGCCCTGCTCGTAGGTCCGCGTCTCCAGGGGCTTCTCAGCCAGCTGCTGCAGGTACCGGCGGGTCGTGGGGCAGAAGCTCTGCAGCGACAGGGCCATGTACTTCTCCCGGATGAAGAGCGCCCGCACCACACTCTTGGCTGCGTCCAGCAGGTCGGTGAACGGCACCTGGAGACAAGGACACGGGGCTGCTTTCCTTGGTCTCAACCCCAGATCAGGCTCACTTCTTCCCCCAAAGCCTGACCCTAGAAACCGTGTATCAACCAGTTCCCAGCCAGACCCTGTGCCCCTCCAGTTTTTGGAAAGAGAAATGCCTCCTCTAGCTGCACCCCATTCCCAGGCTAGGGGAGCCCACTGGTACACCGTGGAGTCAAGGGGTGGTGGAGACCCAAGGCCCACACTGACCCCACACTTCTCCTCGCCAGAGATGGTGACCCGCTGAAATTCTCGCTCTAGCACCACGTCTCTTTCTCGTAGGCCCCGGTCGCCTTGCCCCTCGCCCTTCTCCTTGTAGAGCCTACAAGGGGACAGTCCAAGGGAGGGGGCTGGAGCCAGCAGCAGGACAGGCCCCAACCCACCCCCCACCCCCCTCCATGCCCCTCCGCCCTCCTCACTGGAGGTCTGAGTCACTGTCTGTCTTCAGGAAATCTTGCTTGGCCCGAAGCAGGATGTCTGGCTCCAGCCTAGAATTGAGAGGGGCAAGATGTCAGTCAGGTGACAAGGGATGGCCCCTATTCTCGGGGCCCTGCACCATGCTGGCTGCTGAGCACATGTTGGTCACATGTTGGTCCTCGTGGCTGCATGGGGCCACAGAACCCTGCACCCACCCAACACTGTGGGTGATCTCTTGCTCTACCTTAGAGATGAAAAAGCACATCCCAAGGTGAGTGACATGTTTTAGGCCACACTGGTGGGTAGAAGACAGAACTGGAACTCAACAGCCTGACTCCAAAGCCTGCACTTCACACAACTGTTCTATGCTACCCAAAGTGGGGGGCAGGATGGGACAGGGACAGAGACACAGCTCTCAAAGCGCCCAGACAGAGACAGGCACTGGGCACTGTCCTGTGCCTCCTACCCGCCCCGCAGCCATCTGGCTGTGCCCCCTCCGTCCCACGGCTGCCCGGCCGTGCCCCCCCACCCCACCCCACAGCCGTCTGGCTGTGCCCCCTCCATCCCACGGCTGCCTGTGGACTCGGGGGCTGGGGCCTTACTTGACATCCTGGCTGATCTGCCTCTCCAGGCGCTGCCTCCGCTCCTCCAGCTGCTCAATGGGGCTCTCCTCAGGAAACTCGTACGGGGCGCTGCGGAGCTCGCTCTCAGCCAGGGAGCGGCTGAACAGCTCCTGGGGGGAGAAGGAAGGGTCAGTGTGCCAGGCACTCGGCCGCCAGGCCCTCCCTCACAGAGTCTAGGGATGGGGTGAAGGCAGCAGGAGCCGGAGGTACCTGGGAGAGGCTAGGGATGAGGGCACAGCCAAGCGTGAAGTAAGGGGACGGCTGAGATGGAGGGGTGTGGGGAGCAGAGACAGGGCATGGGGACAGCAGTGGAGGGACACAGGGTGAGGTGTCAGGCGATACCTCAGCGATCTCCTTGCATTTGCCATCCATTGACGTGCGTAGGTCGAGTGGGAAGTGCTTGAGGCAGGGGGCAGGGCCTGGCAGGGACCGGGCAGACTGCAGCGGAGGGGCCCCCAGCCCACCCCGAGCCTCTGTGGAGACAGCGATGCCAGGGTCAAAGGGTAGAGGGCAGGGCCCATGTGCACTGGGAGCCCTGTGCCCCTGTGTGCCCCAGGCCTGTCCCAGACAGAGGCCAGGGCCTAGAGAGTGGGCAGTCCCTCCTCGGAGGCTGAGGAGTGAGCCTGCACGTGGCTCCCAAAGGACCTCACCCTCACTGTCTGGCAAGGGGCCCCGCACCCCCTGCAGGCTCAGGAGTGGGGGTCCTGAGTCAGCCTCGAGGGCCAGTGGATTTGCTCACTCCAGAAGTAAGAATCTGAATCCTGGACTAGGGGTGCTGCCTCAGTGAGCAGGAGACCTCCTACAGGCAGACCCATGTGTACGTGTTCGGGTGTGCGCACACACCCGCACACAACCCCCCCCTGGTGCTCACTAAGGACCTGGTGGCTGTGCCAGCAATGCCCAGGCCACAGCTTCCAGGGCAGGCAGGCTGGCCGGCCAGGATTAGACCCCAGCAAGCCTCCTCTCAGAAACCCAAGGCCTGTGCCCAACATCCCAGACCTGCAGAGACCTACACTGGCTGCCACTCAGCTCTGAGCTGCGTGCCAGCCCCCTGGGGCAGAGGAGGAGAGGAAGTGCAGGACCTGCCTGGCAGCAGGACGGCGACCTCCTCCCCAGGGGCGTGCCTCTCCCCCAGGACCCCAGGGCTGCCAACATGCGGCCTGGCCCCAGCCTGCCCCTCCCACTGCTGGCTGCCCCTCCAAAGGGAGCTGCCACAAACAGTCTGCGCCACTCAGAGGCCCCAGGATCTGGGCCGGAGGCCCCAGGGAGGGCCCGGGGAAGGCAGGCAGTTTCGAAGCCAGGGCGTCCCCACAAGGAGGGCGGCACTCCTCAGCGGCACGACCAGGAGGCTGGCAATAAAGGCCGAGCGGGTGAGGGTGCTAGTCTCGGGCCGGTCCTGAGCTCCCAAGCCACAGCAGACCCTCCCTGGGCTCCAGCCCCACCCTCCCGGCTAGGAAGCTCTCCACACCCAACTGGGCTCTCCCAGACTGCTCTGAAGGTACTCCCTTCCAGCACCCTCCTTTCCCCTCTCCTCTCCGCTGGGTCTCAGGGCCGGGACTGGAGGCTCTGCCCAGGTGGCGTGCACCTTAAAGTCTGTGGGCTCACTTCACGACCCCCCCCAGTTGGGTTACAAAGCTGGACAAAGGGAGGAGGAGGGGCCTGCCCTGGATCTAGGATCCAGGACCCAGCTCCCCCCACCCACTCTCCCTAGTGCCTGCCTGGATCCTACCTGCAGAGTTCGGGCGGCCCCAGCCAGCAGCCCAGGGCCCCCTGCCCTCCGGTTTGCTGAGTGAAGCTGTAGCCAGTCCCCCAGGACAGCTCAGGGGCCGGCACGGGCTGTACCAAGTGCAGCTGCATGCAGGGGAGACCCTAGGATGGCAGTGAGCAGGGGGCTAGGGAAGCCCAGGGGAGCCAGAAATCAAGGCAAGGAGTATCAGAATTGGGAAATGAAAGGAATCTCAGAAGGGAACAGGGCCTTAACCTCTCCAGTACCAGAGTGGAGCCCCCAAGGGGGTGGAGCAGGGTAGGCCAATAAGGCCAGGGCAGTCTGGCTGGGGGGGGTCAGGCCTCCTCCAAAAGCACTACCCTGGGGACTGGTGAGTGGGTAGGGCCAGGATGGCCAAAGGATGGCGGGGAAGGAGGGGGTGAGCAGCCCTCCTGTGTGTGCACAACACTTCCAGGCCAGCTTCCCCTGCCCAGGGGCCTTGTTTTGCTCACCACTGTCCCCTGGGGCTCAGACTACGGGGTCCCCTGGGACAGACAAAGCATCTTCCAGGGCGAGAAGTTGGCTGGCAGTGAGGGAAGTGAGTCGGTCCAGATAGAGACCAGTTGCTGAGCTCCTCTGCTGCCCATGGGGGCTGACTCACGGCTCCCCAGGCCTCCAACCTCCTTTCTAAGCCTATCGCCAGGAACAAACTGTCCAGGAGGAGAAGTGTGGGAGATAAGGGACTAGAATTTGGAGGACTTGAGTCTGAGTCGGACTCTATACCCACCTACTAACGGGTTCCTGCCTCCCGGAGGCTTTGAGTCCTGTCTAGAGTAGGGTGATAAGCAGGTCCTGCCCTGCCTAGTCACAAACTGCCGTAAGGCTAATGGAGATACGGTCTCCAAGTGGTCCGTGAAACACCATATTCTGGGATTGTGAACTCCTGAGACCCTCCAAACACTTACCACCTATAGTGCCACCTACGAGGGAGGATGAGAGGTTCTGTGCCCCGTGCGGGCCAGCACAAGCCAGCAGTGAAGGGCAGGAAAGAGAACTTGACACAGGCAGAGATGGGGGGAGGAGGGTGACCCTATCTCATACTCAGAAGAGGGCAGAGCAGGAAGAGAAAAGAAAGATGGGCACCTACTCCACACCCAGGGTATAAGCCAGGGCCCAAGGTCCTCACCTGCCCCAGAACCTTGACCCTACACAACTCCTGGCTGCTTCTAGACCCCTGGGGGCCCACAGACTTCCATGGCTGGTCTCGGTCAGGTCAGCAGGAGTTGAATTGAGGGTCCTATTTTCAACCTCCTCTCTTAGCAGAGTGACCCAAGATCACAGAAACGCTGGGGTGACCTGGACAGGTTCCAGCAGCCGGAGCCATTCCTCCAGGCCCCTGAAAAGGGCTGCCGGGTTTCACTAGAGGTGATAGTAGTAGTAGTAGATAGGCAGTAGTCTCCACACTCCCTGAGGCCAGGCCTAGAACACCCAGCTTCCTGCCTGCTGCTCCCTTCCCCAGAATCTATGCCACTGCAACACACACACACACACACACACACACAGGAGCCAGGGGGGACTGCTCCCACCAACCAAGGTCTTGCCACCCCATCTACCCTCTCCCCAGGAGCCCCCCTCACCCACTGCCAGGACCACCTCAGGAGAGAGGCAGGGACGTGCCCAAGGCTTTGACCCATAAGTCTCAGATGCTCTCACTGGGTGACCACCCAAAGATGTACAGACCTAGCCCCAGGGGACACATTCTGGAGGGCTCAGACTTGGCACAAAAAACAGACCCTCAGGACAGTACTGACCTCTGGTCAGTATTTTCAACAGCAGAAGAAAATACAGGAGGAGGAGGATCCAGCTATAGTATAGACAGCTGCTGAGGAGAGGGGGAGAAGACACTGGCTTGACCTGGTCACCAGAATGGGGGCGGTCCTTCCTTAGCCACAAGGCCTGGGGACAGCAGACAGCAGGTAGCTGGCCATCAGCAAGCACACACTCCGGCACCCACCAGGCCCTCAGGGGGATGGACACAGCCCCACCATGCTGCCTGCTCCAAATGGTGCAGACATGCCTCCCAGAGTGGGAGCCAAACCAAGGGTGCAGGAGCACACACAGGCAGGCGGCCTGGCCTGAGCCCCTAAAGCAGGCCTGGCCCAAGGACACCCTGTACTGAGGAAGCCCACAAGCAAAACCATGAATAGCCAAACAGCAGATGATGGATACAGTTGAGCCCCCAGCCCCTGGATGCCTGGCAGCGGCAAGTGTGCCCTAACAGCAGACCCCCACCCCACCCCAAGAAGGGGATTGGAGATCTGGGGTCCTAGGAAGAACGAAGCACAGGAGGACGCCTGAGCCTTCTGGGCAAAGACACAGCCGCCAGCAGTGTGACCAGCCCACGAGCCAGTCAGTCCCACACATCTCCCTCTCCATTCACACACGCTCCACATGCAGTCTTAGCACATCCACACGCTGACACGTGTGCAAACACACCTCTTGCGGCACCCACACCTGCGCTCATTCCTCTCAGAGGCCAGCAGCCGAGACACTGAACCTGTCACCTCACACTGTACCTCCGTGTCCACAGCACCTCCCTAGCCAGCTGTCCCGGGCAGAGGACTAGGAGGGGCGCCGCCCCAGGCAGGGTGCCCCAGGCAGGGTGCAGGACAGGGGCGGCCCCTCCGTCAGGACCAGCGGCCCGGGGCCAGCCGCGGGGGGAGACCGGTGCCTGGGGCTGGGCAGCACTCACCTGGCACTGCAGAGGCGGCCTGCACGCTGGCCAGCTTCTTAAAGGGATATTTGGCCTTGGGGCTGCCGGGGCCGGGTGGGTTGGATGCCATGGCTCGCGCCGCGGGGACGGCGGGGGCACTCGGAGGCGCACGAGCGGGGCCTGGCCCTGCCACATCCAACCCCTTCCTCCGCCCCGCCCCCAGCGGGCCGACCGGTGCAGGAAGCAGAAGCCCCGCAGGCGGAAGAGGCCCTGGCCACGATTCCTGAGGTTGTCTAGGCAACCTCGGGAGGGGGCCTCCGTCGCCTCCCTGCGCCCTCCCTCGGCTCCGCAGAGCCCGGCGCGCCGCGGCTGCCGGCAGGCGGGCGGGGGAGGCGGGGTGGAGAGGAGCAAACCGGGAGGGGCGGGCCGGCGCCCAGCACCGCCCTGAGCCCTCCGGGGCCCTTGCCCCTCGCCAGGCCCTGGCGCCCCGGGGTCCGAGTCCAGCCAGCTGGTCCGGCCGGCCTGGGAGAAGGAAGACCATAAACGGGAGGCCAGCGCGCGCCCCAAGCTCGGAACGCACCGCTCGGAGCGGCGGGCCCGGGAAGCCAGGCCCTCGGGGGCACCGGCCCCCTCGCTCCGCCAGCCTCCGGGCCCCAGGGCTGGTCCAGCTCCGCGGGAGGGGGAGAAGGGAGAGCCCCGGCCCCGTAGGGAGGAGCCTGTCTTGGGAAATTCCACTGGCCGGCAGAAGCTCGCCTCCAGGAGGGCAGGGAGGCCAGGGGCAGGGGCTCCTGGGGCGCTTGGAAACGGACCCCGGCGACAGCGACTCGCCCGTGTCTCGGCGCTCGGGCTCGGCTCTCCCAGGCCCGCCCGGGAGGGGGGCGGCCGCCTTCCCCAGGCCCGCAGGCCGTGCGGAGACCCCCACCCGGCACTTCCCGGAGCCTGAGACCCTCCCCCGACGCACGCGCGCGGACACTCACCTGAGGCCATGCTGCCCGGGGCCCGCGGGGTCGGGAGGCTGCCCCGGGGGGCCGCGGTCGCCGGGGAGCGGGGCGGGCCCGGGACCCAGACCCCGGCCAGGTCGCTCCGAGGACCCTTGCCCTGGCGCCGAGATGAATGGCCTAAGAGGGTCTCCCCAGATTGCCCGGAGGCGGGACGCAGACCCGGGCCCACCCGGCCTCGAAGACCCCCGACCCCCGGCTCTGTGCTCAGAGGCGAGCAGCCCACGTGCTCCGCAGAGAGCAGGACCCGGAACTCGTCTGGGCTTCGCCGCACGCTCCGGGTGTTCAGGGTCGGACGGCCGTCGCGGGGCCCTGGGGGAGGCACGCAACAGGTGCGACCCCACCGCGGGCTCTCGGCGCCCCGAGCCTCCCGCCGCCCCGGGCCTCGCCGCTCGGCAGCCCCGCCCCCACCGGGCAGGCCCCGCCCCCGAAGGCCCCGCCCCCGGGCAGGCCCCGCCCCCGCCGCGTTCCGCTTCCCCGCGCCACGTGGGCGGTCGCCCCTCCGCGGTTGGCTCCGCGGGTCGCAGCGAGTCCTGGGCGTCAGCTTCCTCATCAGCGACCTGGGTGGGGCAATAGCGCTCCTGGGAGTCACTGTGAATGTGAAGTGTCAAGCACCTTTGCTCCGTGCCTGGCACAAAGTCGTTGAGCAATGAAAGAACTAGAATTGTCCCAAGATTCATTCACCTTTAGAAATCCTACCCTGGCATTCTCACTCTAGTTCCTGTTTTCTTCCGGCGGGAGCTGATAAGCAGGGTGTGCCCTGCAACTCTGGCTCCCCTTCCCGCATTTACTTCTGTATTTATTGGTTAAAAGCTTAGACTCTATACCCAGAATGCCTGGGTTCAATTCCGTACTCCGCCTACTTTGTGATGGACTTGGGAAAGTTAACTGGACTCTGTGCTCTATCTCTTCTGGAAAATGACTGTAAGAGACCCTGCTTTGTATGGTGTTCGTTAAGACAAATGAGTTCATGTAAGTTTAGTGCTTACTGGGTATTTACCCCAATGATACAAATGTAGTGATCCGAAGGGGCACCTGCACCCCAATGTTTATAGCAGCAATGTTCTCAATAGCTAACTATGGAAAGAGCCCAGATCTCCATCAACAGATGAATGGATAAAGAACATGTGATACATATATATACACAATGGAATATTACTCAGCAAAAAAAAAAAAAAAAAAAAGAAAGAAAGAAAGAAATCTTGCCCATTCGCAATGAAGTGGCTGGAACTAGAGGATATCATGCTAAGCAAAATAAGTCAACCAGAGAAAGATAATTATCATGATCGCACTCATGTGTAATTTAATAAATAAAGCAGGATCATGGGGAAGAGAGGAAAAAATAAAAGAAGATGAAATCAGAGAGGGAGACAAACGATAAGAGATAAGAGACTCTTAATCAGAGGAAACAAACTGAGGGCTGATGGAGGGGAGGGGATGTGGGGTGATTGGGGTAACTGTGTGATGGGCTTTAAGGAGGCCTGACTATAATGAGCACTGGGTGTTATATAAGACTGATGATTATATGCCTCTGAAACCAGTAACACATTATATGTTAATCAAATTTAAATAAAAATTTAAATGTAAGTGCTTAGAACAGTGCCCGGCCTGTAGTTACTACTCAGTTAATATCTGTGTCTTATTCTTGCTATGACCTTGGCCTTGGTTCCCTGCTGACAGCCCCCCCGTGGTGATGATCATCCTAGCATTTCTAAAGAAGTGGAGCTGGGCTGTTTGGGGAGACTGCAGACACCCCACCCAGGCAGCACTCCCATTTCCAGGTGACAGTGAATCCTACCTAAAGGGAACTTGCAGGGGAGCCCTAAGACTTCCCTGAACATAATTAAGTGTATTAACAGCAATTAATCTTTTTTCTATTCCTCCACCTTGTGGGAGCCTTTTGTCCCCCACACCCAGTTGTACTAATGCTGTTTGTCCAGTTCCTCCCAGTTCTCACCACCCCCAGAGCCAGACTCCTCCCCAAACTCTGCCTCCCCCACCTTTCCCCAAGCTGGATTCTGGACCCTGAACCCAATTATCCATGTGTATCTGGTGTCACCTCTATTGATCTCTGCCTGCTGTTCCTCAGCTCTGGGCAAACTCAGAAAACCATGGCCTCCATACACATGGGGGTGGAGGAGTTCACCTCACAAAGAAGCAATAAAACCAGTCAGAGACCATGTTTACCCATCAAATTAGCAAAGATTAAAGGGAAAAAAATCCTAATGCAGGCAAGAGTGCAGTGAGATGGGACACATACACACACTACTGTTGGACACCAACAGCAACATAATCTTTCTGAAAGCCATTTGCTTCATAACTAATCAAGAGTCTTTAAAAAGTTCTTATTATTTGATCCTGTAATTCCACTTTCAGGAAACTGTTCTGCTAAAAAGAGCTGCCAGAAAAATATGCACAGATTTGTTCATTACTGCAATGTTTATCACATAGAAAGGCTGGAAACATAAAGGTCCAACAATAGGAGGATGTTTAAATTTTGTCATATGCATGCAATGAAATACAACCATTAAAAATTGTTCTTGGAGAATTTCATGAGGTGGAAATGTTTACAATGTAAAGTTGGGTTTAATGAATGTAAAAATCTGTACATACAGTATGGGCCTAAATATGTGATATACATGCATAGAAAACAAACACACCAAAAAGTTTACAAATGATTATCTGTGGATGGTAGAATTGAGAATTATTTTTTTAAAAAGATTTTATTTATTTATTTATTCATTCATGAGAGACACACAGAAAGAGAGGCAGAGACATAGGCAGAGGGAGAAGCAGGCTCCATGCAGGAAGCCCGATGTGGGACTCGAACCTGGGTCTACAGGATCACACCCTAGGCTGAAGGCAGAAGCTTAACCGCTGAGCCACCCAGGCGACCCTTATTATTTTTTTTAAAATTTTTATTTATTTATTCATAGACACCGAGGGAGAGAGGCAGAGACACAGGCAGAGGGAGAAGCAGGCATCATATGGAGAGCCCCACGTGGGACTCGATCCAGAGCCTCCAGGATCACGCCCTGGGCTGCAGGCGGCGCTAAACCGCTGCACCACCGGGGCTGCCTGAGAATTATTTTTTCTAAAGATTTTATTTATTTATTGGAGAGAGAGAGAGAGAGAGCACGCACACACACTCGAGAGACCACAAACAGTGGAGAGGGAGAAGCAGGCTGCTTATTGTGCAGGAAGCCTGATGTGGGGCTCAATCCCAGGACCCTGGGATCATGATATGAGCTGAAGGCAGCCACTTAACCCACTGAGCCACCCAGATGGCCCAGAATTGGGAATTATATTTATTTCCTTCTTTATACTTATCTGCATTTTAAAAATTGCCTACAATCATATCCATTACTTTTATAATCAAGAGAATAGAAAAAAAAAACATATCTGTAATAGGCTCCACCCTCCACCCCCAACAGACTCTCCTAGGTCTTAACCCCAAATTAAATCAGTCTTGGGATCTTTAGGAATTTTGAAGCCATTGGGCTCTTAACAATGAATAAAAGAAAATTAAAAATCAGGCAGTAGGTAACCATGTAGAATGTCATCTGCGTTCTGACAAAATGCAAATTTTGACATAGTTTTAAGGGGTGGTATTTAAGCACTGAGCCAAGTCTCATTAGGATTCCCCCGATTCAGACCTACCTACCTAACCAGCCCATAGGTGGCAATCCCTGCCCTCCACCTTACCCAGGCAAACCGGTTCACAAGTCCCTTCAAGCTCCTCCCTAGTCCCATCTGCAACACACCCTCCACCCAGTAACCCTCCCCTATTTCAGGCCACTTGGTACACCCTCCCTGCTAGGAAGTGTGTCCTGATTACAACAGCTACGCATCGATCTCCCCACCTACACAACACCAGCAAAAAAATCTCAGTGGGGTTCACTGTCTAGTAGAACAGTTTGGGAAATGAAGGAGTGAGTCATCCCCCTTGGCCTCCAGCATCTTTCACGTTGGGTTCTTAATGTTTTCTTTGAGCCTCTGGGATCTTCCCTAGCTCTTAAACACAGCTTCCTCTCCTCCTACCATATTCACCAGATGGTTCCTTAAATGGCCCTCCCTGAACCCCAGGGCCCCAGTCAAGTGTGCTCCTTAATTCTCTGAAGAACGCTTGCTTCTATTAGCCTCTGGCCTGCAGCCCACGCTGAGGTCAGCCACCCCCCCCACCCCCACCCCCCACCCCGCGCCCCGGGCCAGACTACTCTGCCCACACCGGACTGGGGAGGGAAGGCCGGCAGCCTCACCCAGATCCTCGGCCACAAGTTTCCCAAAGCATCCCCTATGCCTAGATCCTTCTGGAACCACACTGCCCAGCTCCCGTGCCTCAGCTCTTCCAAGCAGCCGCCCCGTCACCCCCGACCTATCCGCCAACTGTCTAGTCACACGCAGCTGTATCCACCTGTACTTGTGTCTTCAAATGGTTTTAGCCATGCGGCCACCGAGGCCCTGGCAGGCTTGGCCTCAATGCCTTTGCTGTCCTCTCCCCGGGGCTCGGCTTGCATCCCGTTTCTGTCTTCCCTGAGCACAGTTTGCACGTCGGGCCTCCACGCCTTCTCTCGGGCTTTCCTCTCCCCAAAATGCCTTACCCCCGTTTCTATAGTTGTTCTGCTTCTCTGTTGAAAGTCTGTTCATTTTAGTCGCTCCCTCCTTTCTTCTACAGAATTTTTCAGTCTGACAGTTAAATGTGTGTGTAATTGTCTTTTCTACCAGGGGTGGAGGTTAGGTTCTAAACAGCTCAGAATTCTCCAGCACAGTGTTCCTTTAATTAAACGTTCTCTGTGAATTTGCCCCTCCTCTTCCTTTGGACTGGAAGGTCCTGAAGGCAGTTCCTCATTCATTTCACCCCCACTGCAGCTGGGATGAGGCATAAGGCGTTACCCACAGTCTCCAGCCCTGAGGGGAGAACAGATCCTGAGATCTCCCCTCTGCTAGGCAGGCAGGACCAAATTTGTTGGGAAATGGTGAGTCTTCTGTCAAACTGATTTGGCTATCAGGATTCCTGAGCTCTAGCTGATTCTGATACTAACCTGTTTCTTAGTGTGAGGATCATCTTTCTGAGCTGCTAAATGGGAACAGGACCTACATGCCTTCCCTATTCCACCAGGAACTCAAATGCAGTAAAAAGGTACAACAGCTCAGGAAAAGCACAGGAGTTGAAGATGGAAGGCAAGAGGTCACTGGTGTCAAGATGGGTCAGCACACTTAGGGGCCAGGCGAGGGTCAGGAGCTCCCTTACTCAGCTTTAGTAGTGGGAGGGGGAGCCCAGCAAACTAGGAAACAAGTAGAAGCAGCCCTGAAGTTTGCAGAGGTGGTGGCTGAAAAAGGAACAGCTTGGGATCCCTGGGTGGCTTAGCGGTTTAGCGCCTGCCTTCGGCCCAGGGCATGATCCTGGAGTCCTGGGATCGAGTTCCGCATCGAGTCCCGCATCAGGCTCCCTGCATGGAGCCTGCTTCTCCCTCTGCCTATGTCTCTGCCCTCCACCTCTCATTCTGTGTCTCTCATGAATAAACAAAATCTTAAAAAAAAAAAAAAAAGCAACAGCCTGAACATTTTCCCCGTGTGTGGAACAAGTAAGTGGTTCCTTTAACAATGCAAGGGCTACTGTTAGCAATTTGCATTTCACGCATTTGACTTTTTTTGTCCAAGTATTCTTTACTGGCTGCTTATGTCCAGGTGAGAGGAAGATCACCTGACTTGTCTGCTTATTATACTACATGACCTCGAACAAATTTCTGAACCCTCAAGTCTCAGTTATCTGGTCTGTAAACTGGGGACAGAGTACTTACCTTGAAGTTAGTGTGAAAATGAACTGAGAGGAGCCACATAACTTGTCTAGCAGTTCCTGGCAGTCCCCTGCTCTGAACAGAGGCAGCTTCGGCATAGCTCTGGCCTGCGTGTAGGCTACCAATATTGTGGGTAGGCTAGGGCAGGGCTGGGGAGGTATGATTACTCAAACTTTATAGCGAAGATTCCAAGACAGTCACGATTTCAAAGACACTCTCCTGTTTTCTCTTAAGTTGAGAAGCACTTGCCAAGTTCTGATTGGGAAAAACATGATCACTATGGAAGGCACCTTGGTGGCTACCTATTTCTCCATCAGCCCTGAGAGGCTGGGCTCTAAGCCCAGAGCTTCTCAGCCAGATACTCAGATATGCAACTGAAAGGTGGTGGAAGGAAGAAGATGCTCAGCAGTGGCTCAGGCCACCTGGAAGGTAGGAGATCCAGGTGCTACTGCCCCCTTTCTCCGAGTGTATATGGGCCACTGCAGCACATTTCCACTCTAAAAGGAAAGGAGCACATTAAACCCTTCGAACTCAAGTTAAATCCTCAAGTCTTTGGATACACATTAGAATCACCTGGGGAAATTTGGATATCTTCATGTCCAGACTATATTCCAGACCAATTAGATCAGTAGGCTTTTTAAAGCTCCCTACGTAAATTCCAAGTTACACCAAAAGTTGAGAACCACTATTCAAGATCTTTTTTTTTTTTTTTTCAAACTTGCCACATGATGATAATCACCTATATTGGCTTAAAATAGCTTCTCAGTCTCTGAAATTAACACCATTACCGGAACATGGTATTTCTAAAACACACCTCCTTATTATTTTTTTTAAGATTTTTATTTATTTATTCATGAGAGACAGACAGAGAGAGAGAGAGAGAAGTGGAGGGAGAAGCAGGCTCCCTGCAGGGAGCCCAACATGGGACTCGATCCTGGGTCTCCAGGATCACGCCCTGGGCTGCAGGCGGCACTGAACCGCTGAGCCACCCGGGCTGCCCTAAAACACACCTCTTTAAAAATATATAGGGTATCTTAGTATCTTTGAAATCTGAGTGATCTTCCAATCAGTGATATTGAAGATTTTATGACACACAGAAATCAGCATCTCAGGTGAGCCTCACAATTAGGCGGGTTTGAGTAAAAAACAGTTCCCTCTACTTTCTAGAGAAGCACTTTGCAAATTTTAACATCCGTAGAGTCACCTGCAATCCTGTTACAACACAGGTTCTGAATCAGAAGGTCTAGGTTAAGGCCTAAGATCCTGCATTTCTAAGAAGTTCCTAGTTGATCTGTGCTGGGCCAAGACCATTTTGTGTCACATTTTGGGTAGCAAAGTTCTGAAATGTCTTCTTCTGAGGAGGCTCCACCAGCAACTCATTTAATTAAACTGAAATAACTGGTATAGAGAAATACGACCAATGGAGAGAGTCTTCGATAGGTCTGAGAAGCAACTGCTGGACTGCACTCTAGCATTTCTCCCCAGGAAGGGGCAGCTGGGATGAGGACCAGAGGGAGGGCCATCCCGACATTTGCAAAGCCAGAGTCCAAGTTCCCAAGGAAGCAGTTTGTTATATAAGGCAACATAGATCCCCACTCTAAATGCCAGCAGAAGTTCACTCACCAACTGAAATTGGGCCTTTTGGTGGCTTTAGTGGGTTAAGGGGACGCAGCCCCATTCTCTGTACACCCCTTTTCCTTCATTTAGTCACCAAACCTTTACTGATAGTTCACTAACAAACCACAAGGTCTGAAGCATTTAAAGATGAATCAGATTGGGTCCCAGACCCACGGGGGGGGGGGGGGGGGATTCAGCCTGGGGGAAACCCATTTGTAAAGCAAAGTACAGTATGAAGTTATAAGTGCTATTAACAGAAGAAGCACATACAAAGAGATGAGCCAAGAGAAAAGGTTGATAAGAGCTTCTTGGTGCAGCAGTCACTGGAGGAAACATTTATAATCTTTCCAGGTAGGGCACCACCTTTAACAAAACCACCTTTGCCAGAACCAGCCTGGTATGATGGAGAGGGTGCTCTGATACCTTGAAGCCCTTGAAACCAAGACCCTAAAATCTGGAATCTCAGGATTGTCAGAGCTTCCTGCATTTATGCGCTAAGATGCAAGTGAATCCCAGGAAGGGATTTTTAGGGGATCAGCCCCTCAAAAGGATGGGGCAACTGTGATCTCATTCCAGAGAGCTTCAGTTTCCCGCATCCTATCCTCCTGTGTCAGAATCCAGCAGATCATTTTCCTAGTTATATAAATACAAGTCTCTGCCCTTTGTCATACTGAGCTCTTAATTGGCTTTGCTCCGTCACATTGCTAGATATAAAGGGTACAATCCCTAGACTAAGTAGACCACCAGCTGGGTAGGGAGTCTCGGCCAAGACAGGCAGGGTATAAGAACCTAGAGCCTGCTCCCTCACCGAGGCCCCTATAGACCAGCTTTTTAGGAGAACTACAAAAGGGATACTCATCCCATTTTATTTTTTCCTTATCTTCCATCTCACAGACAGGAAGCTCTAGAGAAGAAGCTTAAGGGCCAGAAGAAGCAGCTAAGGAGGAGACAGCAAAAAGATGGGGAGTGGAGTCAGTGCTGAGGACAAAGAACTGGCCAAGAGGTCCAAGGAGTTAGAAAAGAAGCTGCAGGAGGATGCTGACAAGGAAGCCAAGACTGTCAAGCTGCTATTGCTGGGTGAGCGAGATGGGAAGATGAGCCAGAGAAGGAGAAGGTACTGCTCCTTCCTGCTTATCCTGGATGGTAGGTGGGTCTTAGCCCACCCATGGAGAGGGGAGGGATGGCAGGTCATTTTTCCTTTCCCCATTGGGTCTTGGTCTAGGGAATCAGGGCTCTAGGGCTGAGCGCAGCCACCCCAAAGAGGTGCAGAATGCCAAAGCTACCCTGGAATTGTTCTGCTCTTCCTTGAACCAGAATTGTTGCAAGGGCTGGGGCAGACCTATCCATCTCTAAATCTAACCAAACCTAACAATTCACAGCTTGGCAAATACCGTGAACCCTAGGCTTGCAGACAGTTACCGAATCTCCAGTCAGAGCTCTGAGTCAAGGACTCAGAAGTCCTACCATATAATCAGTGCCATGTAGTCCCAGGGACAGGCCCACTGCTTCGTGCCAAGCAAACTGGTTCCTTCTCTTTGCTTCCAGTACACAATTCATATAAATTTTAGAACTAGGGAGCCTGAGGGAGGAGGAATGGAGTCTTTACGGCAGTCCTTTCCTGGCTTTCTGTTGAGTAGTTGCCCTCAGAGCCCCTGCCAGATGGGAGGTCCATCAACATGATGAGCTCCTAAGCAGATCACAGGTCTGTGCTGAAAAAAGAAAAACACTTCTATTGGTCAGAGTAAGTGGTCACAGCTGTAAATAGAACCAAGACAATGAAGAGTTTGGGACACCTGGCTTAGAGGTAAAAACTCCAATGGTAGTACAGAGGTAGGCAAGTTGGAGCAGGTGGGGTCTGTGCAGCAGCAGGTTAGCTGGCTCGGCTATTTTGAACCATTGCACCTCCTCTTCCTCAGCTGATCTGTGAGCATACCACTGTAAGCTGGAACCAGACTCCAAGGAGCCCAAGAACCTACAGAAGGGGAAAGAGATGGCAAGGCCACTGAGAGATCTTTTAAGCCTAAGCAGCTTTCTTCCACATTCAGGATAAGCAGCTTAGAGGGAACAAGCAAGCACAGGTTAAGTGGGAGGGGGTTAACGTATCAGGGCAGTGCAGACAGGGGGAGAGGGTTGAAGGGCATATGGAGGGGGAGCAGAGTGCGAATGAGAGGATGGTAGGGCATTTTAGCCAATAAAGGAAAAAGCAAGATGATAAAATATTTCAGTGAAATCTGCAATACTGCCCCAAGATCACTCTCCTGAGTAAAAATAGAAGAAAGGTATTAAAGGAATTCCCTTGAATCTATCAGTGGTCTCAATGAAATTTTGCCATCACTCCCTGCACCTCCTTGGGACACTGGGAAATGTCTAGAGACGTTTTTAGTTGTCACAACTGGAAGGGAAGAGTGCTAGCCTCCAGCGGGTAAAGGCCGGGAATGCTTGCTAAACACCCTACGATGCACAGGACAATCCCCCACAAAAAAGAATTGCCCAGCCCAAAATGTCAACAGTCCCAAGGCTGAGAAACTCTGCTCTAAATCCATACTGAATGGCCTGAGCTCAAGGTGGTCAGAAATTGAGGGCAGCAATCAACCCTATGTGTTCTCCCCTAACAAGGCTCCCAAGCAAGTTCTAGCTTGGACTTCTCACAGGCCATCTACTGGAGGGTTTGGGAGAACTGGTGGAAATCTGAAGCATAAGCATTTCTCCCTGCAGGTGCTGGTGAGTCAGGAAAGAGCACTATCGTCAAACAGATGAAGTGAGTAGGAAAAAAGCCCCAGAGGACTGAGGTAGGGTGAAGTCAGAAGAGCCCATAGAAGCATGGAGGATGAAATGCTCTTCGGCCTCAAGGAACCCAGATGTAAAGGATATAAAGAACCTGATCTCCAATGTCCCTCATCTATATGCCCTTTTCTCCTCACTCTTCACTTTGGGACAGCCATAGGCATAGAAATTGGGTTCTCATGACCCTTTAAATCCTTCTAGATTCCCAATCCCTTAGGTCTGGTTATTCAGGTCCATTTAAGGGCTGGGTGTGTCTACTCCTTGCAGGATCATCCATCAGGATGGCTATTCACCAGAGGAGTGCCTGGAGTATAAGGCCATTATCTATGGGAATGTGCTGCAGTCCATTCTGGCTATCATCCGGGCCATGTCCACACTGGGTATTGACTATGCTGAACCAAGCTGTGCGGTAGGTGGTTAACAGTATGTGGTTAAGGGTGGGAGGAAAAGCTAATGAGAAGAAACAGCAGCCAACAAGCTATGAGGAAACATGGGCCAAAAAAAGTTTCATGTAACTAAATCCCACCTACTGAGCTTCCAGTTTTTACTTCAGTTCTGGAAAAGTGTGCAATCCCTACCTTACAACAAATTACAAAAATCTGCTTTCAGCTTCCTCTGCCTTTTTGTCTTATTTTACCATTTAAATTGCTCTCCTTGGGCTCCCTACCCTGGCCATGAAACTTTTACAAGCTAAATCCCTAGTTCCAGTATTGGCCTTTTCCTAAATTGGAACCACAGAGAGACCAAAGGTGATGGTTTCCTGTCTCCCATGTTGTCTATTTCATGGTCAATCTGGTTTTTAAACTTCCAACCTTACTGTAGCAGAAGACCCACATCTTGTGGCAGTACCCTTTTAGACTAAGGCTGGAAGGTAGAAACACCAAAGAGGAAGCCCCTGGAACCTCTGTTTTCCCCTAAGCATCCCAGGACTGGATAAGTTACCACCTTCTACATACCCGAAGCACATTCAAAATTATCAGTGTTTTCTTAGCATCTCCATCTTAGGCTTCAGTAGCAATGCAAAATGCATTCCTTTCAGCAGTAGTCCCAGGAGCCTCCTGGAAAGCCATTACTCCTGTGCAGTTCTCAGCCAGGTCTCTGCCTTACAGGATTCTGGGCGACAGCTCAACAACCTGGCTGACTCTATTGAGGAAGGCACCATGCCTCCCGAGCTGGTGGAGGTCATCGGGAAGTTGTGGAAGGATGGTGGGGTGCAAGCCTGCTTCGACCGAGCTGCAGAGTACCAGCTCAATGATTCAGCATCTTAGTAAGACTCTGGGGAAGGGGTGGGATGAGGCGTAAGCAACCAGGATTTCCAAGAGAAATCACACCCAGCCTAAAATTTCAGGCACTGAAAGCTGGAGTCCCAAGGACTGAATTCAGCCTGGATTCCTGTTTAGGCTTGAGCAGTGTTCTACTATGCTTTGAATGCGATGCCCTTAGACGGACACTGCCACAGCTGTCACACTGTATTGCTTTACGCTGGCTCACTGCAGCCTACAGAGCTGAAGACCCCCAAAATTCAATCGAAGGTGCTCTGTTTAGTAGCCGTCAGACTGCTGTCCTCTTCATTAATTCATACACATAGCCTGTCCTTTAGAACCATGAATAAGAAGACCGACCTGCAGTCCTGCCACATGTTCTCCCAGGAGGCGCATGATTCGTGATGGCCTTTCCAGGGTGGAATTTTCTAGCTGGTAATCTAGGCTCTACTTAGGCCACTAACCAGAAACGAAAGCCTCCTTCACCCACAGCATCTCATGTCAGGGGGCCAGGGCACGGGACAGACATTTTCAGGGCAAATGAAAGGAAGTCGGTCAGGGGATTGAAAAGAAGCAACTTTGCAAGGCTGGTTCCAAAATGATAAGGTACACAGATGCACGTCAAGTCTACCTCTAACAACGTGGTCTCTATCCTAGATGGGCAGGAACTTTGCAAACAGACTTGGATTCAACCCCTCTTCTGTCACCTAATTCTGTAGTACAGTGATCATCTGCCACCCACAGAGCACTACTCACCAAGGCCAAGGCACCACCAGGTGCACTAGGTACACCATCTCATCTGGTCTGCACAGTGAACCTTTGAGATACAGTAATTATTAGTCCCATTTATAGATGAAAAACTGAGGTTCAGAGAGATTAATTAATTTGCCCAAAGTCATATTGATAGATGGCAGCACCTGGATTTGAATCCAGTTCTATTTGACCACTAAGCTGAAGGCTTTTTACAATATATCACAATGCCTCTTGACCTTGGACAAGTCATTTAACTGTTCTGAATTTTCCTTCATCTGTAAAAGGGGATATGAAATTAGGAAAGTGTATGAGGTTAAATGACCATTTAAAGGTGCAAATGCCTGGCATACAGTAGGCACTTGTCAGTTTTCCTTCCCTTTTACTGTCATCTCACTTCATATCTGCCTTCCTGTCTTTTTAAATTTTTTTATGGTAACTGTCAAACATATATGAAAGCAGAATATAATGAATCACCTGGCTTCAACGGTTAACAACTCATGGCCATGTTTGTTTCATTGTACTTTCATCTCCCACTGGATTATTTTGAATGAAGTCCCAGATATCCTATCATTACACCCTAAAAATTTCATTATGCATCTCAAAAAAAAAAAGAGGCCCGTTAAAAGAAAATATTGTAACATAATCATCACACCTGAATATTTAATAATTCCTTAATATCATCAAATATCCAAGCAAGTGCTCATTTAAGTTTCCCCAGTTATCTCAAATGTTTGCTCCCCAACTTGATTCAGGATATAAATTAGGTTGATACATTGCACCAACTGACACCTCTTAATGTCTCTGATGTCTTTTAGTCTATTCTTAGGTCTTCACAGAACTTTTGGCACCCATTTAAACCACCAAATCTCACTGAGGGTCTAGAAAACCTTGTAGTCATGCAAAACTTAAGGAAAAATTACCTGAGTTGACTTATATGGGCTAGAACCCCATGCCTCTCAGCCCATCCCACACTCCCTTTTGTAAGGACACAAAGGGATCTGAAGGGAAGAACCCTAGGTTTAACAATATGGATTCTAGTCTTGATTCTATCACCGAGTTAGTTGTGTAGCTTTGGGTAAGACCCTCTACCTTTCTTGGCAGTGGCTGTGGAAAGTTTAATGTCATCAATTCCAAGCTCTCTTCTCTAGCTACCTGAACCAATTAGACCGGATAACAGCCCCTGACTACCTCCCTAATGAGCAAGATGTGCTTCGATCCAGAGTCAAAACAACAGGCATCATTGAGACAAAGTTTTCTGTCAAAGACTTGAATTTCAGGTGAGTACACAGTTCCCTAGGGCACTGCAGATACACACATGGCTCCTGGGGACACCTCAGATACCAAAAAAGGGCAAGGGCATGCTTCTTGGCCTTCACTAAAGCCCAATATTAATGACTATCCTATTTCTCCCCCTTTCCCATCTCACTGCCAAATGGCCCCAAAGTGGCCACCTCTCTAGAGCATGTGCTGTTTTTTCCCTCAGGATGTTTGACGTGGGAGGGCAAAGATCAGAGAGAAAGAAGTGGATACACTGCTTTGAGGGAGTCACTTGCATCATTTTCTGTGCAGCCCTCAGTGCCTATGATATGGTGCTAGTGGAAGACGACGAAGTAGTAAGTGGCCTTTGTACCAAGCAACTTTTGAGAGTTCCCCCGTGATCCTTCCTCTAAGCTTTATGTCACCAATTCTTCAACTTGGCTGCTTTCAAGACAGTCTAGCAGTCCTCTAGCACACAAATCAACGTCTCAGGCAGTAATTCTAGAAAAAACTCCTTTACAGGTTCCAGGTTAGCACTTTAGAGCTCCAAATTTACTGAGAGTGAGCTTGGTCTCAGATTTAGACATCCAAGAACCACTTGGACATCACAGAGCTTACAAGAGGAACTGAGTATTAAGGGGACAAGGAAACACAACTGGATTTGCAAAGCACAGGAGTTACACTTAGGACTTTCCCAGGCTGCCTACGGAAATAAAGGATAGGAGATGAAAATGATAGAGCAGAAAAATAACGTATGATGTGTATCTTTGTGCAACATGATAGAGGGGTTGGACTAACCTCACTTGGAAGCCTAAATATGTACTGTCAACAGGACTAAGGAGAAACTGGCAAACCAGATTTCTCACATGCCACTTAAATTGGCAGCTGGAAGACTACCTGAGGCTGAGTCTCTTGAGCCTGCAGGGCTTAATCTGCATGCCAAGTGTCAGCCCAGCCAATTACCTTTGGAGTTTGAGACAGGGTATCAGGCATGGAAAAATGCTAATGGAGGCCCACAGCTCACTGACACCGGCTACTTGTAGTAGCCCAAGCTACTACACTCCCATCTCTTGCTTCAGTTCTCCCTTCTCCCTGGTAGTTCAAGTTCACATTAGAGCTCTAAGAATATCTTCTAGCCAAATTTGATTTTTTCAAGATCTCTTCTGTCTTTAACCCCAAAGTCTACGAGGTTTTAAGGGGTTCTGCAGGAGTATTAGCAATGACAAAAGCCACAAAAAGTTGGTTTCTTTCTTCATTAGATGAAAAGATTGAGCACAAGTCAACTAACAGAATACTTCAAACCCTCAAGGCCTGCTCCTTGAAAATAGGCTGGTCTGGGGCACTTGGCAACACCTAGACTCTCAGATACACAGCACCACTTCTCACTCAAAGTTCCAATCACATGAGGAAATAAGGCAGAAGTACTTGTGGTGCGGCACTGAGAAATTCTCTGGCCCTTACCATTTGACACCAAGGCAATAGTCCCTATTATGTTCCTGCCCAAACTGAGATCCAGGACTCTTTAACAGAAGCCTATCAAAATCATCCTGGAGACACAAATGGGAACATGATAACTCAGGCCTAGTTTCAACCCTGTATCAGCAGGACTTACAGATGTCGAAGTCCCTCACAGTACCCCAGCAGCCTAAGATCAGCATAACAGTTACTGTACACCTATATGCCAACCACTGTCATGGACACTACATACTTGATCTCATTAAACTTCCATAATAACCCTAAGAGATAGGGAAATTGAAATTCAGAAAAGCTCAGTAATCTGTCCCAATGACAGAAAGAGGATTAGAAGAGCAGCTATATCTCTTTGGTTCTATCCCACCCACCAAAAGGAGATAAGTTGTTCCCCAACATCCCTCTTACATTCAGAGCACTAATCTCTCCAAGGGGAAGAACAGAAGTAGACACTACCCTGTTAGCTCAGTCTGAAATCTCTGATGGTGTTTCCTCCTACTAGAATCGTATGCATGAGTCATTGCACCTCTTCAACAGCATATGTAACCACAAGTTCTTTGCGGCCACTTCTATTGTCCTCTTTCTCAACAAGAAGGACCTCTTTGAGGAAAAAATCAAGAAAGTCCATCTCAGCATTTGTTTTCCAGAGTATGATGGTAAGTCTCAAGCCCTGGAGACAACGGTAATGCTTGCTTGGTAATGACTTGTGATTGCCTCATTTCCTATACCAAAGATACATAAAGGAACCTGTCTTTAAGAAGTACTAAGTGTATAACTCCTTTGCTTGGCTGGGTTGATGATCCCTTATCCCTTAATACTCAGTTCCTCTTATGAGCTTTGTGATGTCCAAGTGATACTTGGATGTCTAATCTGAGAAACCTGGGTATTTGGTCATAGGTTTAAATTCAGATGCCCCTGGAACAGAACAGATGTCAGATGCAGGAGAGCCACTGAGTTCAAAGGATATCTACCAGAAATCAAGGATGGGGACACAAAGATCCCTCTCCTCAATTTTGTTGTTCAACTCAAGTGATAAACACTGGAGTGCAAAAGAGGAGAGGATCCTCCCTCCAAAAACAGGCCCCCAACTGCAGCTGTCCAATACATTTTGAGGGTCAAATTGGTCACCTAAAAAGTAAGTACGTAGCTAAGAAGGGTTAATTTATCCCACTTCTCCACTATTTTTTCTGGAAAACCAGGAAACAACTCTTTTGAAGATGCAGGGAATTACATCAAGAGTCAGTTCCTTGACCTCAACATGCGAAAAGATGTCAAAGAAATCTACAGTCACATGACCTGTGCTACAGACACACAGAATGTCAAATTTGTATTTGATGCAGTTACAGATATTATCATCAAAGAAAATCTCAAGGACTGCGGGCTCTTCTAATCCTCATCACTCCTCTTGTAAACATTCCATAAACAGACTTGGAATCTGGCTAATTTCAAGCAGAAAAATCATAGGTCAGCATACCATGGCATGAAGAAAGATTCCATTCTCCCTTAGAGATGGACTTCTACATGATTGCAACTGTGTCCCATACATTCTTTTCAAAGTGGGATAGCTAGTGCAGTTTAAAGAACACAAGGCCAGAAGTCAAAGACCCAGTATAACTTACTAAAAGGTATAAATATTTCATTTCTCTGAGCCTTGAGTCACTCATCTATAAATGAAGATAACTTCTCTACTACTTCACAGGGTTACTCTAATGATCACAAACATAAACTGAAGGGAAGGAACATAAAAGCTGTGTGGTTAGAGTCACAGAAAGAAATCCTATATAAAAGCAGCCATTTATGAAATTCAAGACTAAGTTCTTAGATGAACTATCCTAAAGAAAGCAACAAACCTTCCTTACGTTCTGCAAAAGAAAACAATTAAAAACAAGACCTCAGTAAATCTACCACTGTTTTTTACTAACAAACCTTAGCTCAGAGATCTGAATCACTGGATAGGAGATGTGAGTTTATGTTAATTTCTAAGGTACACATCCAAAACTGATCATCTTTATTAAGCAGACTATCGCTTTGCCCCCACAATTGCCATAAAGACTGAGTTTCCTAATTTATCTCTGTAAGTAACTGTGTCAGGTATATAAGACACTTTTTTTTTTAAGTAGGCTCCATGCCATGCATGGAGCCCAGTGTGGGGCTTGAACTCATGACTCTGAGATCAAGACCTGAGCTGAGATCAAGAGTCAGACACTTAATAGACTGAGCCACTCAGGTGTCCTTCAGATATATGACACTTTCTGAATAAACTTACAAGATTTCAACACACTTTCACTTGGAGTATTAATGATTTTATTGCTACCACTTCTCAATCACATAATTTTTTTTTTTGTTAAGTATATTTATTTAAGCAATCTCTACACTTAACATGGGACTCAAACTCACAACCCCGAGATAGAGAGCTGCATGCTCTACCAACTGAGCCAGCCAGGTACCCCTCAATCACAGAATTTAGAATAAGCAAAGCTAAAATTTGCATTTTAACTGCTACATGTTTCAGAACAAAAAAGGCGGCTGATCTTGCTTTAGGCACTAAAAATCTTTGCAGTTGAAGCCATGGGAAGCCTGGCTGAAAACAACATCTCCCCCATACAGGACAACAAGTAAAAATTATTTCTTTTAACTACTCTGAGGGGAAAAGAAGCTTCCATTTATCTTGACAGGAAGTGGTGAAGTCAAGTACAGATTTAGCACTTACAACTACTATGAGGAAACCTCGTGGCATCCAAGATTTAGTATATAAAAGAGAGTGTCAATTAAAATGAAAATCTGTTCTTTGCCAGAAACGCACATTCACACTTAGGCTGCTACTAGCAATATTGATACTAGAGAGCCATATGAGCTTGAAATACACTTAAGAATAAATTTGCAGCTGTTAAAATTGGATTCATTTAATAGTCTTTGTGATTCCATGAAAAGAAATCAACTTGAGAGAATTACCAGAGAAATAAGGGAAAGTACTCTGACTACTGCTCATTAAAAATCTTCACCAAAGAAAAAGCCTGGGCAAGATTTCATGCATCCAAGAGCTGTTCAGGGACTACATTCTAAATGGCATATTCCAATTACCACTAACCTGCTTGTTTAACTCAGTATACAGGGGTTATAATTCTTTTTTTTATCATGGATCCCTCTAACAGTCTGACAAAACCTATGGACCTCTTCTCAGAATATTTAAAAATGCATAAAATAAAATTCAGAGAATTACAAGGGAAAGCCAACATACAGGAATACAGCTTTATCTTTGGAGCCCGAAAGCCCCAGGCAAAGAATCCTCACTATAGCTAAGATCTTGTCTGTTCAGGCTCCAAACTAACGTATCCACTTATTCCATCTTCTAATAGGATAACCCAACCTCCCCACAAATTGTACCAGATTGTTTGCTTTTTTCATTATCTTTTCCTTGATCTTTGACTCCAGGCAGGACTTGGTGATAGGCCAAAATATAAAAGCCCATCCCAGGCTTCTTGGTTATGGATGTTCATATAGAACCAGCCTTACAATCCTAGCACAAAAACAGTCAGCAAGTGGACCTGGTCTTCTGGCATTCTACTCACTCTTTTATTTTGTGCTTTTGTTTCATTTTAAATTTATACTATAGTGTCAATCTTATGCATCATCAGAAATTCTTTTTTGTAACAAGGTAGGTTAAGAAGCAGTTCAACCCTATTTTCATGAACCATAATCTTAATTCTTAGAATGATAAAACTCAAAGGAATTTTAAAATAGTTCAGACGCTGGACTATTCACTAGCAATTTATAGGTAAGAAACTGAGGCCCAGGGAGGTGGAATGTCTTCGTCAAGATCAAACTACTAGAGGGCAGCCCAGGTGGCTCAGCGGTTTAGTGCTGCCTTCAGCCCAGGGCGTGATCCTGGAGTCCTGGGATTGAGTCCCACATCGGGCTCCCTGCATGGAGCCTGCTTCTCCCTCTCCCTGTGTCTCTGCCTCTGCTGTGTGTGTGTGTGTGTCTCTCATGAATAAATAAATAAAATCTTTAAAAAAAATATATATATATATCAATATCAAACTGCTAGAAAGTAGGAGAATTAGAACTCCAATACAGGTCTTCCAAATCGCACACCAGTGTTCTATATATGCACCATGCTACTTTAAGTCCACCATATACTATATAAAGTCCAAGTCAATTTTCTCATTTCCATAAGCTCCTCCCATTCCCAAATTCTTGTTTTTAAATTATGCCATCTCTAAATCATAGATATTTAACAGTATTATCTCCAAAATGAATACAAATCAGTCTCAAATATGAATGTGAATTTAGCATAAAATAACAAAAACATAAGCTTTAAGTTTGTTTGTTGAAGGTATAATTAATTTTCTGTTCATATCTTCAGAGGGCAGAGATCTGAATGCAGTTCCCTTGCAGTACATTAGACACTGACGACAGTACGCCAGATGTGAATTATGTTACACTTGTGAATCTGGTGACAATTATTCTTTCTTCCTTTTTTTTTTTTTTTTTACAAAAGTACAGTATGATTAACACTAAAGGACAAATATTGTATGATTCTAATTATATGAGGTATCATATCACAGTAGTCAAATTTATAAAGACAAAGTAGAGTGATGGTTATCAGGACCGGGAGGAGGCGGAATGGGGAGTTACTGTTTAATGGGTAGAGTTTCAGTTTGGAAAGGTGAAAAAAGTTCCGGAGATAGATGGTGGGTGACGGCTGTGCCACAATGCGAATATACTTCAGACCACTGAACTATGTACTTAAAAATTATTAAGATGGTAAAGTTTATGTTATGTATGGTTTACCACAATAAAAAAAAATAGTGGAAAAATATAATTGGAAATGTGCTTTTATGTTCTGTTGAAAAAGCAGCAAAAAAATTTAGTCTTAAAAGCAATATAAAAGACATTTACTTGTAACAGTTCCTACTTGGATAAAAATTTCACTTACACGTACCCCAAATAGTCCAAATCAGGGTAGCCCAATCCCCAAGGTAAAAAATAACAGCATTCAAAACCCACTCTATAATTGGAGATGTGCCGTAGACCATAGTGTGCCGGCCATGCTGGGTGGAGAAGGTGGTGAAGGGTGAAGAGCTCTTACCTCCCACTGCCCTCTCTACCCGGCACAGCCCCCGGAGCACAGATTCCAGTAGGACTTCAGTGTTGGCCCAGAGACTGCAAGTGTGCCACAGCCACTGGTGTTCCTGCTAGGTAAAAGGATGAGGACATTTCTGTGAGGTCAAACAGACACAGTGCAGACTGCAGATGGGAAAGTTTCTGCCTTTTGGTCAAACGAGAAAGTAAGCACTGGTATGAACAGAAATAACTGGATTTAAACACAAAACAAAGCAAAGACCTTTCTTTTCACCCAGCTTGACAAAATTTAGAGCCACTTATAGTTAAACTTCATTTCAGGTATTCAAAATGAATATGGGAAAAGTGATGCTGAGAACACAGCCCCCTACGATGAATACATCTCCTGGTATTATCTTAAAAGATGACTTGTTTTGCTGTAAAGTATAATCTTGAGTATCATAAAGGATATCTACAAAGCACTTTTAAATGTTATTTCAATCGGATCAGAACCAAAGCACATCATAGCTGGAAGGAATAATTTAGTGCACCTCTAGGTAACAGATGAGGATTTTAGAAGACAAAGATTTCATAGCTGTTTGGAAGCAAGGAAAAGACGAGAACTAGGTGTGACAACTAGCTCTCCATAAGATTCTAAAAGGTCTCAGGACCTTTATACCCCACGAGCAAAGATGAAGAGTTAAAAAGAACAGGTAATTTCTTGTGTTTTGTTACGTCTGCTAGGAATCACTCTTATATTTAAACCAGCCTCTACGTAAAAAATGTTTGGATAATCCAAAGAGATATGGGGGCAAGAGCCAGGTAGTAGAGAATAGGAGATAGATAAACCACATTGTACAGAATTTAATATTCCATCTGTCAAAGATCTTAAATCTGGATGCTAAAACATTGAGATGGTGTATCCCAACAGCGTATTTACTAGTACTGGATTATTTCTGCTACTACCTTGTTGATTCCCACTAAATTTCAGGAAAACATTAGCAGAGAGCACACAAAGATTTTTCTATTCAACTCCTCATTTGCCTTCCATACCCCTTCCCAAGCCTTTTCTCAAAAAGACTTCCCAGTCTGCTCTTTACCCACCAACTGTAAATGAATATTCATATTATTACATATATATAGTTAGACCTCTGTCACAGGATTTTATCTTTACTTTGATGTATCTTTCAATTTTCACTGAATAAATGCAGTAACACAAATGAACCAAATGTTTGGAAACTCTAAGTTCTTGTTTTGTCTTAATTTATATAAAAACTAAATACTCTGTATCAGAAGTGTAGGAATGTTCTTTGACTAAACAGTTCTCATACTAATTTTTTTGGTGAAAGGCACTCTAAGGTCACATACAAAAGATGCTTCTTCTTTATTGGTAAATAAAATATGCCTCATTTACTAGTGACTTTATGGTTACATGTCTGTGTTGATCTTTTTTCTCTCAAAGATTTATTTACTTATTTATTTATTTTCATTTATTTATTAAGGGGGGGGGGGAGTATGAGTGGGAGGAGCAAAGGGGGTGAGAGAATCTCAGGCAGACTGAGAAGGGCTCAATCTCTGGACCCTGAGACCATGACCTGAGCTGAAACCAAGAGTCAGACACTTAAGACTGAGCCACCCAGGCACCCCTATTTGTGTTGATTTTTAACGCTAGGTCCTATTCAGTCATCTGCAAATGTTGGCCCAGGTTGGCTTCATCAGAACCACATAGGGAATTTATCTAAAATACATGTTCCCAGGATCTGTCTTCAACATCTCCATTTAGGAGATCTATACATGTTAATCTTGCACCTCAGGTCTCTGCTGTTATTATAACATTCTGTATTCTCTCTCATTTCTAAGAAAACTTCAGTCAAGCCAGGTAGGTAAGCCTGACACAGTATCAGAAAAAAAACTGTCCTGTCCTAACTTTTCTGGAGTATGTTCTCCTAGCAGAGGTAACTCATATAAGTTATGAGGAAATGGGGGGGAGGATAGTTAAAAACTAACCAAAGGTAAAGGAACAAAGATCACGGACCATCCAGTCTGTTCCCCAGTGCCTCACCTACACCTTTTACTTCCTGATAGATGACAGTAAAACTAACTTTCAAATTTCAGGCCTCAATGCAGCCTGGTGTTCTCTTGTGCTTAGATGACAATACAGCTATGTGGAGAGCCATGACTGGTCCAGGTGAGAACTCTGGCTTGTACTATGAAGCATGAAGAACACAAAGATGACCTGGTAGTACTGGAAAACTGAAGTTACTTTGTTCTTAAAATCGGTATAAGATATGAAAGATTTCACAAGCAGTAAGAATGAAGAAAATCTGTGCTTTGCTAGGTATGTTTAAATGAGTAGAAGATTGGTTTTTTGAACATCTGGAAAGGGAAAAAGATCAACCAAAGGGATGTTTTTAATTGGACTGAAAGACTAACTTTACCTTATATGTAGCAGCCAATACAGCAACTAGCTCTGCAAAAGGACACTCCAGAACTATGCTAAACAAATGTGTATATATATATATATGAAGTAACTACTCACGCTAGGCAAGCAATGTTCAAATAGAGTCACAGCTACAAATCAGAGAACAGTGGCCAGGATATAAGAATATAAGGTGGGCAAATAAATTAGAAGAACCAGCAGTTATTTTTAAATGCTCTAAAATGTGCATGTAGTAAAACACAAATAGAAGAACACATAAGAGTAAGAAACAAGGCAAGAAGATAGTTTTTTAAATTTGGTCCATCTATTCTTAGAATGCAGCACCTTGTAAAAAATAACAATCCATTACTGGAAATAATAATAAAATGATACACTGAACTAAAGATTTAGAATTCAAACTATCCAAAAGGAAATGTCACCCCAAAATCCACTATATAAGAATAACTGTAAAAGTCCTTGGAATTTTCATACCAGGAGGTGAAATCTGTTGCAAGTCTTGAACTTATATGCATAGTTGAGGAAGACTGGCTATTAAGAATACTTCCTCTTTACCTTCAGCCTAATGAATGGTATTTTTTTACGGCCCAAGATTTTAATCAGGTGAAGATGTGACTGTCAACAAAATAAAGCTATTGCTGCAGTCCTTCATACTGGGGTCTATTTACTGTTCTTTATTCATTAAAATTTAATTTTCTTATATATGCTGGTTTCTTAGATGGTCCAGAGCCTGGCCACATGAATACTGAAATGTGGTCCATCACAAACCTCCAGCATTCTCCACAGAAAACACACACAAGGCAAGTTTTAATTTCTTTGATTACAAATATCAATCCTTTTTCTCCAGGCTAGTACATGTTTCTTTACCCCCGCACGCTGACTCGCCTATTAGAAAACATCTTTTATTTCAAAATACAACAGTGATTTGCAAAGCCGATAACCAGAATCACTTTTTAAAAATTATAGATCACTAGCCCACCAACCAAGAGTTAATCGCTGAGATGGATCCTGATGATTTTGACTTAAGGCATATTTGAAAACCACTGGCTTGAATTGTGTTCCTGTATCCTCAAAGACTGTGCATTTAAATAAGTTATATGGACTGTAGGGTAGAGGGTGATCTTCATGTAAATATAGAACAAAGGTAAATGGTATAAAGGCAGAATAGTGGAGAACTATTTTTCATTAACATTAAAAGCTAAAAAATGAACATATCAGACAGATGTATTCAAATGAAATTACAAAGTACATTTCAAAGTATAATTAACTTACTTAGATTATTTGTTATTTTGGATTATCAAAACACCATCCTATTAGCCCTGACTATATAAAGACTATGATTAAAACAATATTCCACTAGTTCTCATTTCCAGATGATCTTCTATGACAGGATACAGTAGGAAAAGATATATTCAAAGTGAACAGGAACTATCAACTTATGTGTGCATAAGTTAATCACCAATTGGAGCTGATCATTTTTAGATCCAATTTTCCCAACCCTAAAAAAAGAGAACTGTTTAGATAATAACAGTTATACCATCTACATAGTTATACTTTCCCAAAAAAGAATAAAAATTCCAATAAAGGCACTGAACTGCTGTGGCTTGCTTTCTGAACCAGCTTTGATGATCAACTTTTTTTTTTTTTTTTTTTTTTAAACTAGTAAAAGGTCACTCAAAGATGACACAGAATCCAATCCAAAAAGACTGGACCCCAAAAGGCACTGCTCAAACTGCTGATCTGGAATGTTCAAAATACATTCTCTTCATCTGCCTTCCCCCAAAGGCCCATTCAATATTTAAGGACATTTGCTGTACATTATACAAAAGGCTGATGTGAATAAAGCTCTACACAAAACCAAAATGTAAACCTGGAAAATGGATTATGACTACATGTCACTTACACAGATGGGACATAAGACCCTCAGTCAGGCCATGATTCAACAATACTATTACACCAAAGACTAGCCTCGCCCTTCAGGGAACCCTCCACCTACACCCATTCTGAGACAAAGGCCAAAGCACATTTAGCAGGGACAAAAAGAAAGAAGAAAATATTTCCAGAAAGGACTAGTTACAAACAGGAACAAACCTGGACTCTTTACTCACCATTTTAATACTGCTGCCAACTATAACAGATTCAAATCTGTACACACAACATAGTGGAAAAAGTCCCAAAATGCAATCATTTCGGCAAAAGAAGGTACTAAGGATTACTACAATTAACATTGCTACAATAAAAACAATGGCAAACAGGGATTTGGCACCACATTTACAAAGTAAAAGCATGCACTGTTAATACACTTTAGATGTTTCCCAACAAAAAAGGCCATGGAAGATGGAAAACAAGGGGCATCTTTTACAGAACTCCCTATGACTGAGACAAACAAGCAAGAACCAAAGTGGTCAATTTAGTAGATCTGTAGCAGCAAAGTCACTGTTTCTGTTTGGAATTTAGCAATTTGCATTTCTAATCAACAGCTGCCCCGTGTGTCTGTATCCAAGAAGCTAACTTTACATACTACATCAGCATTTACCTAGTAATTTGGTAATCAGCATAAACCAGGTTAACCTTAAACCATAAGCTTAAACAAAACTTAGCTAGAATCTTATTATAGAACTCTCCAATGTGATTACCATTTAGAAAACATAATGGTACTTTGAGCAGGAGAGTAACATAAATTTCATCCAAAAAAGCTATAATCATAGCCCCAATAACCATAAAGAATTAATTATGGAAGTATTATGTTCTGACCATACCAAAGTTAGAAACAAAGAGTTCCTACTAAGAGGAATATTTTCAAGATGATCTGGCCACATCATGTGCATAGTTAAGGTTGTGTTTTAATAAAGATTCTTTTGCAAACAAAGAAATAAAATTTAGTCACATTATTCTCTTGGATGAAAAAAAAAAAACCTTTAAAAATGAACTACTGGTGGTTTGTTAAGAAGGAAAAAAAGAGTAAGCTACATATTAAAGTTCTGGAATGCAGCACCTCAACTTCACATCGGCCCTAAACATTTGAGATTATGAAATCCAAGTGATGTCTTGATGATCGAATCATACTTTACAGTTGCTCCAATTCCAATGTCTGACTTTAGCATCTCATGTCAATTAAGAGTTCCCTAATACAGAAGATTGTGCTAAAGAGTGCTAAGATTCTGCATGCTGCTGCCATTCCCTGGTCCCGTTCATGCTTGTAGCTGCCCATTGAGACAGCAAAAGAAGTCTGGTCTCAACACTCCACACTGTAATAACTAGAAAAGAAGAACATTCTTAATTAGAAAAGCTTACAATGTCAAGAGACATCACTATAGCACTAGAACTAAACTGTCTCAAGTTTTACCTTTTATTAACATCCAACCCTCTTCAGTAAAGTCCACATTCCTTTAAGTTGTTTTTAATGATGACATCTGTAACAGCATCAAAAACAAACTGCACATTCTTGGTGTCTGTGGCACAGGTGAAGTGGGTATAGATCTCCTTGGTATCTTTTCTTCTGTTCAGATCTTCAAACTGGCACTGAATATAAGCAGCTGCTTCTTCATATGTATTAGAACCTGAAGCAGACAACCAATATTCTCAGTTCAAATCCTAACAGCTGCCTGAATTCAACTAAGTCAGGCCATCACCTAAGGGAATATAACCCAAATGAATATAAGACAGATTTCTTTATTTCTGTAATCATTAGGTTATTCTACAATCATCAGACTTTTCTTGAGAGCGGACTAAGTAAAACAAAATTATCACAAAAAAAGATCTTGGGAAACAAAACCTTTTCTTTTCCTCCTTTCATTTAGATTTTTCAGCTAAAAAACCTAGAATGCATAAAGGAGACTAGGGAAGTAGCAGGACACATTGCTAGAACACAATTGTTTAAAAGGTCAGAGAGCCCGTGCTCCTCCGAGCGATCTTCAAACAATTCAAAACAGTTAATCACGCTTCTTTTCAAAATCATACCAGTTTTAAGGGGGCTTTAAAAAAGGGGGCCAGGGCTTAGCTTCAGAGTCTTTCAGCAATAACTCCAATGAAAGGTAAACCAGTACATGTAAAAGCGAAAGGGGCCTGAATTTACACACTTTAAAATGTATTTTTGTGACATATAAGTTACATCTCAATAAAGCTATTATTTTTTTTATAAAGGGGGGAGAGACTCAAAAGTAAACCTTATTTTCAACATTTGTAATTAACGCTCATTACCACATGCTTCCTACACCATCTCATCTACCTGTGAACCTTTAGAATAGCCCTAGAAACTGACTAGAACAGGAAACCTCAACAAAGAAAATACAAGTCTTCACTCCTGTAAACTAGAGGCTGTTTTCAACAAATAACATCTATGAAATTAAGTGACATTAAGCATGACAACAAATGCCAAAAACGGAGTGTTTAAAAAAAGACTAAACAAAGAAAAGCTTAAGAAAGAAAGGAGTGTTATTTAAACAGAATACTTAGAGAAACAATGGAAGATAGGTTGGTAGGTGCTTGAAATAGGTTTCTTGAAATGAGCAGAACTTCTGTAAATTCAAGGAAAGACAGCACTGAGAAGTGAATTCTGTCTGGCAGGAACAGACAGTGATCCTTGGGCAATGAGGACTGTTAAGACTTCTTAAAAGAAAAATGAAGTCAATGGAAAACAGTCTTGGAAGGTCGCCCCCTCTACTCCAAAAAAGGATATGACACTGAGGGCTCTTTGCTTTGTGGAAGATTCTCAGTCAGAACACTGGCAATCCTCTTACTTAAAGTAAGATTTCTCTCCGCTTTAAAACTTGGCTACTTTCTATGAACTCCCCTAATTCTCCCCTCCCTCCAGATTCTGGCCACACTGCCAACTTCCCTGAGAAAACAAGGGCCAGGGGCTTAAACTATACCTCGACTCTTGAGCCGACCACCTCACTTAGAAGTCACCTATATCCCCACATATTTCTACCTTTGGTCTTACAGTGGTCTTCCTTCCAGTTCTAAATTTAACTCCTCTACCAAGATTCTTTTAAGCTGAGGTGAAATTAATATAACATACAATTTTAACATGTACAATACAGTGGCATTTAGTGTATTCACAATGTTCTGCAACCACTACCTTTCTCTAGTTTCAAAACTTTTTCACCAACCCAGAAAAACACTCCATTCCCATTAAGTAATCATTCTTCATTCCTCTCATTCTATGCTCCCCCATCTCCCGCTAACCACCAACCAATCTGCTTTGTCTCTATGGATTTGCCTATTTGAGATATATCATATAAAAGGAATCACATAAATGTGACCTTTTGTGTTTGGCTTCTTTTCACTTGGCATAACATTTATGAGGTTCATACAAGTAAGTGCATGTATCAGTACTTTATTCCTTTTTATCATTCTATTGTATGGAATTCCACCTACTTACAAATCTTGCTCCATTAATTACATCTACTTTTTACAACTTCTCTTGTTATAAAATCTTACCTCTAAGCATATGAACATTCTTTTCTTTTCTTTTTTTTTTATTCATAGAGACAGAGACAAAGAGAGAGAGAGGCAGAGGGAGAAGCAGGCATCATACAGAGAGCCTGACGTGGGACTCGATCCGGGGTCTCCAGGATCATGCCCTGGGCTGCAGGTGGCACTAAACCGCTGCGCCACCGGGGCTGCCCACATATGAACATTCTTAAATCTTTCCTTCTCCTGTAATCCAAGCTGCTCAAGAGTAGGCTACACCTGTCTTCATTTCTTTACTTCCTACTCAAAAACTCACTGCCCTGGCTCTGCTCTCACTGACACTGCTCTCAATAACACTCACCATCTCCTGGACCACTAACTTCAGAGGGCATTTTTCAATGTGTATCTTACTTTGTCTGCACTAAACATTACTGACCACACTTCGCTTCTTAGTTTCTCAGTTTTTTATAATTTGGCTCTCCTGGTTCTTCTCTTTGTATCCAATATAAACCTTTCTTTCTCTCCTGCCAATAGTCTGGTATTCTCATTCTATCCATGGTCTTTTCTGTCCTCATTCTATATCATCACCCCATGTCATCTCATCCATTTCTATGTTGTAGTTATACATGATCTCCAATCAATATATCTAACCCCCAATCTCTCATAAAAGCTCCAAGGCCACGTATGTATCTACCTATTAGATACCCCCATCTGGATTTTCCACAGATGCTTCAAAATCAAGATTCCTAAATATCAATTCAGATCATAGCACCAGCAGCCAATCAAGGCAGAATTCTACGAGTACTCTTCCCACTTCCTTACCCTAATGACACTCTTCTACTTCATTACAGAAAGCCTTTACAGGGTCTGCTCAGCCAACATATGTTCTTCTTCCCTGAAAATACCCAACTCTGATCTAAAGGTTATAGTGGTGCAGCCCTGGCATTCATATTTGTATCCTTAACTTTAATTGAATGACTGGGCTAAGGATTTTTGCCTAAATTAATACTGGCCAGAATCTCTCTCCTAGGAATTTGAACTTGGGGCCAGCCACTATCAGTGTACCCTGGTCTTCTTTTTTTTTTTCTTTTTAAGATTTTATTTCCACATAATCTCTACACTCAATGTGCAGGGCTCAAAGTTACAACATGAGACCAAGAGTCGCATGCTCTACTGATTAAGCCAGCCAAGTGCCCCTAACCTGGTGTTTTGAATACAGGAGAGATACTGTGGCAGGGCCATCTTGTATTACATAAAGTGAGTAGCACAGAAGGCTGGTAAACAGAGAGAAGAATAAAGATACACAGAGAGAAGGAGAAAAAAAGAGACAGGGAAAAGGTGCTTCCAGAGTCCTTGACAGCTTTCTATTTCTTAGTTCTAAATGCATTCCTCTTTTTTTTTTTTTTTTCATTCCTCTTTTTTAAAGGAAGAACTCCCTTTAAAAAAAATTTTTTTTTCACTTATTTGAGAGAGAGAACACACAGGAATAAGGGACAGGGGCAGAGGGAGGAGCAGCCTCCCCACTGAACAGGGAGCCCAAAATTGGGCTCAATCCCAGAATCCTGGAATCATGATCTGAGCTGAAGGCAGACACTTAACCAACTGAACTGCCCAGGTGCCCTCTAAATGTTTTGTTGTTTTTTGTTTTAACATTTTATTTACTTATTCATGAAAGACACAGAGAGACAGAGAGGCAGAGACACAGGCAGAGGGAGAAGCAGGCTCCATGCAGGGAGCCCGATGTGGGACTCGATCCCAGGACTCCAGGATTACACCCTGGGCCGAAGGCAGGTGCTAACCCGCTGAGCCACCCAGGCATGCCCCTCTAAATGTATTCTTTTTTTTTTTTTTTTCTCCTAAATGCAGTCTTAAGATATGTCTGCATTCTTGCCCTTGGCTTCTAGGATATATCCCTGTATCTTCACCTAAAGTTTTTATTTGCATCCTAAGAGACTCCTTACTAATTCAACTCCCTACTATCTTTATTGCTATTTACTGCTTATCTTTCTAAAGCACAGTTTCCACTATATCATGTACCCCAATCAAAATCCTTCAATAACGCCCCACCATCTCCACATGAGATACAAGGCCCTCCATGAGCATCTCTGCCTATCACTCTAATGACTCTTTCCCATCACATTAAACTCTGCCAATATCAAATTCTTTCTAGGTTCCAAAAACAAATTTTTTTTTAACAAATTTACTTACTTTTATTAATAAATGCAGGGCCTGAACTCATGACCCTGAGATCAAGAACTGAGCTGAAATCAAGAGTCGGATGGTCAACCAACTGAGCCACCCAGGCACCCCTCATGACATTTTTTTTTTTTTTACCTCCCTATTTTCATATACACTATTCCTTCTTCCTAAGAAGCTTTTAATTCTCTGTCTGCCTAGTGGTCTCTAATTCATCCTCTCATTATCTCACTCCAAATGTCATTTCCTCTAGAAAAAAGAAAATACACCAAATTTTTATTTTTTTATCTTTCTCTATTTTCTTCAAAAAATGAGGATAGAAATATAATATACATAGTAAACTCAACTATATCTGGAATAGCACTTTAGACTTAAAGGGTCTTAATCACATGTTTAATGCTAATATCACTACCAGTGAACACTCTCCATAAGGACACACATACATTGTTCAAAATAAAAGACAAATTTAACAATGTCACTGAAGTGTTGATCTAAGATGTGTACCTCCAACAAAATCATTCAGGATCCCTTACCTGTGTATTCTGGATAACAGATAGTTAATGGACTCCTCTTTATTTTTTCCTCAAAAAGGTCTTTCTTGTTGAGGAAGAGAATGATTGAAGTGTCTGTAAACCATTTGTTGTTACAAATGCTGTCAAACAGTTTCATGCTTTCATGCATTCGGTTCTGAGGGGGGGAAAATGATGTCAGTAGCAAAAGGTAAAAGTGCATGAACTGTTCATGAAAAAAACAGACCAATAAGTTTTAGAAGAACTGAATGGCACTCACAGAAATAAGCTAGACACTGATAACACAAAAGCTAAATCAATCCTCATTTTCGTAATCCCTGGAGGTTGGGAAGTGGGAAGACTGGCTAACAAGAGGCCTTAATCCTGCCCACATACTCAATGTGCTGTCCTACCTCTTAAAGAATAAGAAGGGCACAGATCAATATTTTAAGTCTAATCTCACTGACAGGAAAAAAAATTAAGGAATCAAGATTTGGTTCAATGAGCAAATGAATGCACATCTTCCTAAGAATTATTTTCTACTTCCCGGCTACGTTAAACAGAAGATCCACATACCATCTCCTCATCCTCAGCCAGAACAAGGTCATAATCACTGAGGGCCACACAGAAGATAATTGCTGTCACTCCCTCAAAACAGTGAATCCACTTTTTTCGTTCTGATCTTTGGCCACCTACATCAAACATCCTGAGTAAAGGGAAAGAATGCACAAATTCAGCAAGGTCACAAATACACCTCTCCCTAAACTGAAGTGGTTAGAGAACTTCCCACTAATGTATATTCAAAACTCCATTTATAATAGAAAAGACAAACAAGGAGCAGATAAAATGCAGTCACACTAATACTGTGGTTAAAAGTAAAAGAGAACAACATGAGAAAATAAAATCTAGGAACAATCAAAATCCTCATTTTAGGTAACTAGTTGCACTTCCTTTAAGTTTGTTATCAGGAGTGCCAAAAGTCAGCAGAAAAAGCACTGAAATGGACTAAAGGAAGGAGGGGGGAAAAGGACAGGAAAAATAAAGAGCTAAATAATACAACTTAAAATAATAGTAACAAAATATTAACATTTATTGTTTACCATGGTACCAAACATGATCCTAAACATCTTAAGTACACTAACTCCTTTGACCCTCACAACACTGCTGCTAGTACTACTGTTTCCAGTGCACAGATGAAGAAACTGAGGCACAGGTATGGTAAATAACTGGGTCTAGGGCACACTACTAGCAAATGGGGACTGGGACTCTGAACCCAGGCACTGTAACTGCAGCACCCAGGCTCTTAGCCATAACACCATTCGACTCCCCAAAATGGTTTACCTCTTTAGTCAAAGAGAACAATAAAAAATAGAAATCTCCAACTTGCATTCTGCTTCCAGAAAGTTTGTTTTCCTTACTTTTTAACTTTCTTTTTTTTTAAACTGAGGTATGTTTTCCTTACTTTAAGGAAAAAATATTTCAGAGATTAATTACGGGGGGAAAGTAAACTGTTTTTCAGGGTAGGACTCTTAAGAGCCCAATATCTAGAAACAAAACGTAACCACTATTTCCCAACTCTATGTCCTAGTTGAATCTAATTAATAACAAAGCCTCAGCTGTTCACAGATTTTATGTTCCACTCCTGATTAGTTTCAGTACACCACTCCCTTCTGGGGGGCTTACTTGACATCCTGGCCCAACTACTGCGCTTCTGTCAACAGTGTCCTCATCTACCTCCTACAGTAAGAGGAACACCTGCAGTGCTCTACCTCTAGCTAGTACCAGCATCTGAGGAGGTATGTATACAAATGATTAGATGCTCTGAAGATAGATGTTTAATGACAAGGACAAAATTTTAAAAGGTAAACTTTGCCAAGCTGGTTTAGTATGCCAGATCTAAAGTGACTCAATGTCTATTTCCAAAGACTTTTCCCCTGAAGATCAAGAGAAATAAGACATAACTGAGTTTACAACCCAGTCTTTTCTTGTGGTTGATCTAGCATAGGTTTTTTTTCAGCCTTTGGACATGACACTTGGAATGATGCAATCACAAGTTGGCTTTAATACAAGATCATATAATAGGTTTTAGGAAAGCAAACATCACATATGCCACTACAGAAATCTTTCAAGGGGAGACACATGTTGGTACAGCAATAATTTCAGTTTATCCCTCTGTTGTCTTCTACAAAGTCCATAAAAGTAGCAGAATACCGTGACGTCCCAAGGGTTGGCTTTTAGCACATATTAACATTTACAATATAATTCACTAACAGATCAACATGTTATAAACATTACCTCATAACTGAGAGGCAAGTAAGCAATTACACAATGCCTTGCATATAGCAGATGCTCAATAAGTGTTTGAATAAATGGATAGTGGTTTTGCCTAGAGAGAAGAGGAAAAGGAAGAAGTGATAGTACTTCATAACAAGATCTCTATACCAACAATAAAGTGGGTGTAGCATCTTAACTAGAGCTGGCTACTGATTCTGACACAAGAAGACCAACAGGATTTACCCAACTAAAGATCAACCCATGTCAACATCAACAAGAATGTTTCCCACACTAAATAAAGTTCACCACATTTAATTATAAATGGATTACTGATCTTATAGTACACAAAAAGACATCTCATTCTTATAGGTTGCACAGGTGATAAATTCATATGGCCTTTGCTACTCTAGTTAAATATCAGTCTTAAAAAAATAAGCAGCTCTTCTATTCTACTAATATTCAGCTGAACTATTTTCCTGCACCATGTTTCAGATCTGTTTTGGTTTATTAAGATTTCAAGACCTCAAGTGGTATCTAGTAATACCTGAACTCTGTGTAGATTTCACAAATCCTGTGAAGTAACTGTTTTCAGAGAGAAGAACATGGAGAAGCTCTCAGCTAGAAATTACAGTTATGTGCAAAAGTGATGACTATCACAGACTACATACAAGCATAATGAGGTAGCTGGAACAAACATTGTATATTGAAGAGAAGTTTATTCCTAATCTTAAAGGTCACAAAAGCTGAAAACGGGAACCAAAAAGACAGTTATTTACAAAAGACCATTAACACAGAGACAAGATGAAGCCTATTTTAGAAAGACTAATGCTAATGAGAAAGTCCTTTGTATTCATGTACTAGAATTTTCTCTCTCTAAAACCACTTTTTATGTTATCATACTTTACCAAAATACCTCTATGTCTATATCAATTTTCCATTCATACTACATTAAGAACTTAGTTGTACATGACATTATGCACAAATCAGTCCAAGAGCCATGATAATATTAGCTCCATTCCACTAAACTTAAAGGGAAATGTGCTTCGGTAAGGAAGGATCAACACTGGTGAGTAAAGCATTTCTATTTTAATATCAAAATGGCAGAACAAAGCCACATCACTAAGTACCTATACTTAGTATTATTGTTACCCCTTCTAAACAACAAACATTCAATACCTGTTTTGATGATTCCAACAAAAAAGCAGGTGAAAAGACTAAAATTAAAAATAAAATAAATTGATAACCATGTGATTACTTTTATTGATATTTACAACCTAATTTTGAATTTAAATTTCTCGAATAGACAAAGGTATTTGATGCTATTTGGAGAAAGAAGAAAGGTTTGGGCCCTCATTCAGTTAAAATTCAAATACTGGCTGATGAATATGATGGTTGGTTAGTTGGTTGTTTTGATGATAGGTTTTTAAAGCAAAGAATATGGCCTGGAGAAATTTTACCCTGATTAAAGATACAAACTAAAGGAAAGATATTTGTAATTCACACATCTAGCAAAATAATGACTTACTTGAAGTATAGGTCTTTGAAGGTGAAATGAGTTTCCACAATGCCTGTGGTCTTCACTCTTGTCCGCAAGACATCTTGCTGAGTTGGAATGTAGTTGGTTTGGGATATCCTATCCAAATCATTTAGGTAACTAAATAAAACACATTTATTTTTACTTGGTGAAGCTAACCATGTACACACCAAATCAACAACCTAAACTAGTTCCTTGCCAAAAGTAGATTCTGAACCTGTCACTAAAGTGGCAGAACAAGGGATCCCTGGGTGGCTCAGCGGTTTGGCGCCGCCTTAGGCTCAGGGCATGATCCTGGAGATCTGAGATAGAGTCCCATGTCGGGCTCCCTGCATGGAGCCTGCTTCTCCCTCTGCCTGTGTCTCTCCCTCTCTCTCTCTCTCCCTCTCTCTCTGTCTCTCATGAATAAATAAATAAATAGAATCTTTTAAAAAAATACAAAATAAAAAATAAAGTGGCAGAACAAAATCAGAGCTTCAGTATCACAGAAATGATGAGGAAAAAAATGTGAATCTAGCAAAGGACAATTAATGTAGGTTTTATAAATGCCACACAAAGGGGGTTTTAATTCTACCACAATTAAGCTGTGAAGGCCAATTAAAAGGAAACAAATATGGAAATGTCATTCTTATTAAAAAAGATTTCTGGGGTGCCTGACTGGTTCAGTCAGTAGAGCATGTGACTCTTGATCTCAGGGTTGTAAGTTCAAGCCCCAATGTTGGGTGAAAAGATTACTTAAAAATAAAAAATTTTGGAAAAAAAAAATTGAGAAAAACCAAAACAAAAACCCTCAGACATTTAAAGTTAATAGGTCATTTGTATGTTCTGACATTTGATGGGACATTAGAGAATGGTGTTTGAATTACTAAAATTAAAATGAGAACTATGAAAAAAAAAAAGAAAATGAGAACTATGTTCAATAAGAATATTTTCTGGTTTTATTCAGGAAAAAAAAAGTTGTGGGTTTTTTAAAATCTAAGTCAAAAACATTGTAAATACTTCCAAGAAATTTATTCAGGGAATTAATTAAAAGACGGCTTCAAAGCTAAGTTAATTTTTTTAAATTTTTATTTATTTATGATAGTCACAGAGAGAGAGAGAGAGAGAGAGAGGCAGAGACATAGGCAGAGGGAGAAGCAGGCTCCATGCACCGGGAGCCCGACGTGGGATTCGATCCCGGGTCTCCAGGATTGCGCTCTGGGCCAAAGGCAGGCGCCAAACCGCTGAGCCATCCAGGGATCCCTAAGTTAAATTTTTTTTTTAAGCTAAGTTAAATTTTTGGTAATTTCAGATTCCTAAAGAGTTTTTGGCTAGAAAACTAAAGAACAGGTAGCACTATTATAAGTGAATCATTAATGAGCCTCTATAAAACTAAGTACTACCATCAATGTTAAGGAATCAGGCAAGTCTCAATCAAATATTACGGAAAAAAAATTATTTATTTTTATATTCTTATTTTTTAAAAGATTTTATTTATTGATTCATGAGAGAGAGAGAGAGGAAGAGACACAGGCAGAGAGAGGGAGAAGCAGGCTCCATGTAGGGAGCCCCAAGTGGGACTCGATCCTGGAACTCCAGGATCATGCCCTGGGCCAAAGGCAGATGCCAAACCGCTGAGCCACCCAGGGATCCCCAAGAAAAAAAATTTATAAATCGCATGTTCTCTGGTGTAGTTGAAGGATTTAGAGCTTAATGAATGTATGATAAAAAATAATAACAAAAGTCGGATCCCTGGGTGGCGCAGCGGTTTGGCGCCTGCCTTTGGCCCAGGGCGCGATCCTGGAGACCCGGGATCGAATCCCACGTCGGGCTCCCGGTGCATGGAGCCTGCTTCTCCCTCTGCCTGTGTCTCTGCCTCTCTCTCTCTCTCTGTGACTATCATAAATAAATAAAAATTAAAAAAAAAAAATAAAATAACAATCTAGCTTTCATGACTACTGGGAGAATTATTGAAACTACCAACATATGCAACTAAAAAATATTAAAAGGTGGGCAAGATTAGAAATGACAAATACCCACCATTTCTTCGACATGGATGGAACTGGAGGGTATTATGCTGAGTGAAATAATTCAATCAGAGAAGGACAAACATTATATGGTCCCATTCATTTGGGGAATATAAAAAATAGTGAAAGGGAATAAAAGGGAAAGGAGAGAAAATGAGTGAAAATATCAGTGAGGATGACAGAACATGAGACTCCTAACTCTGGGAAACGAACAAGGGGTGGTGGAAAGGTAGGTGTGTGTGTGGGGGGGGTTTGGGGTGACTAGGTGACGGGCACTGAGGGGGGCACTTGCCGGGATGAGCACTGGGTGATATGCTGTATATTGGCAAATTGAACTCCAATTAAAAAAAAAAAAAAAAGAAAAACGAAGAAACAAAAACAAAAAAAAGGTGGGCAAGAATCCTAAAATTTTTCTAAGGTTAAGTTTTCATTTCAAGATAACTAAGTTTTTCAAATATAATTTAACTTCTTCCTACAACAACTTAAATAAGAATGAAAGATATGAAAAAATGTGAATATTGGAGAAAATACCTTAATGCTTAAAAGTGCCTCCAATTAGAACAGAGATAGATACAGGTACAAAGAACTCACCAAGTTCCCAAAAGGCACATTAAAAACATACATTCAGAATATAGATCTTATATATACACATGTTGTATAAGAAGCAAATCACATCAAAGCCTCACACAAGTATTAATTACACATTCTCTCAAACTATTTAACACTTAACAGAATTCCCTTGACAAATAGATGCTTTGACTTCTTACTAAGACTCAACATTCTCTGTACAAAGTCTACTATTGTGATCTGGCCAAAGATTTATTAGTGGTGACTAGTACCAGAGAAATCCATAGTGCAGGCCAGCCACAGAGTTGGATGCATAAAAAGGGATATCACATTTCTAATTTCCCTCACTAGCTGGCAATTAATGCAAAGTCCTTATGCAGAAGGAACTGCATTGGAAGAGATCCAGGATCCAGCTGCAAAAGATTTCTCTCCTCTTTGACTTACTTATTATAAACTACCATGGAGCTACTTTTTCATGGTACCAATTCTCCCATTTACATTCCAAGAGGCAATGTTGTTCTCCAAGTCATACAAAATGACGAAGGGCTTTTACCCTAACCTGAAATCATGCAACAGACTTCTAAAAGTGTCTGTTACTTAACGTTTTGTCAAGGACAGACCCTGAACTTTCTTAGTGTCACCAAATTATTTTCTATTATGGAAAAATTACTCACTATGAAGCAGAATCATTGAGCTGATACTCCCTGGATCTGCTGAAACAAGCTTGCACGCCACCGTCTCGCCATAACCGTTTAATCACTCCTGCTAGTTCTAGAGTCATGACTCCTTCTTCGGCACTGCCAGCCAAAACAAATAATTGCCGGGCATCATCCTGAAGAAAGAAGTTAAGAGAGAGAATGCTTCTCCACTTCTTAAAGAACTTGACACGCACATTATATGTTTCATTATTTTAAGAGAAGTATTGAAGAGATCTTTCCAGGCAGGGCTGAGAGAATTTACAATGAAGTCACTCCCCCTACTCATTCCACTGTAGTTAGAAGTGCAGAGCTGAGCTGAGGAATGATTTCAGTCCCCCCACCACATACCACTATCTCCTAAAAAGATCTCTTCTGAGTAGTTTACATATCTCCACCCTGCTTACTCATAGCTTTTTGACAGAAAAAACCTGGTCTGTGATATAAACACATGTAACACATTACCATTTTGTTAACAAACCTACAATAAAAATAGAAACAAAAAAACTAGCATGTAAGAGGTAAAGTCTAAACACTTCAGAGTGAGTAAAACATTAATGGAGTTTAAGGAAAGTGTTCTCTTCTTCCTCCCTCAGCTCAGACAGAGGAACAGGAAGAGGAGACTGAATTATTTAAGAAGTCTAGAAGCCTAGGGGGAAAAATAAATCCCTGGGGGCAAAATTCAGTTTGTAGATTCCCCAAGGAATAATAATCCTCCAAATAAGAGAGGGGGAAAAAAGAGCAAGAGGAAAAGAAAGTTACAAAGAAATTTGATCAAAACTCATGAGTCAAAAAGCTTTATAAGTGGCTACCGTTTTTAAACCTAAAACATGAGCTGTAAAGAGGACAGAAAAGGGCTATGAGAACTCTGATTATTTTGCTTTATTCTACCTACCCTTACTTGTCAAATAGTTTAAAAACAAACCCAGGTCTCAATCTTTATAAACAAGAAAGAAGAGAAAGGAACAGAACAGAACCTGGCGCCTGGCTGGCTCATTCAGAGCATGCGGCTTCTGATCTCAGGCTTGTGAGTTTCAACCCAACACTGGGGATAGAGATTACTAAAATAAATAAATAAAATCTTTAAAAAACCCAATATACTGAAATCTCATGGGATGCTTTCCCCACCTCAAATCTCATATTTATCTGCCTCAGGAGAGTTCCAAATAACTATTAAGATGCAAATACTAAAAAAATACCCATACTTACTGGGTAAAGGAAAAGTAAAGAGGGAAAAGGAGCAATTGGGTGTATCGAAAGTTGTCATTAGGACAATAAACTAGCAAGCAAAAAGCATTTCAGACCAGAGGTGAAATCACAACCCAAAACTCCTAAGACTTGTGTGTTTCCAAAACTCATGCACCAAAAGTCATGCAAAAAACAAGACTAACCACTGTGAACTCCAGTTAATGCTGTCAAACTCAAGATCTTCAGCCAAGTAATAGCCCTCCTCTAGAAGCTGCCTTTCTTAATAATAACACTTTATGCCCATCCTTCTCTGGAACTTCATCTAACATCTATATTCCCCTCTTCTCTTTTCAAAGATAAAAATTTTAAATAAAGGAACAAATGACAGAGGAAAGTTGAAAAATTACACAAATTGGCAAACATACTCAATATTGAACATGTCCTTCTATGTCTAATGCTTTAACATGTGAAGACTTTACAGTCCATTCTGAAATTTGAACTATGCTCATACAGCTATTCAAAACCTCAATAAGCATTACTTTACTAGTGCAATTCTAATTATAAAAACTTTAAAAGAGAGAGAGCTATTGCTACATATTTCTGCTGTCCTGCCTTTGTAAGGACAATTTTAAGCAGAATCACTTTTCCCTTACCACATAATCTCCTCCACTGACCTACTCTTGCTTCTCCACAATAAACCCTCTTTTTAGGCCTTTAAGGAGGCCCCTCTTTACAATGAACTTCAAACCTCCACCTTTAAGCAGATATGAAAAAGCAACCTACCCCTCACCTGGCTCTATTCTTGTCCATTCACTCTCTAAACAGCCATAAGAAACTAGATAAAGAGAAACTTCAAAAAATTACATAGGGTTGCAGATTAGGATGGGTGGATGCTGGAAAAGCTAGGTGATTCAGGAGGCCTAACAGGAATGAAGGAGATGTTGACCGCATCTGGTGACATAGGAGTGTTAGGTCCCAAAGAGGAATGACACTCATTTGATAAAGGGAAGGAATGAAAGGAGAACAGATGCTGTGGTCTGAATGTTTGTGTCCTTCCAAAATTCATATGTTAAATGCCAATGCCCAAAGTCATAGTATTAGGAGATGGGGCTTTGGGGAAGTACAACTACAGTCATGAGGGTGGAGGTCCCATGAATGGAATTAGTGCTCTGATAAAAGGGACTCCAGAGAGCTCCTTTCTCCTGCCGTGTGAGGACACAGTGAGAAGTCTACAACTGAAGAGGACCCTCACCAGACCTCCCATCTGACCTCAGACTTCCTGCCTCCCGAAGTGTGCCCAATAAATGACTGTTGTTGATAAGCTACTAAGTCTGTGATGTTTTGTTACAACAGGACAAAGACAGAAAATGTCCACTGTATTGGTGACAAAGTAGTGTGAGGACCCAAACATTAATAACAACCAATTTGACAATGGAGAGAAAAGAAGGGAGAGGTTCATCAAGAGATATAAAAGAGGACAGTGAAAAATTAAAAAGGAAGGAATGAAGAGAAGACATAAAGAACTGAGATGGAGAAAAAGCCAACAAAGTGAGGGAAAGGACTAAATAAAGTAGCATCAACCAGTTATACCGGATCTGGCAAACAAAACAGACACGTAGAGCTGGGTGACAGGAAGGGATAAGAAAAGGGAAGAAAATAATATTGGGGGGGGCGGGGGGAGTGGCCAGAGGGAAGAAAAGAAAAGCAGGAGGCAGAGAAGGGACAGAAGGATGTAAGACAAAAATGCATTGTTCATTCTTACATTCACAATCCCATTTTCCCCTCAGATGCTTAGAAAAAGTCTCAGGATGTTGTGCTATGACATCTTTTGTTACAAAAACATAAAAGTCATGCCTCACATATTTCCTTGTCCCCTCAGGTTCTGCTACTCTTCTTTCCAGTCATTTTACAAACTTAGCCCAGCTCCTCTTCCCTTAGGTCCACTTCTAGTATCCCTAATTGAATACCAACCAATTACAACTATCCTTTAGTGATTTTTTCCCATCTACAATTTCTCCACTTGGGATCCCTGGGTGGCGCAGCGGTTTAGCGCCTGCCTTTGGCCCAGGGCGTGATCCTGGAGACCCGGGATCAAATGCCACGTCAGGCTCCCGGTGCATGGAGCCTGCTTCTCCCTCTGCCTGTGTCTCTGCCTCTTTCTCTCTCTCTCTCTCTCTGTGTGTGACTATCATAAATTTAAAAAAAAAAAAAAAAAAAAAAAAATCCCTCCAAATTAAAAAAAAAAAAAAAACAATTTCTCCACTTATTTACTGAATATTAATTTGCATTTATAACAGCTTGTTAATGGATAAATCAAGAGCAGCTAAGAGTTCCTAAGCTACTTCACAGACACACCGGCTTTGCCTTTCCAGGCAGCCTCCCCAAGTCACCCCCTTTTGTTGTCTACAGCACTCTGAACACAGCTGATGACTCCTTTAGTTCTAGGAAATCATTCTTAGGATCAGCATTCTCTCAGTGCAACTAGATATAAAAGATCTCCTGCCTTCATTTTGGCCCTCTTCCCATTGCAGCAAACGTCCTAATTCACAAATGAGAACTTCATGGTGCACCACGTATTATGATTCATCAACACAACTTTTGAGTATCTGACATGTGCAAGAATTGTCCTAGGACATGCAATAATCCAATTGTATAGGTTACAGTCCAACATAGTACAGGGATATAGTATTTTTGAATACCTAAAATTTTGACTTAGCATTCATGTCCTTCTCAAGTCTGATATTTGCCTTTTATCTTTACACCACAGAAAGCAGATCTACCTCTTTTAGATTATTTTAATTTACTAGTATTTACTACTTTAAAATAAAACAGTGCTATAAAGAAGCAAATAAAAAAGAGCTGTCACAGAAACCTACAGTATATCCACACAATTACATTTCTTCAATTCTTCTTTCTGGTGGTAATCTAATATCTCCTAAAGCAGATTGCTAATACTTTTCAAATGGGCATACAGTACTTTGCTCCATCTTATCTTGTTGCTTAAATTCATTTCCCTAAAACACGAAGAAAATTTTCCTTAACTGAATCTACTAAAAGAAAGCAAGTGAAGAGGAAATGAGAAACACTTACTGCTCTGGCAGCTTCCCCAAAGTCAATCTTTAGCCGTCCCATGGCTCTTATGATCGCAATGATGGACTGTATAGTATTGCTGTAGACAACTACTTTATATTGTTTACATTCTTCCTCTGAATAGCCATCCTCATGAATGATTCTTTAAAAAGAAAACCACAAATCATTACCACAGACCTAAAAAGAAAAAGATACTATGGGCTTTTGTGCATTATGAGGAACTGTAGTTTTACAAAAGGCCATGTTCCAACTTACTTCATCTGTTTCACAATGGTGCTTTTACCAGATTCTCCAGCACCTGAAAGAAAAGAAAATCAGACTTTGAATTCACCTGTAATCAAATACAAAGTATGAAATCAATGTGAGTGCTAATTCTAGATTAATGGAAACCAAGGTCCCAGGGAAAACTTAAGTGAGGCTATCTAGCAAGAAAAATTACTAAGCTTTTTTATCAGAGTTTTTCACTTTAGCATAATTCAGCGACCAAATATAATTCCCTAAAAGTAGCCCAGACGCTACTTGATATCATTTGTGTCAAGCAGGCATACCTAAGGAGATATGGCAACATAAATACCTCTAGGAACTCATCCTCTACATGGAATACCATGATACAGAAACTGAACATAGGCAAAAATGAAATTATTTGTTCCTGGCCTATTTGCTTTTATTAATTCTTCTGTCAGTATCTTGTGGATCTGAGGAAATATTCCAAGAGTGATCCATCCTCTCAACCATGTGACTAGAATTCAAAATAGAAGCAGAGGAGGCGTCGTCCCCACTTTTTAACTATATATGCTCTCAGGACCACATTTCTCTTGTCTGTCAACCGGAATCACTTTAGTGGTCACCCATGTCAGATCAGCCCTCTCAGAATTCCTTAACATTTCACCGGCATTTCCTTAGTCAATTCCTTCTCCCACATTCCAAGATGCCTATTTCACACCATTTCCTTTCTCTCTCAAACCTTACAAACTCCTTCCCACTTCTGACTTTCACCTGATCATCTTGCCTCTTTTATTGGAAAAATTAAAGCACTCAAAAAATGATCTCATTTTCCCATAACCAAATCCACCAATCTAACTGTATTCCCACTAATATTCTCTACCTTCATCAATGGGTGAAGGGTTCCTGCCAGCATCTAAGACTAATCTTTTCAATTGTGTCCTAAACCCCCTGATTTTACCTATTCAAGGTCTTGGCTACTGCCACTATCCACGTCACTCACATATGAAGTTTTCACTTCCCACTGGGGTACTCTCATCAGTATACAAACCTGTTGCACTTTTTTCCATTTTAAATCAACATATACTCCTACTCCAACCTTTCCTTGACTCCACACATATTCCTCTGCCACTCTAATTTCTCTCTTCCTCCATGTAGAAAAACCCCTCTAGGTTGTTGATACTCATATTCTCCAGTTCTGTACCTCCAATTCTTCTCCTTAACCCACTCTTATCCACCACTCTAACTGAAACCACTTCTCATGTTTTCCAGCAACTTCCAATTTAACAAGCCCACTGATCAATTCTAGGTCTTTGAGCAGAAATGATCCAATGATGACTTCTCCCCTTGAAATATTTTCTTCACTAGGCAGGCTTCCAGACCCCACATCCTCCTGGTTTGACCCCTATGCTCACTCCTCAGTCTCCTCCCTCGTGTCTCTGAGTCTTAAGGTTTGTACAATTTGAGTACTCCTTCCCTGGGCCCTTTTCTCCACCTACATTCATTCCCTAAGTCATCTCATCTAATCTCCTGGTCTTAAACACTATTCATAAACTGATAGTAATAGTTAATATCTAATGTGTACTGTGTGCCAGATGCTGTTCTAAGCACTTTGCTTTTATTAATTCATTTAATCCTCACAATAACCCAGTGAGGCAGACACTTATTACCTCCATTTTATAGATGAGGTAAATGAAGCAGAGAGATGCCAAGTTAACTTGTCCACAATTAGTAACTGGCAAAGCTGAAATCTGCATTCACACAGTTTGGCTCCAAAGTTGTTATATACTGCCTGTATGCAAATGATTTCCAAATTTGTATCTCTAACTTTGGCTCCAGAGTCATGCATCTAAACCACCTACCTGATAACTCTCTTTAGATTTCTAACAGTCATCTCAAACTTAAAATGCCCAAAAATGAGTTACTGTTTCCCCACTGTAAGGGTGGGGAAAACAAAACCTGCTCCACCCTGTTTTCTCATCTCAGTAAATACCAGCACTCACCTAGCTGCTTAGGCCAAAAATGGCAGGTCACATGTAAAACAGAATGTGGGTGCCAGTACCAATATATACATCAAATATTAGTAAAACTTAATTTTTAAAAAATAAGTATAAATATAGTTGTAACAGTTTCTTCCTGGATCATCATGAACACACTAAAAACCATAAGCCTAGATTACTATTAAAGCTTCCTGAATGGTCCACTGCTTGAGACCTTGGCCTTTCCTACAGCCAGTTTTCCACTAATAGCTGGACTGAATTTTGTGAGATGTAAATCAAATTATGTCACAACTCTGCCCCCAGGTTTGGACAACATAGGTCCACTTATACATGATTATTAAAAAAAAAAAAATACAGTACAGTACTATAATATTTTTTCATAAATAGTTTCTTTTCTCTAGCTTAAAGAATGCAGTATATAATATATATGGCAAAGTATGTGCTAAGTGACTATGTATTTTATCAGTAAGACTTCCAATCAACAGTAGACTATTAATAGTAAATAGGTTATTAGTAGTTAAATTTTGGGAGGAGTCAAAAAGTTATATGTGGATTTTCAAGTATGTGGGGTAGGAGGGGGTGCTGGCACCCTTAACTCTATACTGTATGTCAACTGTACACTCAAAATAAAAATCCATGGGCAATAAAGGTCAAACATACTCTGGCCCCTGCTGCTTACCACTTCCTACCACTTTACCCTCAATTCCTATCATTCTCCACTTCATTCTCTCCACTCTTGTCAGACCAGCTTTCTTGCTTTTTCTTCCAACATATCAAACTGGTTCTCAATGAGCTAGATCCTGACTCATGCTCTTTGCCATTTACTATTCCTTCTGCCTGGAGTAAGTTTTTACAAAATTTTCTTATTCCCTTAGAACAGCCTTCCCTGACTAATCTATTCCATCTTATTCTCTCTCCTCACTCTAGTTTATATTTTCACAAAGCACTTATCACTTCTTCACATTACAGATTTGTTCATTTCCTATTTCACTAAAATATAAACCCCATAAAGGATTATTCATCCCTGTATTCCCAGGGCCTAAAACTGGGCGTGTCATAAATTAGCTAGGCAAATAAGTACTGTTGAACAGATACATTACTAATGCTTAGTTAAGCATGATCCCTTACTAAATATTTCTCAACTCTATCAACCAAAGCTGTTAGTTAAAATTCAAATAATTTAAAAATCCAGACAACTACATTTTTACACACTCAAAAAGGACATTTCTATTTGACTTTATCTCTGTACTTATCACCTAATGATAATCAGGAGTAGCACTAAATATTTACAAAACACACAAGGAACTTTTAATGATACTGTTTCTCCAGGGGAGCCTGCGTAGCTCACCAGTTAGCTGAGTGGCCAACTCTTAATTTTAGCTCAAGTTCATGATCTCAGGGTCTTGGGACTGAGCCCTGCATCCCGTCAGGCTCTGTGCTCAGCAAGGAGTCTGCTTGAGGATTCTCTCCCTCTTCCTCTACCCCATCCTGCCACTGTCCCCCCAATCCCCTCACTTGCCTGCCTATCTGCCTGCTTTCTCTCAAATAAATCTTCAAAACAAGAAGTGCTTTCTCCCATGCATATCTACAAAAAAAAAAAACTTTTTTTATTCTGAAGAAAAGAATACAGAAATATAATACTAGTTTAAGTACTAGTTTAAAACAGAATTCCCAGATGATTCCATGTTAGCACCAGCTACTAAATTAACCAGGAAAAGCAGAGATTAATGAAGTAATGTGCACCATTCTTCTACATATTGCAAACAGGATTTCTACCACTTACATTGGACTAAATGAAATAATCAACAAGTCCATTATCCTCAGAATCAATTTCTACTCATCTCATCAAGTTCTATCCTATGAAGGTGATTTCAAAGGAGTATGTTGCCCTGTGTCTCTCAAGTTTTTTCAATGTTCCCTGATAAGATGTCAGTCTGTCCTTCTCTTTATTTTCAACTACATCTATTTACCCAAGGTTTTACTAAGCATCCAGTTCCTCTCCTTACAAGCATCTCTTACGGACTACAGCACTAAATACAAATACAAGATTTATCTTATTAAGTGTTCCAGGGCATTGTACAGAAATACAGAATGAAAAAAAAGAAAAAAGAAAAAAGAAAAAAGAAATAAAGAATTGGAAAAAAAAAAAAGAACTGCTTTATACCAAAAGTCTTTGACCCATTCAGCTTCCAGATCAGAAGAAAAGTGCCACCATCTTACCTTTCTTCCAAGTACGAAATCTAAGAATCATCTGGAACCCACTCACTCTTATCTCCTTACATGCTGTAACAAAATCTTTCTTCTTATTCTTTTCTCAAATTAATCCTTTCTACTCCTCAGATGGCTGATGTTGTGCCTACTGTATGTTACTGCTGTAATTTTCTCAACTTACAGCTCAAAGCCCCTCTTCTTTCTTATCATTTCTAAATGGCACTAATAATTCTCTACCATTTTCTATAACCTTTTCTTATTAGGTCTGAATTCTTCATTTTTACTTCAATCCTATGTCTCATCTCCCACCCCCAATATATGTGATGTTTGGAACTTCCTAGTTTTGTTTACATCTTCTAATCTATCTTCCTTCAAAATTCATCACAAATTTAAGGAAAGATTCATTTGTCCATCTTCAATCTACCAGGGTAATAATACTAAGGAAACAAAGAATGTAATGGATATAAAGGAATTGCAAAGAAACAACCTATGGTTAGGAGAGGAAGAAACTGAAGGTGACTCTAGGCAGGAGGGAAGGAAATGGGTGGGGGATAGGATTTTGAGAGGAAAAAAGTCTGAAAGGTCCCAACAACAGGAGGGAATGGAATCATCCCTAAAACAATATACATCTAAAGGATGTCTTATATAAAGAGGAAGAAAGGACTAAAGGGAAGCCACAGAGATTTCTGAGAGAAAAAGGAGAGAAAGAGCCAAGGCAGGCAATCTGCAGAGGATAAACAGGTAGAATTAATTTTGAAAATCTCTTATTAACAATCAAATAAAATGAGTAAGAAGTATGTGTGGCAGTTAAGTTTGATCAAGCAACAAGGTCAGATGAAAAGCAATTCACCAGTACATACTCTACTGTAAAATCATTATATTTACCTAAAAACATCCCAAGTTTTATTTTTAAGGAGCTCCTGGAAAGCAGGCACCATCACATGTTCCCTCTATTTCTTCCCATAACATATACTATATTATGGGTATGTAAACAAGAGATGATGATAAGGTCTTTGCAAAATTTTTATAGGCCAGTGAATTGGTAATCAAATAATTATCATGAGAAAACACATTCAACTCACATACACAATGATTTTAAAAATTAACTCTAAAAGATGGCTGATACTCAAAAACATTGTATCATCCAATAGTCTTCTCTTTTCTTTCACTTTCATTAAAAGAAAACTTAAAGCCAGTCTAAGGAAGTACATTATACCTGCGCCTTCAGGTACAATGAATTTCCTTATCTGCAAAAACAAGGGTCAACAGGAGATGCTTAGAACAATAGCTGGCATATAGTAGATATTCAATAAATGTTAACCAGCTGGCTATTATTTGGGAATGCTGTTTTCACTTTTTGGAATACCAACAAGTCATGTTAGGTCCCCCAAAGTTGGGGTACCTGGGTGGCTCAGTGGTTGAGCATCTGCCTGAAGCTCAGGTCATGATCCCTGGGATCAAGTCCCCCATCCAGCTCCCCAAAGGGAGCCTGCTTCTCCCTCTGCCTGTGTCTCTACCTTTCTGTGTCTCTCATGAATAAATTTTTTTTAAATCTTAAAAAAAAGTCCCCAAAAGTTTAATAAAAACTCTTTGGATATTGATGTTGGTTCAAAATCCCAGCAGAAATGGTATAAATACTTATCAGCTAGTTCACAATAACAAAAATCTAGATGGAGTCTGGATTCACACACTAAAACAGCAACTTAGAACCTAAATGCCACAGCAAACTATGTCAAAGCATTAATCATTTTTTCCACCCCACCATGAGGAACAAAAACACGCTCTTCCTCAAATATATTTTCAGCCCCTAGATACTCCTAACTACCTCCTCTCCCACACTTCTCACCCATCTGTATGTTCCTTGAATGTTCTTCAAAGGTTTTTGTACCACTATCATGTATACTAGCAGTTATTCCAGTAGAAACTGAAACATATCCTTTTCCTTTTAAATACTAATTTCTGTGGAGAAATCTTGAAACTTGTAAAAGTGCACATTATAACTAGGACAAAGCCCTCTTTCTAGAGGTCTGCATAACTTAAGTCCCAGTATAGCACTATTTTTAGATAATGCTCTAGCCAGGGCTAGATCAAAACACTCTTCTTGGTCTTTCTACAGCCCATCCTTCTCCCCCACCCCTTCTCAGACACTTGGGCAAATATGACTAAAACAGGCATAGACAGCCTTCCTCTCACAGCAGATTAAAAGTTTGATCAGCACATATATTTGATTTTTCTAACTTCACTTAAAAAGATTTTCTTAGTTAATGATACCATATAGTAATAAATTCAACGGAAGAGTAGATTTTATTCCTAGCTTTATCGTGACTAGCTGTGTGACTTGGGCAAGTCACCTAACTTCACAATGCCAACCCCCTAAATATAAAATATGAAAGACTTTGGCCTAGATGTGCCCTTTAACATCTTAGTTGCTAACATTCTATGACTACAATTATAAGGCTAAAAGCAGATTAAATCTCTACTCCTGACACACAGAGGCTTCAAATCAAACCATGAATCCGTATCTTCCTACTAACCCATTCATTCAAAATAGCTACCATAATATAATGACCAGCATGCTCTCCAATCATGCACTCCTGATCAACACAGAGAAGACAAAGAAGAGTACCACACTGTAATGAAGTAAGAGTTGTCCGGAAGCCAACCTTCTATATTCATGCTTGAAGGTATTCTATAATTACACAGTCTCAAACTAACAGAACATTCAAGTTATATTGCTATTTTTAAGAAAAAATGTATCTTTAACAAAAGGTCACAGCAGCACAGTTTATGTTATTTCCAATAATAAGCTTATCTATTGCTCCTATTGATTTGTTTACTGACAGGCATAACTGAGTAAAAATTCAGATTAAAGTTAAAAATGACATTTCAAAAAAAAAAAAAGACATTTCATTCAAAATGCTTTTCAAAGTACCAGACTTTTTTTTTAATTTTTTATTTATTTATGATAGTCACAGAGAGAGAGAGAGAGGCAGAGACACAGGCGGAGGGAGAAGCAGGCTCCATGCACCGGGAGCCTGATGTGGGATTCGATCCCGGGTCTCCAGGATCGCGCCCTGGGCCAAAGGCAGGCGCCAAACCGCTGCGCCACCCAGGGATCCCCAAAGTACCAGACTTAATACAAAACCAGTTGCTCCCTAATTCAGTAAAAGAAAAGGTTAGCAGAATTATAGATGTGAAACACATTATGGAACAAATTAAAATTGTTATTCATTAAAAAAAAAAAGGTCTCTTGTATGTATCTGGAACCACTAGACACAAATACAAATAAGGAATGTGTGGTCTCATGATGATGTTAGATCTATTTTATGTGTGAAATTATCAAGTTTCCATAGCCTAAAATATCAGAACAATTGCTTCACCCAGCCCACTGCCTCTTTAAGCATGCCAAGTCTCTACATATGAACATCCTTGAAAACCTTATTTAACTCAAACATCAACTTTTTGCTGAAGCCTTCTTCATTTCCTCTCAGCGAAGATATTACTGCCATGCCAAGTCTCTACATATGAACATCCTCGAAAACCTTATTTAACTCACACATCAACTTTTTGCTGAAGCCTGCTTCATTTCCTCTCAGCGGAGATATTACTGCCACTCTGATGGCTAATACAGATTCTTCCCTTTCAGCCTAAATCCTAGAGATTAATTTCCAAAACTAAGTCCCAAATTGTCCTTCCCAGGCTCTTTTTATCTCTAGCCAGGTGTGGCTACTCTAAAAAGAACTTATTTGACTGTCTTCCAGATCCTAATCTTGCTTTACATAAACTGCTAACTGGTTTTCTTGATTTTGATTAAAATGGTAATGAAACTCTTTCTAGTATGATCTGAAAACCCTTCCACATCCTGACAAGACTCAACTCGGCCCTATAGTTTAGTATCAAACACCATCACACTAATACTTGGTCAAATTACTGTGATTACTTGGGTTTGTACCTGTTTAGGACTCCATTAGTCCTAAACTCAAAAAAGCACACTCCTCGAAAGCACAAAACAGTGCCTTCTTTTTGTGTTTCTACTACCCCCCCCCCCCCATATCTAGGACAGAGTGCCAAGTACATAATAACTGTGGGATGAATGATTTGAGTTTCTATGAGATTCAGTAGTTGCCTAATCACATTTTGTAAATGCCAGCTGCAATGAATGGAATTTTCAATGTGGGCAGTTAATAGATTTCCATTCCTCTGCTATCTTTACTCAGCCCCACATCCATTCCTGGCTAGGCCTTCAGCTCTCAACCCACAACCATACCTGTAAATTTGGACTCATTCACAAGTCTCCTATTCACCTTATTCCCCTCTAAACCTCTCAAACCCTGCCACAGCTCCCATGCAATTGCACCCACCACCTACTTCAGTGAAATAAACTACAAATTTGTCCTGAACATCCTGTATCCCAAACCTAAAAGAGTACATGAAACATAATGAGTACTCAAATACCTGTTCAGTGAATGAATAAGTGAATGAATATATTAAAGGTAAAAGATGGCAGTTAGTTGTGATTGACAGATTATGGGTCTCTTCTGTGAAAGAGTTTTCTTCTTTGGGGGGAGGAGAGGAGCAGGGGAGAGGAAGAGAGAGATCTCAAGCAGGCTACAGGCCATGTGGAGCCTGAATTGGGGCTGAATCTTACAATCTTGGTATCATGACCAGAGCCAAAACCAAGAGTTGGATGCTTAACCAACTAAGTCAATCAGATGCCCCCGAAAAAGATTTTTCTAGGAAGCAATCACATACCAACAACCAAAAAGGCTTAAGACACATATAACAAGTTTTTGATAAAACTCTGCTGATATACAGGTGCCTCGGTGGCTCAGTCAGTTAAGAGTCTGACTTTAGGGCAGCCCTGGTGGCACAGCGGTTTAGCACCGCCTGCAGCCCAGGGCATGATCCTGGAGACCCTGGATCAAGTCCCACGTCAGGCTCTCTGCATGGTGCCTGCTTCTCCCTCTGCCTGTGTCTCTGCCTCTCTCTCTCTCTCTCTATGAATAAATAAATAAAAAATATTAAAAAAAAAAAAGACTGACTTTAGCTCATGCCATGATCTTGGGGGTCTGTGCTTAGAGGGGAGTCAGCGTCTCCCTCTGCCCCTCCCCCAGCTAGTGCTCTCACTCTCGCTGTCTCCCCCTAATAAATAAACAGAATCTTAAAAAATTATATATTACACTGATACATTAAAATAATTAATTAACTGATATATTAACTGTTTATATTAGACATAATTTCAGAATATATGCCTGCCCATAACCTCTAGAGAAATCCCTACTTAGTTTCCTCAGGGCAATTGCCTACTGAGCCACGCCCCTCTCTGTGATTGGATCAGGATACCTGACACAGGAATCACCCAGTCACAGGTTGACAGGGCCTACACCCTGTGTGACCTAGCTCCAAAAGATGGGTAAAAACACTCAGATTATCGAGGAATCTCCACTAGAAGATACAGAAAAAGTCTTAATAATTACAAGATCAAAATGTTTTAAATCCTAGATTAAGAGGGGGAGGCGGGAAGAGCAACTCACTTAGCCTCCTCCAAATGTTATCACTTGAGAATATGAAAAAGGTAACTTGAGTGTTGCTAAAGATCATGTGTACTCTTCTGGCAACTGGCCAATTAAGAGGGAGAAGCAGGGTTTCTTCTTCACCTTTGTGGAATATAAAAAGAATGCTTAAGGGAGCAGTCATTTGTGAGCAAGGAGGGAGATTATCCTCTGGCTGCCTCAATGTTCTAATTTGGCCCCTGGTGAGTAAGTTTGCTTTTATGTCTTTAAAAGCAGGGCAACAAATAGCCATTTTGATGCTAACACTAAATTATATAGTATGTACATAGAACATGACTGAACACTATTTTTGCAAAGATGTGTTTTTTTCTAGCTCTGCCTCAAAATTTTCTTGTGAGACAGAAATGTAAAATACTCAGTTTTAACCCATACAAATAAATTTTTATATACAACGGAGATGTCCTCCAAAGGTAACTGTAATGTTACATCCATTCACCAAAATCCATATATCCCCAAATTCTACACTTAAAGATGTTAGAATCAGGGCAGTCCCGGTGGCCCAGTGGTTTAGTGCCGCCTTCAGCCTGGGGTGTGATCCTGGAGACCCAGGATCGAGTTCCGCGTCGGGCTCTCTGTGTGGAGCCTGCTTCTCCCTCTGCCTGTGCCTCTGCCTCTCTCTGTCTGTCATGAATAAATAAAATCTTAAAAAAAAAAAGTTAAAATCATATCCCTAAGTCTCCCAAACACTGATGGCAGCACATAGCACTTTTCTACGGGTCTATTTAATCAAATGCAAATACCACATTTTGAAAATTCACAAATAGCGAAACATTATAAATTGAGTTGCCAGATCATAAGGATACCTACAATTTCAACTTCCCTTACCTTACAGATATTCATCAATGCACTAAGTCAAAACCCAGAAAGTTTGGGGTTCATACATATATTTACTTTTACTAACCTTTTGTGACAGCATAAATTAGTATAGCAATTTTAAAAAGGCAGTTAAATATGAGGAGAATACAAAGTCCCTAGATGATTTCCCCCAAATTATATCTATATTTATCTCTGTAAACTAAAATAGGGCTGAAAAGACAGCTACTAAAAATTCAAATCAACACCCTCCAAATCCCATGCACACCTTTCCAGCCTTATCTCCCACAGTCCTCCTATACCAACTCTTCATCCTAAGCCAATCTATTTGTTCATATTCCTGAGCCTTTATTCCCTGCCTGGATGCACTTTCTTCTAGTCTTTGTCTTAAGAGTTCTATTTATCCTTCAAGGTCCATCTCAAATGTTGTTTTCTCTGGGAAGACTTCCTGAGGTATTTCTTTCTCCTCCTCAAATTGGCTACTCCTGTAATCACATTCCACATACATTAGAATGCACCAATATTGTGCAGTGTTGACAAATATACCATGGCTATTGTAGGATGTCAACATTAAGGGAAACCAGGTGAAGACTATACAGATACTCTATGTACTATCTCTGCAACTTTCCTATAAATGTGAAATTATTACAAAATAAAAAGCTTATCAAAAAAACTTGTAGGGGCACCTAGGTGGCTTAGGTGGTTAAAAGTCTGCCTTTGGCTCAGGTCATGATCCTGGGGTCCTTGGTTCAAGCCCTTTATCAGGTTCCCAGCTCAGCAAGGAGCCTGCTTCTCCCTCTGCCTGTGTCTCTGCCTCTCTCTCTGTGTCTCTCATAAATAAATAAATCTTAAACACACACACACACACACACACACACACACACAAACTTGCAGGTAGTCTAGAAAAACTCAAAAAACTACAAATACTGAAGAAGATGTAAATTTTAGTTATAACCATAACAACAAAAATGCAAGGATAAGAAACATACTTCTGCGGGTGGCTGGGTGGCTCAGTTGCTTAAGCATCTGCCTCAGGCTCCGGTCATGATCCCAGATCCCTGGGATTGAGTCCCGCATGGAGCACCCTGCTCAGTGGGGACTCTACTTCTCCCTCTCCCTCTGCCCCTCCCCCTGCTTGTGTGCTCTCACTCACTCTCTCTCTCAAATAAATAAAATCATAAAAAAAGAAAAAAGAAATACACTTCTCCTCTGAGAAGTTGAGGAAGAGGGGTGCCTGGGTGGCTCAGTTGGTTAAATGTCTGCCTTCAGCTCAGGTTGTGATCCCAGAGTCCTGGGATCAAGCCCCATATAGGGTGTCTTTGCTCAGCAGGGAGTCTGTTTTTCCCTCTGCTCTCCCTCAACTTGTGTTCTCTCTCTCAAATAAATAAATAAAATCTTAAAGAAAAAAAGGAACAGAGGAAGGAAGGAAATTAGTTTTTAACAACCTGAAATGAACCAAAATACATAAGTAATGCTTAAAAATGATGAGAGAAATTTATGTTATTAAACTGAAGTAATTCAATGTCTATTTTCAAAAATAGATAACACTGAAATAGCTTCCATGGAAAGTTTAAAACTGCATTATCCTAACACATACATCAGACCTACATTATCTGTGTAAATCATGGTAGTAATTTTATCATTACATCAAACAGAACCTGGTTCATTTGTTTTTTTTTTTAAGATTTTATTTATTCATGACAGAGAGAGAGGCAGAGACACAGGCAGAGGGAGAAGCAGGCTTCCTGCATGGAGCCCGACATGGGACTCGATCCTGGGTCTCCAGATCAGGCCCGGGGCCGAAGGCGGCACTAAACCATTGAGCCACCCGGGCTGCCCCCAAACCCTGTTTTGAAGTTACCAATTCTGATGTTCTAACTTCAGGAAATAGAGAGGAAAATATTCTATCACAAGTATGTCACTCTAAAACAATCCTATAATTTACAGTAATCTTTAATATGTAATTTCCAAGGTCCTAGGCAAAATCCATTTCCATACAACATTCTCCATTTAATAAAAAAGTCTAAAAACTAGGGATATCAATACATGACTAAAACAAATCCAGATACAGTGTACCATTTCTATAATAAGCTCTTAGAGTTCTTTTTTTTTTTTTTTTTAAGATTTTATTTATTCATTCCTGAGACACAGAGAGAGAGAGAGAGAGGCAGAGACACAGGGAGAGGGAGAAGCAGGCTCCATGCAGGGAGCCCAAAGTGGGACTCGATCCTGGGACTCCAGGATCAGGCCCCGGGCTGAAGGTGGCACTAAACCGCTGAGCCACCCGGGCTGCCCAAGCTCTTAGAGTTCAATGGAATACTATTATAATTTTAAAATCCAACTATTAGGGATCCCTGGATGGCTCAGCGGTTTAGCTCCTGCCTTCGGCCCAGGGCATGATCCTTGGAGTCCCGGGATCGAGTCCTGCGTCGGGCTCCCTGCATGGAGCCTGCTTCTCCCTCTGCCTGTGTCTCTGCCTCTCTCTCTCTCTCTCTCTCTCTCTGTTTGTGTGTCTCTCAGGAATGAATAAATAAAATCTTTTAAAAAAATAAAAAAATCCAACTATTATAGGAAATTATAAAATGACAAGAATCAAACTACCTTGCTAATTAATTTTAAAGAAGTCTTATTTATATGGTCCCCATATCACCAGAGTAATAACTATAAACAGCAGGCCACATAAACAAAAGCAAGAGAGGAGCGCCTGGGTGGCTCAGTTGGTTAAGTATCTGCCTTTGGCTCAGGTCAAGATCTTGGGATCCTAGGATCAAGCCCCACATCAGGCTCCCTGTTCAGTGCAGAGGCTGCTTCCCTCTCCCCCTCTCCCCCTCCCTCTGCTGTGCTCTAATAAATGAATAAAATCTTAAAAAACAACAACAAAAAACAAAGTCACAAGATACAAGCACAATTTAAACACAAGAGTATGTTTTAATCATGATGAGACACACCTGACTAGACAGCTGTAGATTTAAACAAGCAACTAGAAAAAATTTAGAATATTATCTACTTCAACAAAATTTTTTCAAGGTGTAAAACATTAACAATTACCAAAAAAAACTCAGTCTTTTTATACAAATATTAAAAACATTTACCCATTGTGAATTAGACTTGGTGACAAAAAAAAAAAAAAAAAAAAGACTTGATGACAAAAAGAAGCCCATAACAGCAAAACAGTAATGGAAAAATGAACATACTAATGTCTTCAATAGCCCTTAACAAATCTTAGACTTTTAAGTATCTTCCAAGTCCAACTTGAAAAATCAAAGGAAATCCACTAAAGACTATACCCTCTTGAAACTTGTTTCTAAGATTACCAGGCCATTATTCAGGTACAAGTCAAACAAATTTGGTCATTCTAGTTCTTCTTATTCATTTGTTACAACTTACTAAATATCAAGACATGAAAAATAGGGAGAGCACTGTATCAAAACTGGGACAATTAAACAGTGCTCCAAAGACAATGTTATTCAGCTCAAGCAGCTTGAATTACAGATATGACACAGATGATTGCTAAGCAGGTAACAGAATAGCCTGGAGAGATAAAGGTTTAAAGATAAACTCTAACTTGCTAAACACTGAAAAAGAATTTTACTAAAATGAAGACAGTTGAAAATCAAACACTACAACAGTTTCTTCTCTTTTTATTCTCTTGAACATTTACATTATGGGCACTTTACAAATTTATGTCTTTCAGCCGTTTAACTATCTTCCTAAACAGTTTTATTACATTACACTAATTTCAGCCAAACTAAAGAATAAGAGAAATAACAACACAAAAGCAGCCCTCTTTATAAACCCTGCTAAAATATTTCATCTGGTTGATAATACTAACATCATAGACAAGAGACCCCTGAAATCAGACTTCATTGTACAGATACACAAAAAATGAAGCTCAGAGATTAGAACAAATCCCCCAATTTTCAGCATCTTTGCTCTTAATCCTATACTACATGGGATCTCCTATTTACGAATTAAGTTACCAGTTCAAAGAACTGTCTTTCATTAGTGCTAGTCTACTACATTCTTTGACTAGAAAACAAATTTTTTGTTGTTGTTGCTTTTTTTTTGTTTTGAGTTTTTTTTTTTTTAAGATTTTGTTTATTTATTCATGAGAGACAGAGAGGCAGAGACATAAGCAGAGGGAGAAGTAGGCTCCATGCAGGGAGCCTGATGGGGGACTCGATCCTAGGACTCCAGGATTGTACCCTGGGCCGAAGGGAGGTGCTAAACCGCTGAGCCACCCAGGAATCCCAGAAAACAAGTTTTATTTTTTATTTATTTATTTTTTTTTCAGAAAACAAGTTTTATTTATTTTTTATTTTTTATTTTTTTAAATTTTTATTTATTTATGATAGTCACAGAGAGACAGAGAGAGAGGCAGAGACATAGGCAGAGGGAGAAACAGGCTCCATGCACCGGGAGCCTGATGTGGGATTCGATCCCGGGTCTCCAGGATCGCGCCCTGGGCCAAAGGCAAGCGCCAAACCACAGCGCCACCCAGGGATCCCAGAAAACAAGTTTTAAAACAAACTTCAGTTACCTGAACAAATTTAGTATCCACTGCTCTAAATAATTCTCATAAAACCCATATTTTGGGGGATCCCTGGGTAGCTCAGCGGTTTAGCGCCGCCTTCAGTCCAGGGCGTGATCCTGGAGACCTGGAATCGAGTCCTGCATTGGGCTCCCTGCATGGAGCCTGCTTCTCCCTCCATCTGTCTCTGCCTCTCTCTCTCTCTGTCTCTCATGAATAAATAAAATCTTTAAAAGAAAAAAAAAGACCCATATTTTTATTCTTCGGTCTTTACTGCTAATATTCTAGTTCCTGAGGACTTAAAACATCTTTTCCTCCCCACCTTCCCTGACAAGCCCATTCTCCAATAAAATAAAACTAAGCTAAACTAAACTAACTAAATATAAGACAGATCATGGACAGTCTTAGGAATAATTAAAAGGTCACATGCTGGGCAGCCCAGGTGGCTCAGTGGTTTAGCGCCACCTTCAGCCCAGGGCCTGATCCTGGAGACTCGGGATCGAGTGCCATGTCAGGTTCCCTGCGTGGAGTCTGCTTGTGTGTCTCTGCTTCTCTCTCTCTGTCTCATGAATAAATAAATAAAAATTAAAAAAAAAAAAAAGGTCACATGCTTATCAAATCTATTAAGTACGAAGACCCTATTCTATGGTCATCTCTGTACTTCAGAATTAGCATACTTAGGGAAAACTGCAATATTGTAATTCCTGAAAAGGACCATATTTTCAGACTAAACAAGTAATGATATATATACATTTAAGAACAAAGAACAGTTAAGTGCAAATAAAAAACAAATCTATCTCTGAACTGTGACTTTTTATTTTTTATGCCAGTTCATTTTCCCCCCAGACACAAGATGCATCTTCACAAGAAATCTAATAACTGCTTATGAATCTTCTGCCAAATAAATGGCAAACCTTAAAGAATACCATCCTATAAGAATTTAATTTAATCAATATAATAACAGTATTATTGTTATTACTAAGGCAAAACGAAAGCAATTGATTATAGGTATTATAAAAAATTCAAATTAAGTAGTATGGGCTAAATTAAAGGAAAAGTTAGGTATTATAACTCTATCAAAAACTCTTATTTTCAATAATAAGCATATTCAGCCGGTAAATACTGATATTTATATATGAGTAATAAATTGTATAAGGTTTTTTTTTTAAGATTTTATTTATTTATTCATTCATAGAGACAGAGAGAGGCAGAGACACAGGCAGATGGAGAAGCAGGTTCCATGCAGGGAGCCCAACGCAAGACCGGATGCCAGGTCTCAATCCCAGGTCTCCAGGACCACACCCTGGGCTGCAGGCGGCGCCAAACCCCTGCGCCATCGGAGCTGCTCAAATAGCATAAGGTTTAAGTCAATTAGAGGATTCCAATCCTCTGCATGCAACTTAATTTTTGCCATACCACCACCAAAAAAATCCTAAAGAACAAAGCATTAAAATTATTTTGTATAATAATGTTTTCTCAAGATCTCCTAAGGGGAATTATCAAGAAATAAAAATCTAAATATAGCACAGGAGTAAATCAATAACTTATAAAATTAAATTATAATATTTAATTCCTTGAATCTCTGAAAAGAATATATTATTTTATTTTTAAAGATTTTATTTATTTATTTGAGAGAGAAAGTATGAGTACACCTGCAAGCAGGGGGAAAGGAAAACACAGGCTCCCCGCTGAGCAGGCAGCCTGACATGGGGTTCCTCCACGCAAGGGCCTTGAAATGACCTGAGCCTAAGGTAGATGCTTAACTGAGCTGCCCAGGATCCCCAAGAATATACTATTTTAAAAAATCAAATTACTGGGCAGCCCGGGTGGCTCAGCGGTTTAGCACCACCTTCGGCCCAGGGCATGATCCTGGAGACCCGGGATTGAGTCCCACATTGGGCTCCATGCATGGAGCCTGCTTCTTCCTCTGCCGGTGTCTGCCTCTGTCTCTCTGTGTCTCTCATGAATAAATAAATAAAGTCTTTAAAAAAAAAATCAAATTACTTGTCTGAAACACCCTTGAAAAAAGTAGCTAAATGATAAGCTTTCACAGACATTATCATAATAAAAGAAATTACCAATACTGAATACTTGTTTGCTAAACATTTTACATATATTTTCTTATTGCAATATTATAAAATAAGCATCATCATGCCCTCCTTATATATGAAAAATTAAGATTCACTGGCTAAGTTATATGCTCTGGGTCTCACAGCTAGTAAGTGAAAGGGAACTGAATCTAGTTCTATGAGACTCTGAAAGCAGTGCTCTTATCTATTCATTAAACCAATGCTTCCCAATTTCTGACACATGATGGCCACACTGAAAAAATGATATTTGTAAGGCTTACTAAGGGAAGCTGGCAGGGCTTGGTAAAAATAATATATATTTTCTTTATATCACAAAATTATGACATGAAAATAAGATACAAAGTATTACAGATGATATTAAATACTAACTGACATAAACCTTCCTAATAAAATATTTTCAACTACCATCTTCCCAAAGTTTAAAGAAATCGTACTAAAAGTGTTCAAATATCATTTCAACTGTTGCAAAATTTTGAAAAGTTATGAAAATGATTTAAAATCTCAAAAATATAGGGGTGCCTGGGTTGCTCAGTCAGTAAGTATCTGCCTTCAGCTTGTATCACAATCCCAGCGTCCCGGGATGGAACCCCTGCACCGACATCAGGCTCCCTGCTCAGTAAGGAGCCTGCTTCTCCCTCTCCCTCTGCAGCAACCCCTGCTTACGCTCTCTTGCTCTCTCTCAAATAAATAAATAAAAATCTTTAAAAAATAATAAAATTTCAAAACTACAAAAAAAAATTTACAAACAGCATACTTGTATGCCATCCTATGCACTGCATTCTTGTTGGGAAGCTTTGCAATAATATAACTTTGTCTTTCCACCTACTATTGTGACTAAACATTACTTTGGCATTTTCAAGATCTTCTCAAAAACATACCTAAAGGAAATTCAAACCAAAGGTAATCAAAAAATTGTAACACATTAACTATTCCTTAACTAATTTATTTTTTTAAGGTTTTATTTATTTATTCATGAGAGAGAGAGAGAGAGAGAGAGAGAGAGAGAGAGAGAGAGGCAGAGACACAGGCAGAGGGAGAAGCAGGCTCCATGCAGGGAGCCCAATGTGGGACTCCATCCTGGGTCTCCAGGATCCCGCCCTGGGCTGAAGGCGGCACTAAACCACTGAGCCACCAGGGCTGCCCTCCTTAACTAATTTAATTAGAATTTGAAACACTCTGACTTCATAGTCCACCTTGTTAATCACTATACTAAACTGCATCTCTCCAAAAGAGAAAATACAATACACCTATTGTGTGTCAGGAGAGACAAAGGTAACCAAATACATCCCAACTTAGACAAGTTTGTTAGTTTCACAGCATGAAGTAAAAACTTGCATGTACATCAAAGGACGTATTCTATAGCAAAAAAAAAAAAAAAAAAGGTTGTATGTATATTGTGATGAGTGTGTTCTGCTTACTGAAAATAAGGGGTAACTTTAACTTCTGTGCATTATGATACGGTTCAAGCAAGAGCATCTGTGTTTGCAACTATTTATATTTGTTGACTTGCTCAAGAATATTAAAAAATCTTACTTAAAACAATGAAATTGATAAAAATTAAAAGCAAATGTTTTAGTACTTTGATTTTTACTTACTGTTTTTGAAGTTCGCTAAGTCATCATGTGTTTAATTTTGTTTTTAATTAAATGCACTATTTATAAAATCCCAAATAAAGATTTTTTCCAGACATTTGCTTGCCTAAATTCTCCCTGCCAAATCCTGCCATTTGGAAGAAAACCTCACAGTTTACAACTGTACTACAATAGGCTAATGTCCTGAGGAGATCTCTGATGGTCAATGTAATTCAAAACATTTACAGAAGATGAAAATACACCTTTAATTTCATAACCAATCAATCAATACAGACATTAATGCCTTGAGTATTTTTTTTTTTTTTTGCCTTGAGTATTATATAATGGTTTGTATTAAGGATCCGAAAGAGCCCCAAGAGCAATGTCCAACATTAGGTTGTTCATGCTAGTAAATATGTAAGAAGCACCTACTATGTGCCATGGACCATGCTCATCCACAAATGATACCTGTTAAACAGAGAGTGGCAGTCTAGAACTACAATTCAAATTCTTGTGTTATGAATATCACATTAGATATTCAAACCAAAAGCTCAAGCTCCAATGCATAACTTTCTTCCTATATCCAAGGAGCTATTCCTAGGGCTTCTGCAATCTACAAACCACTAAATATGCTAACATGAAGAGACTAGCATGGGCACCCAGCACAACCCCGAGTACAAAATAAGCCTTGGGTTATGGTGGTGTATTCTGTCCTCTGGAGCTTTACACCATGAAAATTTGGCACTTCTCCTAACGTGACTTGTTTTTCCCAAAAATTGTTTTAAAAAGTTCCGTTGCAAAAAAGAAAAAAAAGGGGGGGGGGGGGCTTTGTTGCTTACAAAAACTATTACTCCTACATATTCTTCTCTAACAGAACTTTAGAAAATACTAATAGTAAAGAAACAGTGACAACTAATTAGTAAGCTGATGCCAGGGTACTTTATATGACTTACTGAGCCTCTAGAAACTGGTCTCAAAAATGCTTAAAAATCATGCTGAGTGGGACGCCCAGGTGGCTCAGCGGTTGAGCGTCTGCCTTCGGCCCAGGCGGTGATCCCGGGGTTCTGGGATCGAGTCCCACGTCGGGCTCCCTGAATGGGGCCTGCTTCTCCCTCTGCCTGTGTCTCTGCCTCTCTCTCTGTGTGTCTCTCATGAATAAATACATAAAATCTTTGAAAAAAAAAATCATGCTGAGTAAAACGCATCTGACTGTACCTAAAAGCTGCTCAAAAAGAATGTCGGGTAAAAAAAATAGTAATTTCTGAAGCCAATATTTTTAGTTTGGAGAGACAGCTCACCAGAAGTTTGTCACAGCTTTTATAGTGTGTCCAATTCCATAATCTATCCTAAAATAACTCCATTCCCACTGCACATCATCCCTAGCAACTATTCAGCAACTCCCAATATGTAATCTATTGTCCACTGTATCTTTGACCACAAACCTCAAACCAGCCAGTCCTTAAATTTCCTCGGCTCACAAAACCTCCCCCTTTATATAAACAAGAGGAGTTACAAAAACCTTCAGAGAGTAAAAGTGACATAAGGCGGTGAAAAAGTATACACAGCCCGTGGACGCAAGCTCTTCTACTTTGTATCCAAGAACGTGTCATGGATCCCAATCACACACCTTCGCATTCCTGGTTAATCCAGGGTTCCTCCGCCTTATCAATAGTTGAAAACGCCCACGTGCTAATAAAGGAGAGTCCTTACACGTCCACTCAGTCTCAGACCCTGTTTACATTACTCATTCGCGCATCCCAACTCCATCCGGTTGAGGTATCGCTCCAACTCCTAAGCCATCACACGAGCCTCACCCACACTCTCCCGTCCTCTTCGCTATCAACACGCTCCAACTCCCTGCAAAGCCTTCCCTACCATCAGCTCTCCCTTTATGAGTCTTTCCCGGGTCCCCAACACAGCCTCCACGTCCTCCAGCCCAGCGCCGACTCCAGCACGGAGTCACGCCCTCCCCGCAGCCTAATTCCTACAACCCCAAACCCCACCCCTTCCTCGCGCCCGCCGGGCCTCCCGCCCCACGGCCGTCACGCCCCCAGATCCCTCCGGGGTCCTTCCAGCCGGCCGGGCCTCCCCCCTCAGGGCTGCCTAGCGCCCGGGCCTCCCGCCCCCCCACCCCCCGCCGGCTCCGCCAGCCCCGCCCTCAGCCCCTCACCAAGGAGCAGCAGCTTCACTTCTTTGGCCGCTTTCTCCCCGTCCTCCCGCAAGTTGCGGTCGATCATCTTGCTCCGCTCCACCGCCGCCTTGTCCTCGGCGCTCAACGTGCAGCCCATGGCGGCGGCGGGAGTGGGGACCGAGCCCGGGCTCACTCACACACCGCAGAGACTGCGGCTCGGCGGGCGCAGACGGCGTCTACTGCTGGGCGGCGGCCCTCTCCGTCAGCTCCTTGAGCGCCCGAAGCAACCGGATATCCGGCGTGTACGACACTTCCGGCGACGCCCCACGGCGGTGACTGCTCCGCGTCTCCCGCTGGAGCCGAGGAGGAGCGACCGAAGGCGGAAGTGCGGTGCCGGGCGGGCGAGGCGTTGGCCAGCCCCGGGGACGCCGCACGGCTTACAGCCTCTTCTTCTCGGCTGCTTTATTTGGATAAATGTAGAAGAACCAGGGACTGGCTTCCCCAGTTCGTGGCGCCCTCCTGAGTCCCAGCCGGCCTTGGAGGGCGGCGGGGTTCCCAGGAAGAGTCCGCTCCCCGCACGGAAGTTCCTGCTGGGGGCTTCTCCCCGGCCAGGAAGCCCCTGTGGCCCCAGGCTGTGGGGAGCCCGAGCGTCCTCCCGAGGGTGCCCTGCCGAGCTGTGTCGGCCCGGCCGCGGTGGGAGCTCGCCGCGCACCCTAGCCCCCGCGCCTGCGTCCCCCCGGGGCCCGCCGCTGCCCCGGTGGGACCGCCCTCCTGGACGATCCGGTGCTTGTGCTGCTACCTGCGGCTTGCGCGGTGCCCGCGCCACCTCTCTCCAGTGTGAGCCAGTTGGGCGCGGATAGAGAGAGGATCCTGCGTTAGGCGCCTCGGACTCCTACCAAAATCAGTTAACCTCAGGCCCACGCCCCAAAACACACCAGCGCATCCTGTCAATCTCCCCGCTGAAATCTCCTGTTGTAGTACCACACAAAAAGGGAAGTTCTGGTAGATTTGTCTTTCAGCTCCTGCGTCACCTGAAAACAAACCTCTATGAAAGCCCCCGACTTTTCACTCCTAGTTCTGAGTACTGCCTTCAAAGTGACTCTGAATTGCCTTGATGGCTAAATAGCTGCACAAATACCCTCCACCCTACATTCTAGAGATGAGAACTCTTGTGGTCCCCAAACCTTTGCCTGGGATTAAAAATTATTTCCCTAATAGAATCTCAACCTTAGCGTATAAGGTCCCAACAGAAAGGTCTATATGGCGATGATTCATTCATTAGAGGGATTTCTTGAGAGCCACCTTAAACAACTTCATCCCCTATAATTTAGTAGTGCCAGTCCTTCAAAGTTTGAAGAGACTCCTACTCATTCCCAAATGACTGTTACAATAAGAATGATGGCTTTCCCATAATCGGTACTTATGGGAGAGGAGGGCAAGAAGAAAGGGAAGAAAAACCAGTATTTATGGAGCACCTATTTGCCAGGTATGGCTAGGTGCTTCCACGTGCTCTTCTCTTAACCCTCACAACAACCCTGGGAGGTAGGTAATCTCACCCCCATTTTTTTTCAGTTGAAAAAAATAGGCTCAGAGAAATTAAGCATCTTTCCCGAGTTCACACAGTAAATAGATGTCTGACTCCAAATTCACCCCCTTCCAGCCATGCCGCTGGAAGATGTTACCTGGGGAGACCTGACAACAGAAAGTTGTCATCTATGCTTGAGAGCTACCGCCCAACACCACCAGGTGCAGGAAAAGTAACTAACAAGACTGTAACTAACAAGCTGTCTCAACCTGTTGAGTCTTGCGCCCACTAGAGAGGTCAGATTTTATCCAGGAACAGCTTTCCCAGCCAAGGATTACATAGCAGACTCTACCAAGCGACCCTGGTGACTAGAAAACAACTGGAAGGTGGTCACGGCAGAAACTATTGGGAGAATACTCAGCATAATAGAAATTTTATTTCCTTCATGTTCCCCTGCGGGGGGGGGGGGGGGGGGGGGGGGCAAGTTGAACCAGCAGCATGTGTCAGATTCTGTAATCAACACCAGTGAGATCACAGTGTCAGGAAATTTCAGCCTGAATTAAAGATACCCTTGCACTTCAAATTTTCTTTTTTGATGTAGGTGAAGGAAGGGTTGGAGGGCAAAGTCAAAGGAAAAGCAAAGTAAATGAACAAAATGGCTGCCAGGCAATGTTTCCAGTCCTCCCCTCTCCCCACTCCCTCTCCCCACCCCCAGGCGCGCACCTTTCCGGTTTCCACTGGACTCACGCTGCCACCTGCTGGCAATGCTTAGGGCCTACGAGCTGATCCCCGGTACTTGAGGAAGTTTACCCTTACCTAAGAATGAGATGCCTCCCTTATGAGTTAAAAGGGAGGAGAGCAAGAAGAACATGTTTCTCAATCATGAAAAAAGATTCTCCTTGGTAGATATACTAAGGGATTTCCTCAGTTTAATAGGTTCTAGACTAGAGTAAGTCGGATGGTAGGAAGACGGAAACCCATAAATTTCCCTAGATCTAAAGGGGGAAAGCTATTTGCCCAGTTTCAATTAACAAATTCTTTTCCTGGACTAGAGTTGCATCTACGACCCTCACACTTTCCACAATCCCCAGAAAGCTTCCATGTAGGTATCTTGCTGCAATGGACTGAGCTCCAATATATTTCTCAAACATTCCTTAGTGCTTTACCAGATATAAATGCTCTGTAAAAATACAAGGTACCTGATCAAATTAGACAATTCCTCAAAGGCAGTGACTCTGTGTGGGCCCTGGAGAATACTAGGTCTTCAACTATTATGCACTGACTTGAACTGAAATAGCAAATGTTGATATCAGTATAACTTTTTATAATAAAAAGTATTTATTGGCCATTCAGAGGGAAACTATCCCACTCCCACCAACCCATCTTACCCTTTAATGTTCAATGAGCCAGGAATTTCTTCACATACAGATCAGAGCACCCTCTGGTCCTGCCTCATCCCTTTAATATTACTTGATTCAATTGAGGGAAATGGATGGACAGGGAGTCCCAGATGGGTGTCCTGTCCAGTTTGCAACTAACTATTCCTCTTCCCTTGAAAATACCACCACTGATACCAACCGTCAAATTCCTACAGCCTCAATCAGTGAACAGCTGAACCCAATTCCTGTGCCCTCTCTCCAACCCAGGGCTGCAGATAGGAGAGAGATTTAAGTCTTTGTCACTGAAGCTAATTTTGAGAGCGATGAATGGGAGTAGGGAAGCATTTAATGGATCATGGAAACCCCACCCTTCCCATTCCCAACCTTAGTCTCTTGTACCCGATTGTCCAGGGGGCTGGAGGTGGGTCACTGCCATGAGGAGAGAGATCAGGGAGGCCAATCCTGGGAAGAAGAAGAAAAAAAGATTTACAGTATTATTGGTCAAGGTGATCATCTGGCCTCTGTATCCAACCATCTTAGCAATTCAAATGCTAACCCCACCTTCAGCCATCTAACCCCAGTCTTTTCTACTTCTTCATTCTAAAAAATAAGGAGAAAAGAGCCATCCTGTTGTATCCTTGCTTTACTGAGATCAAGCTTCCGGAAGAGAGACTGCAAAATAGAACAGAAGGGCTGTTCCCAGAGGGTGGGAGAGAGCGGCAGTCAGCTTTCCTGCCTTCTACTCTTTGTACCCTGCCTACTATTTCCCCTTGCTTCTGGCCAAACTCAGGAAAGGAATATACTCAACTGGCCCTCTCACTTTAAGGAAACATCACATCTAAAACTAAAAAAGACCCATTAACCCAAATGGAAACACTTAGCTGTGTTTTATTTAGTTCCTTTTAAACCTAGCAAGGAAAGGAAAAAACACAGGTCATTTTCTTACCTTGCTTGGGTGCAGTTCGTGCCCTGAACAATTACACTGAAATGAAATATCCTAAAGGATCCCTGAGATAACTCCAGACCTGGCCTGCCGCTCTATATCCTCCAACTCCTACCCATAGAGTTTCCCTGCTTCCTGAGGCATGGAAGGTTCACTGGTTGAAAGGCATCATCTCACCTTCGTGACCCTTTATTCTCATAACCATTTCACCAGGTTCCCTCCCCCAGTAGTCAAGGATCAAAGCCATGTCCAAGGTTTGTGCCACACGTTCATCCCGTTGGCATTGTTCCTGATCCAGAAAACACGAAGCAAAAGCCGTGTGCAGAGACCCCAGCCCCAGCCCCTGCTAGCCGGGAATAGGTGACTCCACAAGGTGTTCCTTCAGTCACAAGCAGCCCCGGCCCCATCTCCCTCCGGGTGTCCAGCAGCCCAGTCACGATTCCTGTCGAGGTGAGGGGGCCGGATGGAGGTAGCTGTCCGACATGATGATGTCGCTGGTGAGTTGCTGCTCCAAGAACTCAGAAGTCTCTTCAGCTATCTGGCCTGGAATTCTAAAGTCTACAGCAGGTGTCTCCTGCTTGGGGCTGGGGAGGGGTCGGGCAGCCCAGGACTCCGTGGGACAGCCAGTACCCTGGAGGAACTGCAGAAAGTTCTCCTCGATGGAGCCCTCCCGGCTGGGCAGCCTCAGCTCCTCCTCTGGAGCTGGCTTGAAGAAGCAGACAAACTGCTTGCTGAGCTCCCCCCTGATCTGTCGATTGAGACACCCATAAAAGAAAGGGTTGGAGGTGAAGCAGAAGTAGCCGATCCAGGTCACCACGTTCTCCACCTGCCCAGTGGAAATGGGCTGAGCACTGAGGGCAACGTAGAGGTGGAAAGAGAAGTAGGGCAGCCAACAGAGCAGGAACTGTCCACCCACAGCCAGCAGGACCACCGCAGCCTTCCCTCCCCCAAACGTCCGGTGCGGGGTGGTCTGGGGAGCCCCGGAGCTGGTGACCATGGTGGAACGGCTGCTGAGGGACTCCGAGCGTTGGCGGGGCGTCTCCATCCAGGTGGGCAGCGGGCCGCGCTGCAGGGCGGCCACCCGGGCCACCCGGAACATGCTGCAGTAGACCACGAGGATGAGGAGCAGAGGCAACAAGAAGTAAAGGAGGGCGAAGACCACCACGAACAGCTGGCAGTAGGCGCCGCGGCTCCAGTGCAGCGAGCAGCCCGGGGGGAGGCCGGGGGCCCCCTCCTCCCGGGAGGCCCGGCCCAACACGGGCACGGAGGCCATGGCCAAGGCCTTCACCCACACGCCCACCAACACGGAGGCCACCAGCCCCAGCGTCATGCGCACCTCGTAGCGCATGGGGTGGACCACGTAATAGTAGCGCTCCACGTTGATGGCCGACACCGAGAGGATGGCCAGGCTAACGAAGCATATGCTCAGGAACAAGTAGAGGCGGCAGGCGACCTCCCCAAAGAGGTCGTGGTCGAAGAGGGCAGAGCTGGAGAGCATGGCCAGGGGCATGAGGGTCAGCGCGGCCAGCAGGTCCACCAGGCAGAGGTGGAAGACGAAGACAAATTTTCGGAGGGCGGGGGTCTTGGCGATAACGGCCATCACAGCGGCGTTGCCGGCCACAGCGATCAAGTCCAGCAGGAGCATGAAGAACAGGGCCACGGACTCTGAGGCCACGTCCCGCAGCCCCACCTCCGGCACCCCGCTGGCAGTAGAGGGACCTGGGGTCTGAGGGACCCTCCCCAGAGTGGAAGAGTTCCCTGATGACTGGGGGATGGGGGAGGACTCCATGGGGCCGAAAGAGGACACCCAGGGCACCTCCTGTCACAGGCCCATCCCCCATCCTAGTCCGGTGACCCTGGGATGGCCAGCCCAGGCCCAGGCTTGCCGAGTTTGAGTTCAAGTTCCTGCGTGGGGATGGGGGCAGGGGGTGCCTCCTGCTGGAGCCTGCCGGGCAGGCTCTAATCGCCAGCCTTCCAGGCCGGGCTGTGCATATAAGGGAACGGAGGACTCAGCAGCTCATCTCTCCTCTCAGGCAGGAGGTGGCTCGGATCTGCCTTGGTGACCTCAAAGAAGGAGATGTGAGAGATGCCAGAGCCTCACCCACTCAACACTCCACCTTCCGAGTGGTCTCCAGCTCCTTCTTTTGCTTTTCCTTTCCACTGTCCTCCATGCCCTTCTCTTCTCTCAGGGACTGTTATCCAGAGATCCTAAATCCTCTGTTTCCCTCTCCTAGGGTCCCGCTGAGCTCCGGATCATGCCCCAGTTTTCAAGTAGCTTATGTAAATTTCTTGATTTCTTGTCTCAGAATGGCAGGAGCTGTTGGGGCACAGAGGGGACACAAAATCTGGTTTCTAGTCCTAGGCCTGGGAATGATGGACTCTGTGACTCTGCTGGACTTCAGTTTCCTCATGAAGCCATCTGTAAAATGAAGGGAACAGCAACCACTTCACAACTGTGTTTGGAGGAGCCTGTGAGACTTAATAATAATACCACCCATATGTAGTAACATGTTTAAAGATGCTTTCCAGGTGCCAAACCCCCTTCTAAGCACTGTACCTAAATATGCTCATTTTAATGCTCACACAACCTATGAGTATTACTCTCATCCCCATTTTGCAGTTGGTGAAACTGAGGTCCAGAAAGATTAAATAACTTACCAAAGGCGGCAAGGTCCAGGTACGCGCCCGTGTTGTCCGGCTCCAGGGTCAGTACTCCAGCCCACCTGATGGTGCCCTCTACAGCAACTGGAATGCAATAGGCATTCAATGGATAGTTATTGCATCTGAATCATCTCCAAAAATGTCTATTAGTGCTCTGGGGCTACCACTGGGAAGAGATCACCTGAAAGAGGGAAGGACTGTGTTTGGTGTCCTGTGACATCACCACCCCCAAGACAAAGAGCTGCCATTTGGGGAGTGTTGAGGAGGAACCATGAAAACAAAACATTCCAGCTGGAAGGAAACTGGGATGCCAGCCCATCCAGGCTCTACTGCCCCCCAAACCAGAAGGGCATAGGTCACTTGAAAGCTGCCCTTCTTTACCCACTCATTAGCTTTTCCAAGCCACCGTACCCCTGCTGGTGGGGGAGGAAGTGCCTAACCTTCCACTCCTGGGGTCCTCAGATCTCTGATCACTGGAGCAGATCCCTGGCCCAGAGTCCTCTTGATCCTGGACCATTAGCACATTCCAGAGCTAGGAGGGAGGAGTAGGTGTCTGGGGGGTGGGGGAGGAGTAGGTGTGAAAGTGAGTAGGTCACTGTGATGGTGGAAATGGGTGAGCATAAAGCAGAGAAGACAACTGGAAGGCATTGAGAGGGGAAGAAGTCTGGGGTTTCAGCATCTCTCATTTTTCCCTGCCAAATGGCAGATCAAATGTTGTATGTGTCTCGTTATCCACATTAAGTTTGCATATAGTTGAAATAATAATGCCTTTAAAAATTTTCATTTCCGGGATCCCTGGGTGGCGCAGCAGTTTGGCGCCTGCCTTTGGCTCAGGGCGCGATCCTGGAGACCCGGGATCGAGTCCCACGTCAGGCTCCCAGCGCATGGAGACTGCTTCTCCCTCTGCCTATGTCTCTGCCTCTTCTCTCTCTCTCTCTGTGTGACTATCATAAATAAATTTAAAAAATTTTTTTTCATTTCCATGTCCTATTCTTGCAGTCCAGTTTCTCCCAGTATAATATGTGAAGGTATGCAAACTCGAGGCAAACTATAGATATGCCAAGTCTGTAGCCAGGTCACAAGTTCTCTGGATCACGGTTTCCTCATCTGTAAAATGGGAAGATTGAACTGGATGACCTCCAAGATTCCCATCTCTGACAACATTTGATGACTCTGTGAGTTCCTGGGCTGCCAAGGGCTTGGTGGTGGCTGAATTTAAAAACCCATCATTTCTCTGACTGCAATGATGTGGACCACGTGGGGCAGACCGTTCCCATTCCCTCTCCGTAGTTACAGCCTTACAACCACCCTTGGGTTTTGGTAACCACCGATAGTGTATTCCTTTAACTTCAAGCATGCCATGCATGCAATGGGTGCTCAGTATAACTTTGTGAATTGTATCAAACTCAAACTGATCTGTTGAGTCCCTGCCCCTTAGTACCTGCCCCTGCCCCTTCGTACCTGCTCCAAGTACACTCAGTAGGGCAGCTGCGTGACAGCCAGAGGACTCTGCTCTGGAAAGGGTAACCTGGTCTCCTGGACTTGGCACAGCCCTAACTTTGGACAATTGCCTAGGGATTTGCCTCTCCCCAGGGATAACAGGAAGCTCATTTCACAGTTAAAATGGCCACATTGACCCAGGGTCTATAGAGAAGGTAAGGAGATGCTTCCAAAGTGGAGACATCAGCTTCTCATAAGACACTCTACCAGGAAAAATGCAGAAAGCAATGCTAGGGGAGGCATCCTTGCCCCTTACTTTCCATGCCGGGCTTCATGTCTTTCTCATCCCTTCTACCTGGGAGTGGAGGCCTGAAGATGTGGCTCTGAGGCCCAGGGAGCTAAAGGAGTGAATGCCCTCCATGTCTGCATGAACATCAAGAGTCTGCCAGCAAGGCCCACCCAGGGCCCCAGACCGAGGGAAGCAGACATGGTTTCCACGTGGAGATGGAGGGGGCACTGTGCAGCCATGACAGAGCCCTAGGCAAGAAGGCACTGGACGTTTCTCGTTTCCACAGCCCCCTCAGCCTGGGCAGGATCTCCACACTGACTCCTAAATGCCAGGATTCCAGTTTCTGTCCTAACAGATGGACCAACGTGCCTGTTCCCCAGCACTCCCTACTGATGGATGGGGGTCAGGGAGGGGAGGGTTGTGCATCACGGTGTCAGAGGGGAAGCCCAGAGAGCCTCACTCCACTCCTAGCTCACAGCATCATGCCTTCTCACTTGCTCTCATCTTGCCACTGCTTCCTGACAGCAAGCCCTCCCTCACCTCCAGGACCTCTCAGCACCTGGCAGGCTTTACCACCATAGGGGCCAAGGTCTGGCCCCCTGGCCAGGGCATCGTCAAGTTACAAATATCTTTGTTTCAGGATGCAAGATGTGCATAAGTGCCCACCCCAAGGCCACAGAGATGTTGCTGGGATTCGAATGCACCTGTTTCCTAAATACAGAGCTTCCAACCCAAGGACCCTAGCACGGCCTTCCTTCAAACAACAGTATGTCCCTCCTAAGCCAGGGGAGATTTCCAGGGGGCAACCACACCTCTACCCAGCAGAGTTGCCCATGCCCCGGACGCAGAATTGCCCATCAGCCTACATGCCAAGGGACCCATTCCTAGGATGCGGGGGACCCATCTCTATGACATGGAGGAAGACAGATGGGGAACCCTGTCTGCCTGCAGGATGTGGGTACTCCCTCTGGCAGGAGATCAACCCCCATCTCTAGGTTTCAGAGGTGCCCACACCCCAATACCTGGGAGCCCATCCCTTGACGAAACTGTGAAGGGATGGGCTTCACAGCCATAAGGTAGGGTGGGCTGGTCCTGGGGAAGCAGAGCTACCCTCCTGCAGAGTACCTCAGCACTCACCATCAGGCCCTGGGACAGGCCCCTATTCCTGGCCTAGTCGACAACTCCTACCTTTGCTGAGCAGCTCCCGGCTCCCATGTGATAGCTCCTCTCAGCTGATGCTTCTCCAAGGCTGATGAAGCCTGAACCACTGCAGTGAGTGGTGAGAGGCAGCAGGCAGAGCAGGATGCTCCAAGAGCTTCTGGGTCCTAATGGCCTCCTGCTTCCCACCCAGCCCCTTGGAGCCACTTCTGAAGCAAGGAGCCAGGCACCAGTGCCCCCAGGGAAAATGCTCAGGGGTGGAACATTTCTCTTGGATTGCTGGAGTGGCATCTCAAAACCTTGGGGCCAGTGACCATAGTCAGGGGAGACTCTCCTGGCCAGCCTGGTGAAGTATAAAGGCTACTCAGAATCAGAAAATCCCAGTGTAAGGGCTGGCTCTGGTACTTATGAGCTGTATGACCTAGGGCAAGTCACTTCCCATTTCTGGCCTTGATTTCTTATCTGTTCAAAGAGAATATAGGATAGATGATCCTGAGGCTCCTGACAGCCCTGCCATCGCATGCTTCTGTGTGACATCAGAACCATGCAGACACAGAGTACCAGGTTAGGCCTGGCAGGGGCCAAGGTTCCAGGGTCAGCTGCCAAAAATGTACAGGGGATAGGTTCAGGAGTGGCATTCAGGTTCGACAGGGAGCTAAAGGCCTTTTCCTAACTCTGCATTATCTCTCAGGAGTCACATTACTATTGTTTTCTTAGATTGTATGTTTATTTGGTGTGGGCTGTGAGAACCAATGGAGGTGGGGGGATCTAACATCCCCGTGAGCCACCATAGTGGTACCACCATAACACTGTTCCCTGAAGACAGAGTGGGCACCAGGAACTCAGGAAGGCTCAGATTGCTCTGGATCTGTAGGACTGGACTGAGCTGCAGGACACCATCCTTAGAGTGTCCAAGGCCATGTGATGAGCCTTTGGAGGCGAGATGGAGAGGCATAGCCTCCCACTATAAAGAAACCCTGCTCCCCTAGGTACATGCCTGACACCCAAGGATAGGATCCTAACACTGCAGAGTTGAAACACACCCCACAGGCCAAACTACCCATGTTTCTGAGGCCCAGAGAGGTGAAGACATTGTCCAAAGCCACACATGGCAAAGCCATGAGCCTAGGCCAGGAATTCAGGCATGATACCTACTCCCGAGCCCTCTGCCCTGAGACTTGCCCATCCAGAAACTCTTTCTGCCTCCAAAAGGAAAGAAAGACCAGACTCAACTGAAAGAGCCATGAAAACACTGAGTTACCCAGAAAACCCAGAGAAGGCAAGGTCTGCCCTGGGCTCCAGGTTAACTGTGAAGAGGCCACTGACCAGCCCAAAGTGCAGAGTGATCACCAGTATCCCCAAACACATTTTCTTGAGCTTTTACAAGTGCCAAGTCCTTTATATACAGTACCTTCAATCCTCACATAAATTCTATGAGGCAGCCTTTATTCACCTTATTTTATGGATGAAAACATGGGAGCCAGAGACTCCCATAAGGGACTTTCCTGAGATCACACAGAGAGGAAGTGCCAGAGCCAATATTTGAACCCAGGCCTGTTTGAAGCTAAAGCATTTACTCCTTCCTCCATGCCCCCGTGGCCTCTCTGGAGACCTGACATGGGACTCTGGGCTGAAGCCCTAAAGCCTATTCCACAGAAGTGGCCGTGGCTTTCCAGGAGACAGCCTAAAATAAAACACATACGTTACTTAGTACAGGGAAATCAAATTAAAATATCAAATGTAAACCTGTAGACAGCAAAATGATTTTTTTTCTTTTTCTTTTTTTTAAAAGATTTGTTTATTTATTTTATGATAGACACAGAGAGAGAGAGGCAGAGACACAGGCAAAGGGAGAAGCAGGCTCCATGCCGGGAGCCCGACGCAGGACTCGATCTGGGGACTCCAGGATCGCGCCCTGGGCCAAAGGCAGGTGCCAAACCACTGAGCCACCCAGGGATCCCAGCAAAATGATTTTTATTAAGCCCTGTGCTGACATGTTGGCAAGATCATCTTGAGATCGGCCAAACCCTCTGGGATCAGGTAAGGCATGATCAGCACCCGCATGCTTCCTGAAAGGAAGCCAATGGCCCCTTCCAAGGACTGAGAAAGAACCAGAACACACACAGGCTCACCAGCACAGGATTATCCAAAGGGCACTGGATTGGGAGGAGAACCTTGGTTCTAGTTGGGCTCTACTCTACTGGGTTGGTGGTAAGCCCTTGGCCTGTGAGTTGGCCATTTGTGCCTCAGTTTATCTACCTACTATAGTTTTTTCTATCTCTAAAATTGGCAAAGATTCTTCACCCCCCAGTTTATTGAATAGGGATAGGAAGCCTGCAACCCAAATATAGTCTTCTTTTCCGGCTTGGGGGAGCTCGTACAGTTTGCCCAAGCAACTGGCATGGTGGCCAGCGGGCCAAGTCTCCAGGTCCCAGAGAGCTGTTAGGAAAGGTGGTTCCAAGCAGCCAATGGATCCTGGCGCATCCTCCCAGTTGCTGGAAGACATTTTTGCTTGGGAACATGGAGTGAGAGAAAACCGCCTATCCTGGCCTGGCGGCAGCTGATGAACAATAAAGGCACATGGGTGGCTCAGTCAGTTAAGCATTCGATTCTTGCTTTCGGCTCAGGTCATGATCTCGGGATCCTGGGATCCACCGCCACGTGGGGCTCCACACTCAGTGGAGAGTCTGCTTGGGGAGTCTCTCCCTCCTTTTCCCTCTGACACTTCCTCTGCTTGTTCTCTCTCTCTCTCTCTCTCTAATAAACAAAGAAATATTGTTTTTAAATAATAAAGACAGTACTGGAGATGATGCCAGTTTTTGAGTGCCTAGCCTGGGGAGGCACTTCTTACGCTGTATCTCGTTAAATGATCTCAGTCAGGGTTTGGAGTAGCTATTGGCACTACATTCCCCCCACCCACTCTGCCAATCCCTCCTTTCAGACTTTAGTGCAATAGACGATGTGGGAGACGGAGGTAGAGAAACTGGGGTGGCCTCACAAGCCACATCAGAGGTGCAATGGCCCACCATGCCGCGTGGAGCCTGGGAGGGGACTCCTGTCCACTGGGGCGGGGGGGCGGCCCTCCCTCAGTATCCTGGTGGGGTCCCTGGTGCTGAGGTCTGATATCTCCATCCTCGACTTACTCCTCGAAGTGGCCCTGTCCCTCCCTTGCCCACCAGTGCCTCTTGACAGGGTCACGTCCACCCCCACCCAACCTCTCCCACCCCCTCAGGAGCAGATCAGAGCTAACCAAGTTTATCTTCCATCCATCTGTCTGTCCATCCATCCATCCATCCATCCACTTATTCAATAAATATCTCTCGAATGCCTTTTAGGCTCCCACAGCACCCTCCCTCACAGTAGCCCCTCACCTGCTTAGTGGCACCCATTGCCCTCCTCTGTTGTCTCTGCCTCTGTCAAAACCTGCTGTCAAGGAAGAGGCTGATAAAGCCACTCGCGCGGGTAGCAGCTAATGTGTTCTCTCTCCCAGGGATGTTAACAATCTAACAGGGAACAAAGGGAAGAAGCTGAAGGCTGGGATTCCAGCATCCACCAGGGGTGTCCCTGAGATCCCACGACACAGACTGTGGGTTCAACCGTCGGCTCCCCCAGCCTGGGCTTGCCCCCAGGACGCCAGCATCGCATCCTCTGCACCCCCTACATCCGCATGGACACCCAGCTCTCCTCCTGAGACAGCGGCCTCACAGCAGGGCCCTCCCCACCGCAGCCCCGGCTGTGCCAGCACTAGCCATGCCTGCTTCCAGGCCCCCACCCCCATGCCCCCCATCTGGGGGTCAGGCTGAGGGGCTATGGAGGAAAGCAGGGGTGAGAGCCTTTTCATTCCCTTTATTCCCCCACAGTCTGGCCTACACCCCCTGCCAGGAGCCAAGATCCAACGGTATATTCAGCCTGCAGCTGCCACTGGTCATGTGAGCCCATTGCTAGGTTACAGGGACCCAAAAATAAATCCTTCCCAACCAGATTAGAAACTGGGGGCCTTGGATGAACCAGGCTCAAAAGAGTGGCAGGAACACCCACAGTGCGTGTGCAGGCCAGGCCTGCTATGAGACTGGGGAGCCTTCCCCACACAGCCCCCGCTTCATCCACCAGCTGGGGCTCCATGCCGGACCCCCAAAGAAAAATATAGAGAGCTCCAGGCTCCTTAACGACTACGCAATAAGTCAGTCTACAGGGGAATGGGCCTTCCTCACTAGCAGTCGGGGTTTGCTTGGACAACAGCCCTCTCCCTCTTCTTCCCAGACACACTCCCCACCTTCGGCCTAGCCCTCGGATGCCGCACCCCCAGTGCACCTGCAGAGCACTGTAACCCTTGGCCCTGGGGCCTGTGAAGCAATCTGTATCAATTCTCCTTTTGCAGACTCAGAAAGGGAGATCCAGCAGGAAGCACAGTACTGGGCACTTTCACAGAGTTTCTCGACCATCTTCCGAGTAACCCCATTCACAAATATGGAAACTGGGGCTCAGAGAGGTTAAGTGATTTTCTTTGAGCCACACAGTTGAGCAGCTGGGCTTTGACTCCAAGATCTATATTTACTGAGTGCGGGGTTGTGGCAAGGAAGAGGACAGGGAAGCACAGCAAAGAAAGGGGAGTCCCTGAAAACCCTTCCCTGTGGTCTGATAACTGGCCACTTGACTTGCTCTGAATTGGGCACACTGTCTTCCACTGCCACCAACCTCTACAGCCTCTGAGTCAGGCCACAGCTGTGGGCTCTGTCACCTTCTCCGGGACTGTCCAGGACTTAGGGTCATTCCAGTGCTTAGGCCTGGTGGGAAAGAGGGCATGTACACCCTCCCTCCCCCCCCCATAATCAAAGGGTCATAGGAGGTCAGGTACCTATTTTACAGATGAAGAAGCCCAGAGAGGAGAAGCAACTTGCCCAAGGCCACCCAGCTGACCAGTGAAGGAGACGAGGATCCAAGCCTTTGGATTCCTACTCCCTTTTCTGCCTGTTATTAAGGATGCAGACAGTTGGGGTCCATCAGACCTGATGCTGTGGTCAACCTGTGGTCCCCTATCACCAATGCCTTTCTCTAACCCACCGCATCCCCAAGACCTGCCCTATTCTCCTCAGCAAAGTGCTCCTCTTCTCCACCAAGCGTCTGAGGGTGCCCAGACTCCCCCCTCACTTCCCCATATAGGTCCTTGCCTCCCCATTCTGAACACATTCTGATGGTCTCCTAAAGCTTCAGAGCACCCCATTCCCACCTCTCTCAGCTCTCAGCAGCCCAAACAGCAAACTCCACTCCACCTAATACAAGAAATGCGTATTGAGCACCTACTATATGTTTGGGGGGGGGGGGTGAGAGAGAGAGGTATGAGGATGAAAGGAATACAAACCCTGACCTCTTGGTGTTTACAATCTAAGATGGGGATGAAGCAGGCTGTAAGCTTCAGCTTCCAGTTGTCGTGGAAGATTTAAAGGAAAAAAGGTGAACTTACTCCCTCAGGAAATCTGGGCAGGCTTCATGGAGGAAGCAGCATAGGTCTTAAAGGAAGGTAGAATTTTGACTGGCCATAAATGAAGGGGGTTGGGGAAGAGAAGAGTCAAGAAGGAAGAAGGTGGTGTGGAAAAAAACATGGAGACAGGCAAGCTTAGGGAATATCAGGGCACTGTGACTTAATCCACGTGTAGGGAAAAAGAATAGAGAGGTAGGTTGGCAGGGCTGTGGGCAAGCCAGTCTGAAAAGCCAAAACCAACACAGCAAAATGTTTTTTTTTTGGGGGGGGGGGATGAAGGGCCTCACTCCCGGGACCATCCCCTGTCTTCTGAGTGAGTCAGTCAATCAGTATTTACTGAATTCTCGAGTTCCAGAGTGAGAGGTTGAACTCCAGGCTGGGAGTTGTCCTTGTCACTCAGGCCTGGAGGGAGGAGGGAAAACATATAGGTCACGTCAAGGACGTAGCGTCTGTGAATATATGACACAGTCAGCTCAGAGGAAAGGGGGGGGGGTCAGAGAAAGCAATGAGCCCATATGGCCCTCGTGCCCCGGGGGGCATTCTCAGAGCCACCAGTGTGTCCATTCCACGGGGAAGAGGCGAAGGGTGGAGTGCTTAGGTCATTTGAGGGCCTGGAAACTCTCTCCTCGAGATTCACGATGTCCTAAGAAGTTGCCCGGCCTGATGTGCACGGACACAGCACCCTGGGCCACCTGGCCGTCCACACCTGTGGGAATGACATCCTCGCTCTGGCCTGAGAACAAAGAGCTGGGCTGGGTTTCCCGACTTGAGCTCCACAGAGCAGACCAGCCGTGCCAGGTCTCTGGTCTGGGGTGGGGGGGGGGGGGCGCCCCGATTTACATTTCTGGGGCAGTTCCATCTAAGAGAGGGGCCCTCACCCCACCAGCCCCCTTGAGGCCCCAGGCAGCCTTCCCTTCCTTCTGTAAGCGGGGCACAGAGATGCAGGCTCTGAGGCCTCTTTCCCAGACATTCTCTTTTCCTACAACGTCCTCCCCGTGAATTTCTGATCCACCTAAACACAGGATCCTCCCCGCGTTCAAGTCTTACGCCCCTCAGTCCAAGGAAAGGCCAGGACTCCGCGGGGATTTGGAGAGATGGCTTCTAAGTGCCTCCCCAGAGGGGGTGACGCCCGCCTGAGGGCCCTCAGCGCTGTGTGACAGCTCCGTCTCCCCGAGGCCCAGGCTGGAAGGACAGCCCTGCGGTGGCTAAGTCGGCCCCCCTGAGCCCGGTCCCGCGAGGGGGCACCGGCCGGGAAGAGGCCCCATCCCCAGGCCGCCCTGAAGGCTGGCGGCCGCAAGAGGGCAGTGTCGGCCACAGAGACCGGTCTCCGGAGGCCAGGCTTCTACTTCGGTCTCTCCTGCGGGGCTCACTGTCCCGCGGGTCCCGATCTATTCACCGATCTGACTTCCCACAATGTCTGCTGGGAGGTCCAGGCAGGAGCGCCAAGCCTCCAGGAGAAAATCCCTTCTACTCCTAGGAGATGCCGTGGGAGAGATGGACAGACTGGCGTCCTGGAAGGAGCTCCGAACTCGGGAGTCCAGGAGCTGCAGGTGCGCAAGTGAACAGCGCCCTTGGGGCTACCCTCGTAACGTCTCTGAACCTCAGTGTCAAAGGAGGGCTTGGGAGAAGCTTGTAGATGCCCAAGGTCCTTTGCAGCTCTAGACTGAGTCTGAATCTGCAGCCATCCCTGAGTGCGGCTTCTCTGGCCAGGGCCAGGACAGCTCGAAGGATTCAGGGCCCCAGGGCCAGGGGTCAGTGGCGGGAAATAGCGCTGGGCACTCCTACTCTCCACAAACCAGGCCATTCCTCCGGGAATCATAGTCAGGAAGAAATGCAGTGCTGGCACAGTCCCGCAGGAGAGAAATGCAGTGCTGGCACAGGAAGGCTGACCAGGGTCAGCTGGGCCCCAGAAAGACCCCTCCTCTAAGCAGGTCCAGCTGACGATTTGTACATGACTGTGTGACTAGTAGGAAGGCTGGAGGCTGCCTGAACGATGTCACCTGCTTAGGCCCAGGCTACCCAAAAAGCCTTGGGGCAGATTGGGCCTCCTACAGTGGAGGCTGGAGAAAGCCTAGATCCCTCCCTCCCAGGCCTTTGCACACCACACTCCCCAGTAGTCACCTCCTCCCCCACCCACGTTGCTCTGACCTCTGCTTCCAGCTCCCTGCCCACACCCTCCCAGCCCCAGAAAGCAGAGCCCACAGCCTGGATTCTAGGGGAAGATCCTTGCCCAGCCCCAGACAAGCCCTGTTCCCTGTGCCTCTTTGACCCCAGCCATTCTCACAACACCTGTAATTTCACACCAGGCACCTGGACGCAGGGACCAGACCAGCTCCTGCCCTGATTGGGCATCTGATCAGGCACCTGGGGCCTGACTCCACCCAGTACAGGGTGTGTCCTGCTGCTTGGATCCCATCCCTTTTTTCCCCCATGGCCCCATTTCTCCCTTTTCTCTCTCTTATTTGGCTTCCCTCTTTTGATCTCTCTTGAGAGTTCACTCTCAGCTCTTAGGACTCTCCAAGTCCCAGGACCTCTTCACCGTGGGCCTCACTGCCCACCTCTCTGTTGTTTTGCCTCAGTGAACACCTTTCCCTTTCCATCTCCCTCTCCACCCTCACTTCCTCCTCTGCAGTGAGCACATTGAGAATCTGATCCATCCTTCCCTGGACCCAGGATATAAATAGCAGAGGGAGGCCAGGCCAGGAGCCAAACTTGCTCACAGCCTCTTCCTCACGGCCCCAGGGTTGGACGTCCAGCACCAGTGGTGGGGTGGGTCCCAGGCAGGATCTTGGGGGCAAGGGGTTGGAGGGTTGGGACTGAAGGGCACAGAGTGCCAGCCCCTGATGGAGAGGGGGTGTGACAGTACACTGGGAGTCCAGAGCTTCCCCTGCAGGCCCAGCTCTCCCAGCGGCGATCCACCCCCCCACACACACACACCTGACTCGGTGAGAGAAGCCCTGCTTCTCCTGCTAGAGAGAAGTCTGGGTCAGAAGACTCCCCAGGGCCACTGGAGGGCCCAGCCCCTCCTCCAGGGCGCAGATGCGTGGGCCCAGGTAGCTGCCAGCAGCCAGCAGCTGGGGATGAAGTGGAAGTGGTGCCCTCAGGAAACAGGCCGCACTCTCACCCTAGCCAGCTCCCTGGCCTAATTAGACACCGGAACGGGCATTGATCGTCCCTGAGCTCATTATGTCACAGCTGGGGAACAGCTGGCCAGTTTTTTCCAGGCCATTAACTGCACAAGGAGGGGGGCGCAAGCAGGATCAATACCCAGTCTGTCTGCGGGGGAAGCGGCCTGCGGCTGCCTCCGTTGGCACTCGCCTCGGCTCTCTCGGGGCTGGGCTGCCAGGGGCTGAGCCCCTTGGAATTCTCATACAAAGCTAGTCTCCTTCCTGCCTGGAGTGACAGACCCCTGGCTCCTGAGCTGACCCTGACCTGGCCCACAGGTACCCTCTGAGTCTTCTCTCCCAGGGCCTTAGTGGGGCAGGGAGGAGGTTTGGGTTACGGGCATTGGTCTCAGAGGAGACCTTCAAAGTCCAGCTTCTATCCACCCCCACAGCAAGATGACACCTCGTGCAGCTGCTTCTGCTGGCCTCAGGCCCACCTCTCTGTGCCCCAAACCAACCAGCTTTGGTTTCCTGGGAGGTGGGGAGATGGCAGGGGATGCTCTGATCCTTAGGGGATTGGGAGGGGGTGGGAGGAGGGAGGAAAGAGGTGATAGTTCTCATTCTCTTTCTCTCTCCTCCTGGCCCTGGGGAAGCAGGTCAACTGGGTGGCACCCAAGCAGGAGGAAAACTATCCACACTGCCTGACCCCAGGAGGCCCACTATCAGAGGTGAGTTCAGGGTGAAGTGAACTGGCTTTTTATTTATGGACTCATAGAGTGTCAAGTCTGGAAGAGACCTCCAAAATATCCTGAGCTACCCTCCAGAGGCAGGAAGCAAGCTCTAAAATGCCTTAAGGTCTACTATGCCTGGCTGACTGCTGTCAAGTGGTGCTGGTCCCCTCGGTTCTTCTGTTTGTTCTATACCATGCTCTAACCTACCCCAAGGTCTCTCTGGGCTTGTCCTCAGGCTACCGGTGGAGGCAGCACTCACCAGGAGAGTTGTGAAGACTGCTGGACTCTAGACTCCCCTCCACCCTGCTTCCACCCCTGCCCCCAGCCTCACCGCACCACCACACCCATCGCTGGAAGTCCTGTTGGGTCCAGATGCTGAGTTCCTGGGCAGTTTCCCTGCTCCACTCAACATACCACAGTAGCCTTGGTTTCCAGAATCAGCAGTGAACAGAGCGTGAGAGTCAGAAGTTCTGATTTTCAGACCTGAGTTCCTTCCAGCCAGGCTCCAGCCCTGAAGAGCCTGCAGGATGATACTAACCAGAAATACTGAAAGGCCAAAAGGGCCCTTAAAATGTATTCCTCATGTTACAGATGAGGAAACTGCCCCAGTGTGGAAAAGTGATTTGCTCAAGGACACCTCACTGGTTAAGGTAGATCTGAGACAGGTTTGCCAACTGCCAGGTGATTGGTATTGGTTCCATTCCACCACAGGGCCTGGTCTCTAAGTTCCAAAAGTCACTGATCAAGGTCTAGTGGATCACCCATGACCCATCCAGCATGTCCCAAAAGCCCAACAAGTCTGTCTAACAAACTCAGAGTGCACCCTCTTTCTCAGGGCTCTCAGAAAACAGAGGGCACCTGAGGCCCATCAGAATGCTCCTTGGTCACACAGACACCAACAGAAGTAGCCCTTTCTCCAGTGAGCCTCCATCAGGTCAGGAGCAGCTGCTACTCAAGGGATCAAGCAAAGACCAGCTGCTCTGCTGTGTCTGATGTTTGTCTGTCTGTCTGTCTCTCTGGGTCAGAGGACAGCGGGAGCCTAGAGATAACGTGGCATTGCTGGAACTTCCTCCAGCCTGAGTCACTGGGATGGAGTACATTAGAAGAAATCAAGTATTGCTCCTTCTGCTGGCACTGTGAGGAAAGAAATATCTACATGGACTAGAAGATGATGCAGCAACTGGCCTGGGAATCAGAGAGGGCGTGAGATGAGCTCCCGGGGACGGCTTCCTAAAGCCACTGGCAGGAGAGCCTCATCCTCACTCTCTTCTCTTTTGGCTCCAGATAGGGAGTGACATCCTTAAGCAGCAGGTGCAAAACCCTGAACCCTTGTGTTTCTAGCAAGGCCATGTGGGAAAGGAGATGGCCAGACGGCCTGGAGAGGAATTCTAGCATAGGATGCTTTGCAGTAGCCCACCGTGGTAGCGAGCTCTGGGAGGCAGAGCAAGAGGGGAACAGCGCCCGGAGGCAGGCCAGGGGTCATGGAAAGGGAGTGAGAGAGGTGCCAGCGACAGACCATCTCCAGTCCAAGTGTCATGGAAAGGAGGACGATAGTTAAAGTCCTGGCTTGATGTCCCATCAGTGTCATTCATTAGCTTTGTGGACTGGAGCCAGTCCTGGACTCCCAGACCGTCAGCTTTTCCTGATCTGTGAAAAGATACAGGGAGCAATTAGCTGTGCAGGTTGCTGTGGCTCCAAGGCCCATGTGAGGGAAGGTCAGCGAGAGGCTTTGGGAAGGGTACAAACAGGAATGGTGATTTTCATTACCCCACGCTGCTGTCAGCTCATCGCGGTGCGTGGCATAAGGACACTGATTCCCAAGCTGCCAGAGAATGGTTTGTATCGTAACATTGTGTGCACAAGCATTTTTGTCAGGAGTGACAGAAGCAAAGGGGCTTTCCTTCTAGAAGGGACTTCCCAGGCCCCACTAGCAGATGTTTATGAATCTATAACAGCATTCATCAGTCCCCACAGGGTCTCTCTGCTTGCAGAGAAGGCGCCTAAAATTGAGGCTTCCAGGATGTGTATGCACACACATGCAAAGGATACAGACCCATGAATCATGCCAATCCCCGGTGGCTTTGTCATCAACTGTCCCCCTCCCTAGGTGCCAGGCCTCCTCGGTTCTCAGTCCATTAAAAGAGTAATGTTTTTGAGAATAACAATGTCCTGATGGTAACCAGATGAAGAACTGAAAGAGTTACCAGGACTGAAGGGGTAGTTTTGCATTCGTTCGTTGTCGTTGGCCCAGGGAAAGAAGCTACCTCTCTAATAATTATATTTGGTATCATGTTTCCTGAATTTCAAAGGACTGTCATATATATTATTATTTAAGCCACATGGCATTCTTGGGAGACACATACCATCGTCTGAGGCTTATAGATGTGAAGTACCTTTTTCCAGATCACCCAACTGCTAGGTGACGATCTAGGTCATTTATCCCTAATCCTGTTTGCTTCCTGTGACACTTTACTACTTCTCACCTCCCGTGAACCCTCAACCCTCACCAGTGTCTCTTCTGCCCGAGACCAATAGCAGAGTGTTATGCTACTGCTACTGAACACCTACTACTAGAGTCTGTGATGTTTTTAACTTTTGGATTTGAAATAATTGCAAACTTAGTGAAAAGTTGCAAGAAGGGTACAAAGGACTCTTCTATACCTTTCACTGAGTTCCTAGATTTGTTTTATGTTTCAATTTTACCACATTTGCTTCATTGCAGGTATGTCCCTTTCACTTCCCCTCTCTCCTCTCCCTCTGCACCCCATATATATATATGTAAAATTTCTGATCCACTCAAGAGTGAATTACAAGTATGATGCCCCATTAGCTCTTAACACTTCAGCGTATATTTCCTAAAAACAAAGACATTCTCCCACATAACCGTAGTACAACAATTAGAATCAAGAAACTAACATGATACAAAACTACCATCTATTCCAGAGACCCCATTCAAATTTATCATTTGACATTTTAATGCCTTCCCTTCTCCCCATTTATATATCAACTCAACCATTCTTATCCAGTGAGTCACAACCTAATAATAAAATTATTTATTTTGATGCCTTAGTTGTCCCAGTCTTGGCCTGTAGATAACTCTTCAATCTAGATTCTGTGTATTTTTGACATGGTCCGGTCATTCTTTGAGCACATCCTTACTTTATAGCACAACCAGATGCTCCAGGCTCATCTAGTACTTTCCAGGCTGATCAGTCCTGGTTCTTTTTAGTGGAAAATGATATTTAGAAGCCAAGATCTGGGTGTTGGGTGTGCTCACTGCTATTGGGTTATCACTGCTTCTAGGACCTCAATACAGACAGAGCTAGAAATACATATGTGTGCACACACACACACACACACAACTCTATATTAAAAACATGAGTTCAAAGTAGGTACCCCAATTCTGATCTAATACCATGGAGTGTATTCCCTTTCCATAATGTAACTCCTTTCACTAACTAATGTAATAAATTTCCTGGCCACATAGGCCATCTTCTCTGCCCTAGATTCACCAAACATGCCGGTTGGCCCAGCCAAATCTTGCCCCCAACTCTTTGGACCACACTAGCTGTGCTGGCTAAATCCTCCATCCAGATCAAAGGGAAAGAAGACAGGAAGGCGAATTTGCCATATTTTTTTTAAAGGATTGGATTTATTGAAGAGTTTGTCTTCATCACACATTGAAATCAATTTCACAATCATTCAAATACTTGTCATATACCCTAAATATACCTGTTCCAATAATAGAGCACTTTTAGTATGTCTAATAGAGTTAAGGGCCAATTATTTATGAAGTTATTTCTGGATTAATCTGAAAAAACAGATTATAATGTATGTGTATATGCTCATTCTGCATCTCTAAAACTTCTCATAATCTAATTTATATTCATGCTGACTTGTAGAAATGGCAATGCAGAAGCCCTTTGCCTGTACTGATAAGTTTGGAAACAAAAGTTCAAAGAAAGTATGTTTACCAAACCATTTTCTTTTACCTACTGCGTGCATAGCTTGACTACATTTCCCAGCCTCCCCCGCAGCCAGATGTGGTCACGTGACTGAGTTGTGCCCAGTGGAATGTGGGCAAAATTGGTGAACACCACTTCCAGACCTGGCTGGGAAAACTTTCCACAAAATTCTGCACGCTCCCTGTCTCTTCCCCCATCTGCTGATTGAATACAGAGGATCCTAGTAGAAGATTCCAAAGCCTGTAGCAGTTAGCAGGGCCGCAAGATGGACAGTGCTGGGTACCTGAACCATCACATCAGTTGAAGGCCATCAACTGAATATCAGTATTAAATAGTCATGTGAGGCAGCCCGGGTGGCTCAGTGGTTTAGCACCACCTTCAGCCCAGGGTGTGATCCTGGAGACCCAGGATAGAGTCCCATGTCTGGCTCCCTGCATGGAGCCTGCTTCTCCCTCTGCCTGTGTGTCTGCCTCTCTCTGTGTGTCTCTCATGAATAAATAAATAAAATCTTCAAAAAAAATTTTTAAAAAATGGTCATGTAGGTGAGAATGTCAACTTATATTGTGATAAGCCACTGAAACTTGGGAGCTATATCAGTTAGGTCACCCTAACCAATACAGCAAGTAAATGAATTGTCCAAATTTACCCTTGGGATGCAATTAAGCATTGGGATACCTGGCTGGCTCAGTCATAGAGTGTGCAATGTTTGATCTCAGGATTGTAAGTTTGAGCCCCACGTTGAGTGTGGAGATTACTTAAAAATAAATAAAAATAAAATCTTAAAAAAAAAAAAAAAGGCAATGAAGCATAATGTTGAATGAAACCTTCCTATCCCTACCTAAGGGTTCTTCCCATCAGGTAAGACCATGTGGCATGCACTTGATACCTCAGGACACTGTAACTCTATCTTTCAGAATCTCTCAGTATTCTGAAAGTGACCTTTCCCTCCTTTGCCCAACTCTAAACTAGTGCCTCCCCCTTCCTGCCCCTGCTTCTCCCTTTTCTTTTCCCAAGAGGACTGTGGCATGGAGTTTGCTCTTTCATGGGTTTATTTTTATCAGATGGAAACATCTGGTTTGTCTAACACCTGATCTCAGGCATAGAGAGTCTTACCTACCCTGTAGAGGTGAGTATCCCTGGTGAAAGGGGACAGCCCTTTCATTTCCTTTTCTTTTTTTTAAGATTTTATTTATTCATCCATGAGACAGACAGACAGAGAGAGAGAGACAGAGACAAGCAGAGAGAGACACAGGCAGAGGGAGAAGCAGGCTCCATGTAGGGAGCCCAATGTGGGACTGGATCTCGGGACCCCAAGATCACACCCTGAGCCAAAGGCAGTCGCTCCACCGCTGAGCCACCCTGGCATCCCAGCCCTTTCATTTCCTATAAGCAGATTCTGTGGTTGGTGTGGAGGTAGTGACATCTGTAGTCTCAGGACGAACCCAAATACTCGGAGGTGCAAGTTGATTTCTTCCTCTGAACACGGTAGGTCAATAGCAGTTACGGGTCATCTCCACATCCTGGCTTTTCATGGGCTGATAATTGGTTCAGCAAGTTAGCATAGCCCAGGCTGCTAGAAACTTACATCTTCCCAGAAAGGTTGTTCTTCACCCTTTTCCTTCTAGGCAAGACAAGTTTTCAAGTTTTGAGAGCACAAGAGAAGTCAAGTAAAGTGGGAGGGGAAGGTGGAGAACAGTGCAATTACAGGAAAGGAAAACAGCCTAGAAATGTGGACGTATGAGGTATTGAGAGCTTTCCTAACATCACAGTCCAAATTACAGAGTTAGAGTCACACGGTCCTATTTCTAGAGTTAGCCAAAGCCCTGAGAGTCGCCTCATCTTCGTTTCATAGAGAGGGAATCAAGGACCAGAGTGATGAAGGAGCAGGTCCACGGTCACAGAAGGAGTCAGGGGGAGGACTAGAACCCAGACCTCTCAAGTCCCAGACCAGCGTTCTTTGCACTTTTCTTCTCTGCTTACAGGTCTGATGGGAAACACTCAGTTCTAACAGTTGGAGCAGCAGATGTAATTAGGATACTAAGTGCTGGAGAGTGTGGTCCCTGAGGACCTATCTCTCCATGACCTTGGCCAACCCCCAAGCCTCCCTGAAAGCCTTTCCCTGCTTCTACCAGGAGCCAGCTCCCATCACCCACCAGGGTCTGACACAAACAGCCTGTCTGGGGTGAGTCTCTCAATTCCAAGGTGAAGCTCGAGTGAGAACATCTCCACCCAGAGCTCCAGAGTATCTGGGAAGGGAAAGTTTCCAGACTGGAAAGGCATGGAAATTTCCTTGAACCCAGAAGCATGCTTGGAATAGTATCAACTGCCGCATCACCACTCCAGCCTGGCCTTGTTAGTGAGGCAAGCCACAATCAGGAGATAATTAGCTTGCTGTTATTTATTCCCTACACTAATCAGCAGCCCACTGCTTGCACAGCAGAGAGGGCTCCCCCCCCCCCCCCCCTGAGCTGTGGGGGTTCTCAGGGACCTTTAGTTACCAGCCAGGAAACAAGTAGCAGACAAAGGGCTGGGGAGAAGGGGAGAGGGAGGAGGAGCCCCCACCACAGGACCTGAGCACCAACCACAGGACCTGGGCGCCGCAGGCTTCCACACAGCACAAAGCTCCCTGGGGAGAGGTAGCCCTGGGATCACCAGGAGCCCCAGGCAGTGCAACACCCCTCTTCATTTTGGTCTTGGGGTTGGGCTCTGGTCGATAAAGGGCGGCTGGCCTTCAGCTCCTTGTTCTGCCTCACTGCAGTCAAATTGCCTTTTTCCAAGGCGACTTTCAAAAAAAAAAAAAGATGACATTTATCAAAGCCTGCTGAGTGGTGACCTTGGTGGGAGGGAGAGAGGGCGGGTGTACTTTCCGTGGAAGCAGGCAAAGAAAATAAGAAAAACCTGGAGGGAAGGAAATGCTTTCAAACCTCAAAGTTTTTGGAACAATCACGGAGAGATGGCTGGAGGTTTGAGGACAGCCACTCCGTGCTCACCAGTACTCTGTCCTGCCTCCTTCCTCATCCTCACCAGCACATTCTCACTGGCAGTCCTGTCATTCCAGCCCAAATAGGAGACCAAAGGTGCTCCATTCAAATAACAATCTCGGGTAAGGGCTCAGATCTCTGACTTGATTGATAACTTCACGAGATACTGAAGCTTAGGTCAGTAGTAATTCCAAAATGCCTCTACAGCACAAGCTAGGAGGCTGCCATTTGGTAGGAAGGTGGAAGTAAGGGGAGGTGAAAGGCTTGCCCTGAAGCTATGTTTGAATTGCAAGCCCATCAGGGTTGTTTCCATATATTGTACATCTTTCTGGATTGGTGTAGATAAAGCCCTTTGATGCCACTTCTTGGTCCCATTGCCACCCAGAGGACTTTGGGGGACATCTGGTCAACCTCCACCCTTACACAGGAATCCCTACAAGTTTGCTTAATACTCTTCTCTGGCTTTCTAAGCCCTCTTTATACATGGGCTCATATATTACCTGTCACCATGTATCATGACCACCTGTGTCTCAGTTTCCTTCACCAAAACATGACACTTGAGAACAGAGACAGTTTCTTATGTGTCTACCTTCATATTGCCATTTTTCTACTCCTAAACACTCTCAGGACTTCTTGCTATATATGAATGAGGTGTGTGTAATAGAATGAATGAACAAACACGTGAAAGGACATCTATGCAAAGTAGTCATCCAGCCTCTGCTTGAATGCTTCCTGCAATGGGGAGATCATTACCTCAAGATGGAAAAGATCCATTACTGGACAGTTGAAATGTCAGAAGATGTTTCTGCATGGGATAGAAATCTGCTTCTCTGACACTTCTACCCAGTAGCACAGTTCTTCCCTTTAGAGGCCCAGAAGAACAGAGAAGTCCTCCACCTAGGATTCCACGGATGAGCCTTATGAGATCTCTGCCCCCAAGAAATGTGTGTAAAATTGTGTGTGCCCATGTGCTTAGGGGGAGGGAATCCACTGGTTTCACCAATGAGTCTGTTACCGAATTTTACAGCCACACTACATTTGTTCACTTCCTCTTCCCCATGAAAATGTATATTAGACAAACCAAGCAGCTTCAAAATGCTTGCTTTTGTAAATTTTTCCCTCCTTACTCTTCCAAAGAAAGCAGATCTGGGCAAAATTAACTCTGCTACTCTAACCACAGATGATTGGATGGGGATCAATTCACATATTCTAGTGGACCAGGTATGGGAGGGACACACAGGAGGCTGAAGGAAAGGGTTTGATAGGACTTCTGCTCCAAAGGGTTCTCCATACTGGATGGCAGCAATCTGGCTCATTCAAAGCCTCTTACTGGAGAAGCACACATCCTAGTGGTACCCGCAGAAGGTAGGTACATCTGGGCCTACAAACCTCTTTCTGCCATTTCAGACCACTATTTCAGCTCTCCAAGTCTTGGAAACATTGGGTTCACAACCCCTATAGCTAATAAAGCACCTCCCTAGCTACAGTAAACCTCTCGGTGGGACTCTGCAAGCCACCTGTCTTCGGAGCACTATGAGGGGTAACTCTTCTTTATGGTTCCAAAGATTCTGACTAATCCACAACCTTTCAACTTCCCAAAGTGGTTATTATGACGTCCTCCCAAAGTAGAAGGTCTCATTGTTAAGGCACCCTTCATACATGAACTACCAAAGGATTCACATGCATTCTCATTTAATCCTCATGAAACTCCTTTATTTTCTATTTTTTAAAAAAGATTTTATTTATTTATTAAGAGACAGAGAAAGGGGGGTGGGCAGAGGCAGAGGAAGAAGCAGGCTCTCCATGGAGCGGGGAGCCCAATGAGGAGCTTGAACCCAGGACCCGGGGGTCATGACCTGAGCCAAAGGCAGATGCTTAACTGACTGAACCACTCAGGTGCCCCACAGAACTCCTTTAACAGTGGTTTTCAAATTTAGGGGTACCAAGAATCAACGGGCTTCTTACAAACAGATTCCCAAGCCCCCATCCCCGGAAGTTCTAAGCAGGTCTGAAGTGGCCTCAAAATCCTCTTTTTAATCAAGTTCCTTGGAGATTCCTGGTGCAAACAGCCTGAGGCCCACCCAGGGAGAACATGACCCTAAAGGGTAATGTTTCCTAATTGCCCTGATGATCAAAATGCTTTCTAGACTCCTCCTCAAAGATTTCTAGTTCCGTGGCTCAGGGACTCTGGAATTTGTACTTTTAATTGAATAGGTATTACAACTTCCATTCTATAGATGAGAAAGCAGAGTCTCAGAGTAATTTATCCATAGTCTTATAACTAGCTGATGACAAGGGTGAAATTAGAACCCAGCTCTCTTGACACTCAGTCCAATGCTCTTCCTACTAGGCCACAGAAGCCACCACTTATATAGAGTCCTGAATGTAACAGCCAATTGATAGATGTTTGTTAAATTTAATAGAATCCACATATATACTTTCTAGGTCCTAGGGGAAAGAGATGATTTCTAAGGCATATTTGCATCCCACTCCACCCAGCCTCACCCCAAGGCATACAACACAGTGTTCTGCCCCAGGGGTTCCACAGATGTTTGTGAGAGAATGCATTATAATATGATTACTGGACTGTGTATCATTCCATCAGCTACCTCTGGCTGTGCTCCAGACTGTAAATGAGCTGTCCAGAACTGAACCTGATATTCCTGCTCTGGTCTGGCCCTAACTGAGCATAGCAGGAGCTTCTTTGCCCATGGTTTTAAAGGAACTACTACTGCCTGTTCTGGGAAGTTGGGCCTTGCCCTTCTTGCGGGTCTAGTTCTGTGTGTCCTCACAGAACTAATAGGAACTGACTCCGTTTTGCTAACCCTGGGCCCTCCTCAACATCTTTAGCTTCTACTGTGAATCCTAATCCTAGCCTCCCACTCATTAACACATAGAATTCTGCTAGGCTCAAAGTCTGGGCCCGGAACCCCTGGAGAACCTGGGCCACGGATTCAGATTTCTCCTGTTTCTATTTGCTTTGCATTGTCCCAGGAAGTGGTATCATCAGACTCCCAAACAAGGATGAAGGATGCAGCCCACTCCTACCTCCTCACACTTATAGAGTACCTACTACATGTTAGAGACCATGTTAGGTACATGAACTCAGTGAATCCCCACAACAAATCCATTAGGTAGGGCATCTTACTGTACCCATTTTACAGGTTAAGTAATAGCTCAAGTCACACAGTGAGTAGCAGAGCTCGAATATGATCCCAAGAAGCCTGGCTCCAGAGACTATCTCTTAACCACAAAGCAAGACTCCCTCTCCAGGTTAACTCAGGCCTGCTGTGAACCAGCTTGTGAACTTGACTGCTAAGGTATCTTCTAGGCCTGGTAGTCTAAATGCCTGTCATTATGGGTATGGGCCAGACAAGCTAACATTATGATTATTAGCCTTAGAATCAGCTAAAAACAGTTTAAGTGGTTGAAGAGTAGAAACTTCAAGCATAAATGAATAGCTAAGGATACAAAAAGCATGATTAGAGGAAAAAGATTAACTCGGAGAGTTAGTCAAATGGTCTTAGATAAGGGAGAAAACCCCTCAGCAGTAAACTTAACATTTAGTTTAACTATAATCCTTCCCCAAATTACAACAGCACTGACTTCCTAAACTAGAATATTAACTTCCCAAATATAATGCAAACTAATCAAGGATTCATATGATAAGAATTCAGCGATAAATCTCACATTAGTTAGAATTTAATTTTAGATATAAAGGTTTTAGAAATGCCTAGGAGGGGATCCCTGGGTGGCGCAGCGGTTTGGCGCCTGCCTTTGGCCCAGGGCGCGATCCTGGAGACCCGGGATCGAATCCCACGTCAGGCTCCCGGTGCATGGAGCCTGCTTCTCCCTCTGCCTGTGTCTCTGCCTCTCTCTCTCTATCATAAATAAATAAATTAATTAATTTAAAAAAAAAAAAAAAGAAATGCCTAGGTGGTTCAGTGGTTAAGCATCTGCCTTTGGCTCAGGTCGTGATCCTGGGATCAAGCCCTGCTTCAGGCTCCCTGCTCAGCGGGGAGTCTGCTTTTCCCTCTGTTCCTCTCCTCTCCAGCCTCAACCCCCCCCCCCGCCCCTGCTTGTGTTCTCTCTCTCTCTCTCTCTCAAATAAATAAATAAATAAACAAACAAACAAACAAATATCTTTAAAAAGGGGGGCACCTAGGTGGCTCAGCAGTTGAGCATCTGCCTTTGGCTTAGGTTGTGATCCTGGGGTCCTGGGATGGAGTCCCAGTCAGGCTCCCCGCAGGGAGCCTCTGTCTCCCTCTGCCTGTGTTTCTGCCTCTCTCTCTGTGTCATTCATGAAAAAAATAAATAAAATCTTTTTTTTTTTAAATCTTAAAAAAAAGTAAAACCTTTAGAAATCCAGAGAGCGGGTTGTATGTACAGGAAAATAAAATATTTCTAGACAGATGGCAAAACTTCTTAATGAAAAAAATCCTAAACTCCCTTTAGAGGACCCCCTGGTTATCCAGGTTCACATGGCAGGAGCTCGGAGGAGTCTTATAACAATGCCTTGGAACAAAATCTTCCATCTCTGGGATGTCTATCTGGTCAGCGGCAGGGTGAATGTGGTGGTGGAACCCCACTCGTAAAGGCGGAGATAACATTTTGTGCCATGAATTTATTTGTCAGCAATATTTCAAAGTTGCATTTATCTGATGACTCAGTGCTGGGCTATTTTGAGACATCCATGTGTGAGTGTCAAGAGTCAAGAAAGTGTTCGTGATTTAGCCATCAGGAACGATCCCTTGCATACGGAAGGAGAATAAAACCCTGACCAAGAGCACAAGCTGTAAATTGAATAAGGTGCTCTCAGATTTATTTGACAGACCTGAAAAGCCCAGGACACTCAAAGGTGTCTATGGCACCCCTCCACCTGCACCAACCATTCCTTTTCTGTCCATAGTTAATATCCCTATTCTTATGGCTTCACCCGATCAAGTGGAGCCATGGTTGAGGTGGAAGTGGGTAAGGAATAGAAAGGCAGTCAATAGTGGGTGGGCATACTAATGGGCAATTGAAAAGGTTAAAAGAATCAGTGAAATGAGTGATAGTTTATGAAAGTGGGTGGGGGGGATGGCAACAGGAATCCTCCAAACTGAGCACCTTTAGGGAGAAACCACAAATGGTAACATGAGTGAACTGCTAGATACTGAAAGGGCTCAGCTCAATGCTAAGGGCTCACATTTTAGTCTTTTAAGCAACACTTCACAAAGGACTAATCGTTATTGCTACCCCTCCCAGAAATAGCTTCATCTTAGAGCCCCCCTCTTTTCGGAGATACTCCAAGAACTACAAAAATGGTGCTGATATTAGTGACACCACTGGGGTTCTGTACAAAATATAAGAATGTCTCAAACAATTTTTTAAGATTATTTATTTGAGAAAGAGAGAGAGCGAGAGCACACGCACACTTGGGCAGGGGAGAGGATCAGAGGGAGAGGGAGAAGCAGACTCCCCGCTGAGTAGGGTACCTGACATAGGGTTCAATCCACACAACTCTGGGATCCTGATCTGAACCGAAGGCAGACAGACACTTAACTGTCTGAGCCATCCAGGTGCCTCAAGAATGATTAAAATTTTTAAAAAATTTTTAAGTTTAAATTTTTGTTTAAAATTTGTAAACATATCTAAATTATAAAAGTTAAACCAGTGAAGGAGATCTTATAAATCTGAATGTATGCTCCAAATACGCGATACCTTGAATATAAGAACAAGGCAGATAATTAGGCAAGGTAATTTATACACATGGTGACAGCAAGACCAAGGAATCTCCTAACTCTTACAGAGAAAACCGGGATTTTTTTTTTACAAAAGTAATACTTATAAATGATAAAGCACTTTCACAAAATAACCCTATGACGTAAGCTCAGGTGCTGTTATTGTTCCCATTTTACAGATAATGGAATGAGATTTAGTAGAACAAAGTGAAATACCCAAAGTCACACAGCCTAAATACAGCTATGATTTGTCCAAGCCCAAATCCTATGCTTATCCTTACTTCCACAGCAGGCACTGAGACTAACATATAATAAATGTACTAATTTAATGGAATTACTTATTAATGTTAATTCAACAAACATATTTTGAGCACCTACTACTAGCCAGACCCAGGGCAAATCCCTCCTCTCAAGGAGCTTACAACTAAGCACTCATGTAAACAGGCAAAATAGTAGGTGAGAAGTGCTATAAGGACATATACACAATGTGAAATGGATCAAAGAAAGGTACATCTAAGTACACCCAGCAAATTAGACTATATTGTCCTAAAGAAGAGTGGCCAGACTCATGGAGTCTTTAAAATGGAGTCAAAGGTAGCTAGGGTGCTTTAATTCCTCCAGTATTCTCTAGTTTTGATTCTGATAGCCAGTATGTACTAGCTATTAAGAAAAGAAAAAAAAAAAACTACTTCTAGTGTAGAGAAAATTAATTCATCTAGTCCCATAACCTGGTAGACATATCCAACCTCTTTTGCTCAAATGCTGAGCTGCCCAAACAATCTTCCAAATTGTATTTAGGAACATTGGGTTGATCCCTTCCAGCAAGAGGAAATAAATACTCACTATAACCTGTTTATCCTATCAAGGTCTTCTTTTTATTGTGAATTAATAGATAGTTATTCTGGTCTAGAAAGCAGCTGTGGGAGAGTTAGCTTCAGTCAATTCTCTGAGCCAGTGCTATCCAACAGAACTTTCCACGATTCTATTCAACAGGGTAGCTAGCCACATGTGGCTATTGAACATTTGAAACGCGTCTAGGGAAACTGAAGAGGCGATTTACAATGTTATTTAATTTTAATTAATTTAAACGACCACATGTAGCTAGTGCCTACCGATTTGGACAGCACGGCTCTAGATCCTTGCTACTCAAACTGTGGTCTGTGAACTAGCAAGGTCTACATCACCTTATTAGTTTGTTAGAAATACAGACTCTCTGGACACCTGGGTGGCTCAGTGTTTAAGCGTCTGCCTTTGGCTCAGGGCATGATCCTGGAGTTCCGGGATCGGGTCCCACATCGGGCTCCCTGCGTGGAGCCTGCTTCTCCCTCTGCCTGTGTCTCTGCCTCTCTCTCTGTGTCTCTCATGTGTAAATAAATAAAATCTAAAAAAAGAAAAGAAAAGAAAAGAAAAGAAAAGAAAAGAAAAGAAAAGAAAAGAAAAGAAAAGAAATACAGACTCCCAGATCCTACCCTAGGCCTCTTGATTCAAAACTGTATGTTAGCTAGATCTGTATGCACAATAAAATTTGAAAATGGCATGGTTACTTCTGGATGAGCTGGATGAAAAAGGATTGACTGAGGACCCTATCTGTGGTGACCTCTCTGAAATGCAGACATCCACACTTGAGACTGGTGTCTAGCATGAAGGGCCTTCTTTCTTTGTATCTGTCTCTCCTTGGGGAAACATAACCCCATGTTTCCCCATCCCTAGAACATGGGGTCTAGGGAAAGTTAGAATAGAATATGCGGAGGGGGATGGAATGGGAAGAGCATGTGTTTCATGGGGATACCTATACATAATAAATGATCCCTTGATAATGATTGAATATGGATGATGGGTATATGATAGTTCATTGTACTATTTTCTCTACTCTGTGTATATTTGAAATTTTTCAAAATTAAAAAATAGATATGATTTCAAAGATGATGATGTGAGTGATAACCTCCAAGATGGCCCCCAATGATCCTCTCCTTCTGGTATCCATGCCTTTGCATAGTCTTCTTTCATATTGAATCAGGGCTGGTCCATATGACCAAGATGGAGAGAGCAGGCCTGACTTTGGAGAGCTAGGTCATTGGGACTTCTGCCTTGCTCTCTGCTGGCTCTCTCTCTCTTTTAAGATCTATTAATTTATTTATTCATGAGAGACACAGAGAGAGAGCCAGAGACATAGGCAGAGGGAGAAGCAGGCTCCCAGCAGGGAGCCCAATGTGGGACCTGCTCCCCAGACCCGGGGCCACACCCTGAGCAGAAGGCAGACACCCTACCGCTGAGCCACCCCGGCGTCCCTCTCTTGGATCTCTTGCTCTAAAGGCTGTCAGCTACCATGCTGTGAGGACACTCAAGCAGTCTTGTAGTGAGGCCTTTATGGAGAGGAGCCAAGGCCTCCTGCCAACAGCCAGCTGCAAGAATGAGCCATGTAGCAAGCCTCCATGGAGTTGATTTTCTAGCCCCAGTCAAACCTTCCCATGACTGTAGTTCCATCTGACATATGACTGCAATTTCATGAGAGGCCTCCAGGCCAGAACTGCCTGCCAGGTTACACCTGAATCTCTGACCAACAGAAACTGTGAAAGGCACTGATTGTATATAGTTGTATTAAGCCACTGAATTTTGGGGTAATTTGTTATGCAGCAATAGAGTACTGTTTCGATGTCATCTCAGTATTTCCTACTCCCTGAAAACTCTCCCCACCTTATCATCAATGCCTCCAATGTACAGGAAAAGACCTTTCACACTGCGCATATGTTAACGTGCTAATACCCCTTGAAGAGATAATACATTCACTTAAATTCAATGTAAAACATATGTGACAAATATAAATTCTTTCTTTTTAAAACTTAGCAGGCTAATGTATTGAGACATTAATTTCAGACTTGCTCCTGCTGTTGTAAGAGACTGGAAAGAATAAAAAGGTAATTTCTCAGGGTCTATCATCCCAAGAATAGCTATAGTCTTGAGTTATAAGGTCTAAGGTCTTCTTACATCTACCTCAGTCCATGTCCACCCCCCCCACCCCACCGCCACCCTACACTGATTAACAGCTTCTTGATCAGAGGGTCCTGGGATCCAGCCCCATCAGGGTCTCTGGTCAGCAGGGAGCCCGCTTCTTCCTCTCCCTCTGCTCCTCCACTCCACTCATTCTGTTTCTCTAATAAATAAAAAATCTTAAAAAGAAAACAGCTTCTTGGTGTTAAAGAAGACCACCACCCTGACCGCCCCCCCCCCCATCCCAGCTTTTCTTGGGGATTAGGTAATAAAGAAACTATGTTAGAATTGCTCCATAAGGGGAGGGGAAAGAACTGGTCCTGGTTCAGGAAGAGGGCAAGCAGCCAGGCCAAAGGGATGAATGGCTTTCCCAGGCCGGCCGGGAAAGGTTCTGGAATTTCCAGACATAGAAGGTTGTCCCTGGCTTGTAGGAAGTGTGTGTGTGTGTGTGTGTGTGTGTGTGTGTGTGTGTGTGTGTGTGTGAGGGATGCAGTACGGATCGCTTCATGGGGAAAACTGGGCACATGGGATCCGGGGGCCTGGCCGTACACCAAAGACCGCACCTACCCCTTTACCTCCACTCGGGCTCACCTGCCCCGCCCGCTGTGCGAGCGTACCCGTCGGGGTACCCCGGTGGTGGGGGCATAATAGCGAGACTGAGACACACACGGAAACAAGGCTCTCCCCAAACCTTTCCCCAAATCTTTGAGACTTCACAGCCCTAGAGAGAGAAGTGGGGGAACCTCAGAACGTGACTAATGAATCTCCCGCCAACACTGACAGGCGGGAGCCGAGCCAGATTTCTTTAATTTGTAGGATTCCAAGACGTGTGACGCTCCCTGCCCCGGAGTCCCCGGCAGCGAAGTCACTCCGGCTCGACCCAGCTTGGCCGGGAGCGGCTCCGGTCGGGGCAGGGGGGGCGGGGGGCGAGCGGAGCAGGCGGCCGGCCCCCCCGCCCCCGCGGCCCCCCCGCCCCCGCGCCCCGCGCCCCCGCGCCCCGCGGCCCCCGGCCCCCCGCGCCCGGGGGAGGGGCACCGGCGCGCGGCCGCTCGGCTCCGACACAAACACACGCACGTGCGCCCCGCCCCCGCCGCGCACGCGCCCCGAGGCTCCGGCGGCGGCGACGGGCGCGCGCGCGGTGCTCGCTGCCCCCACGCCGCTCCTCGGCTCGGCTCGCGGCGCCTCCCGCTCCCGGCCGGCTGCCCGCTCGGCTCCACGCCGGCCCCGCGGCCCCGGAGGCGGGGGGGTGGGGGCGGCGGGCCCTGCGGGTGCAGCGGGCGAGGCGGCGCGGAGCCGGCCGGCGCCCGGAGGCGATGGGGCCGAGCGCGGGCCGCTGCGGGAGGCGGGCGCCGCGACAGGCCGGCGGGTGAGGCGCCGCGGGCGGAGGCCGCGACGGAGCTCCCGGACCCGCCATGGGCTGAGACGCGTCCTTGCGAGCAGGTGCGGTGACCAGCGGCCCCGGGGTGCCCGCCGCGCAGGCCCCGGGGACCCCAGCCCCGGGAGCGGCCCTCCCCGCCCAGCCGGCGCCCCGCGGCCCCCTGACCCCGCTGACCCCGCGGTCGAGGCGCCCCCCCCCCCCCCCCCCCCCCGCCCCGCAGCCCTGGGACCCCAGCCCGGAGGCCCGGTGTCCGCCTCTCAGCTCCGTTGGGAGCCCACCGCCTGCGCAGTGCTTGGGAGCCCTGTGGCTCCTTTCCCTTCGAGCCCCACGTAGAGGGGGAGGGGGAATGTGACGGGGGGGGGGGGGGCGGGGGGGTGTCAGTGCTACCTTCGCGAGCCCTCGTGGCCCCAGACCAGCCACTGTCTCCCTTAAGCCTGCAGTGAAAGTGACCCTTCCTTATCCCACAGAACATGCGCGGGTGACTCTCCCAGATCTTCCTAGTGGCCTTCCTCGCCCTTCCCAGTGACACTATGCAACCCCAGCGTGACCCTCGAGGCCTCTGGCTCCTGCTGCTGTCCTTGTTCCTGCTCCTCTTCGAGGTGGCCAGGGCTGGCCGTCCTGTGGTTAGCTGTCCTGCTGCCTGCCTGTGTGCCAGCAACATCCTCAGCTGCTCCAAGCAGCAGCTGCCCAACGTTCCCCACTCCTTACCCAGCTACACCGCGCTGTTAGACCTCAGCCACAACAACTTGAGCCGCCTGCGGGCCGAGTGGACCCCCACACGCCTGATCCACCTGCAGTCCCTGCTCCTGAGCCACAACCACCTGAACTTCATCTCCTCCGAGGCCTTTTCCCCAGTGCCCAACCTGCGCTACCTGGACCTCTCCTCCAACCAGCTGCGAACACTGGACGAGTTCTTGTTCAGCGAACTGCAGGCGCTGGAGGTGCTGCTGCTCTACAATAACCACATCATGGCAGTGGACCGCTGCGCCTTCGATGACATGGCCCAGCTACAGAAACTCTACTTGAGCCAGAACCAGATTTCCCGCTTCCCTCTGGAACTGGTCAAGGAAGGAGCCAAGCTACCCAAACTAACTCTCCTGGACCTGTCCTCCAACAAGCTGAAGAACTTACCGTTGCCCGACCTGCAGAAGCTGCCCGCCTGGATCAAGAATGGGCTGTACCTCCATAACAACCCCCTGCACTGCGACTGTGAGCTCTACCAGCTGTTTTCACACTGGCAGTACCGGCAGCTGAGCTCCGTGATGGACTTCCAGGAGGACCTGTACTGCATGAGCTCCAAGAAGCTGCACAATGTCTTCAACCTGAGTTTTCTCAACTGCAGCGAGTACAAGGAGCGGGCCTGGGAAGCGCACCTGGGTGACACCTTGACCATCAAGTGTGACACCAAGCAGCAGGGGATGACCAAGGTGTGGGTGACACCAAGTAATGAACGGGTATTAGATGAGGTGGCCAACAGCACAGTGACAGTGTCAAAGGATGGCAGTCTTCATTTCCAGCAGGTGCAGGTTGAGGACGGGGGTGTGTATACCTGCTACGCCATGGGGGAGGCTTTCAATGAGACACTGTCTGTGGAGTTGAAAGTGTATAATTTCACCCTGCACGGCCACCATGACACCCTCAACACAGCCTATACCACCCTAGTGGGCTGTATCCTCAGTGTGGTCCTGGTCCTCATATACCTGTACCTTACCCCTTGCCGATGCTGGTGCCGGGGTGTCGAGAAACCGTCCAGCCATCAAGGAGACAGCCTCAGTTCGTCCATGCTTAGTACCACACCCAACCACGATCCCATGGCTGGTGGGGACAAGGATGATGGTTTTGACCGGCGGGTGGCCTTCCTGGAACCTGCTGGTCCCGGACAGGGTCAAAACGGCAAGCTCAAGCCAGGCAACACCCTGCCCGTGCCCGAGGCAACAGGCAAGGGCCCTCGGAGGATGTCGGATCCGGAGTCGGTCAGCTCGGTCTTCTCTGATACACCCATTGTGGTGTGAGCAGGATGGGTTGGTGGGGAGATTCCGCCCCAGGAGAGGTAATGCACCCCTGAAGGATATGAGGGGATGGAAGAGAGAGAGCTGGCTGCCCGAGGGAGTGGGTTCCCCCGACCTCGAGGGAATTGGTCACGGGTACCATAGCTAGCAAGACCTCAACCACGGTGTGGCCGCCACGACTTTCCATATGGATATACTAATCCTCAGGCAAGTGCTACCCCCTTACCCAAAGCCCTGGGAATTCTCAACATGGTAGAGGAAGAGGAGCATGTCTGAGTTGGGTGGGAATGAGGAAGGGGTGGGGGGAAGAGCAGATTCCCTAAACTTTTTCAAGGTTACCCTTAGCTCCTTAAGAAAATCATTTTGGGGGAAAAATTTTTTTTGCTATCTCTGCCCACCCACACCTGTGATGTTGTGTGTGCTGGGGGGGTGGATCTTCCACAGGAGCCACCCTGGGGAAGAGCTGTAGTATCTTCTTTGGCCAGGAAGTCACACTTCACAGCCGGGGAAATTGGAAACCTTTGGCAAAATGAATCGGGAAAAGGCTGAGACCTCAATCAATAATGCTCCCCAAAGCTGTCGTGATTTCCCACCAATGCCTCTTTCCCAACGGGTCCTGGATGGATGGATCTTTGCGGGAGCCTGGCCTGTTGCCTGTCAGATATGGCAACAATGTGAGGTGTGGTATCTGTGCCAAGCCCTGGAACCAGTGACCCAGAGGGAGACAGCATGAACTGAGGGGTCTATGTCACGGCATAGGTGCCAGCACAAAACTTGTAGATGGGGGATAAACTCTAGATTTGCTAATTCTCTGGTTGGTGAAATCCTTGGTTAGTTAGCATTTGGTTCCCAGCGCCTATGTGTCAGACCAGGGTGGGGGCTGCTGAAGGCAGAGCTTTTATGGATTCTTGCCTCAGACCTGGGATGTGGGGCCACGTCAGCAGTGGGAGGAGGAGGAGGGCAAATCAGCCTCTGTTATGTAGCGTCCAGCTGGGCCTACCAGATTCCCTGATGCCATCTCTTTTCTCAGCTTCTTAGCAAGCTCAGGTGGAATTGAGTTTTCCCTGATATGCTGCTCTGCAAATGGAGGAACCCTGGAAGGTCTGGCCCCAGCTGCGTTAGACTGGGCTTGGGGATGGAGGGGACCGGTTATGTGTCTTCTCTGTGTTGGCAAAGCAGCCTTGGTCCCCTCTTAGGTCTCACCCTGCTGCAAAGCCGAAGCATGGGATTTCATCATCCAAGGGGTTGGAATTGGGTGGTGGTCTCTGCCCCAGCATGGCAAGTTGGAGTGCAGCTTAGAGCTCGGCCCCTCTCCACAAGGTTCCGGGCAGTCTTGTAGCAGAGACAGTGGCACTAAACTTTCAGAAGGGAAGTTCTGCCGCCGGCAGCCCTCTCAGTCAGAGGTTTGTGCTGTTGGGGTGGTCAGGCCAGAGGAGCTTAAGAACAGGCTCAACATTCCATTCCATCCACGGTTGCGGAATACTCTGGGCACAGAGATGACTGCACCCTTTGACTATACCGCAGGCCCAGGGAGATACCTGGGTGCTCCGAGCTCTGGCAAGGGGATGAGAGGAGCAAAGGTGAAAATGTTCTCTGATGTTGGTCTTTTTCAGTGTCTCCCCTTCTCCCAACTAAGCTCCCTGTCCATTGGAAGTTCTCCAGATCTTCTAGCTTTCTGACCTGCTCTTTAAGGTTCCAAGAGGTGTCCTCTCCCTACAGGTGAGGGATGCTTGCTAGGAGGGCCTGACTCCCGCTGCCTATTAAGATTGGGAAAGGGGACTGGAACTCACCATCTTCCCTTGTCTTTTCCTGGGATGTCAAGACTGCTGTCCATCCTTTATTAGTAACCTCATTTGTCAAGAGGTGCAGCATTTCCCTCAAGTACTTGCATGCTCCTAGGTATGCATGCTTCTAGGTGTGCATGCACACTAGCACCTTGACTTCCATCAGGACAGTGACTCTTTAGTCCCCACTAATGTCCCCTGTCACAATGGGTTCCATCTATGAACATAGCTTTGTGCAGACAACTTTCTTGCCCTATAGGAGAGACAGTGACTACGCCAGGCTCCCCAGATACAAACTCTTGTACTTTTCGTTTCCAAACTCCCTGAAGCTTTACCCAGCATCTCCCTGGCACTGAATAACTTCTCTGCAAAGGCTGGAGTTAGGAGAACCACAGGTTGAAGACCTGAGGAGAAGGGATGATGGGGGACTGGCCAGGTCTTCAGACCCCTCAGAAACCTCCTTTGGATAGAAGATAATATATATGAGAAATAAATGGAGAACTAGGTCAATGAAGGACCCAGAAGGAAACTAGCAGGGGAACAAGCAGCTAGAAGTTATTCTTCCTGTGTTAGCTGCCCTGGAAAGACAGGGGCATGAAGGAAAAGTTGTCTTGTTGTATATTCCAGAGACTTCTGAGGATTTGTCACTGGAGCTATAGTAACCAGGCCACCCTCCTCAGACTTACTAGGGAACCTGGGAAAATCTCATCTCTCTGTAGTTCCCCACTAGGCACCAGCTAGGGCTTTGACAATCTTTAAAATAAATGTCAAATGAAATTGGCCTTCTGGAACATTTGGAGCTCCTGAGGACTAGGAAGGCCTTTTTCTTCAGAAGTACTACCCAGTTCAGGGAATAAGAAAAGACCCTGAGGCCCTAAGTCTCCCTACTATATCCATGAAGTAGCCTCCTTGTTTGAAAGACTGGTAGATATGTCTGGCTGCCCCACCAAGAGACTGAACTGATTGGCCTCTTCCCATGGTTTCAGTTGGTAGAACCCAAAGGTAAGCTTTCCACTTGGGGGATTAGGTACTCAGCCTATATAAGCTCACGAGAACGTTGTGTAGGAAACTGCCAGTTCTGGTTATAAGAAAAGGCTGAGAAATCACTCCCTCCCTTCTTCCACCCTGCACCCATAAACCAGACATGTCTCCCAGGAAGCAGGTGTCCCTGGAGACATAATATGACAGGGCTCTACAATCTGTGTGATTATTTGTGATCTTTTTTTTCTTTGCCTGTATTTGTGGGGCTCCTAGGAAGGGGCCTGGAGAGGGTACACCCCATCTGGGGACAGTAAAGCCAACTGATTCCAATTTTCTGTGTGTTCTTACCTCTGTACTTCCTTGTGGCCCTGCTGGCAAAGCAAGCAGGCCTTCATGTGTCCAGGACCCTACCCCTCGCACTTATGTACACCCAGGCTGGCAAATCTTGGAGCCTCTGGGCTCTGAAAACTAGACTATGATCATTAAACCTGGCTTGAGTCTCTGTTCTGGCAGTCTGTGACTGGTTTATCTTTCTTTTCAGCCTGTGGGTGGGGCTCGCTGTACCTCAGAAGTGTGTGGCCTAAGGAGAGGATACTTAAATGCTGTTATAAAGGCAAGAGTAGAATCCACATCCAGGCATGAAAATAGACCAGGGTCAAGGAACTTTTTCTGTAAAGAGCCAGAGAGTAAATACGGTAGGCTCTGCAGGCCACGAACACTCCGTTACAGCTGCTTAGCTGTGCCATGGGAGCAGGAAGGCTGCCCCAGACAGTATATAAACTGATGATTGTGGCCCTGTTCCAGTAAAACTTTATTTACAGACATTGACATTCAAATTTCATATCATTTTAACATGGCTTTTGAGTTTTTTCAACAATTTAAAAATGTAAGAACTCTTATTAGCTCACAGACCATAAAAAACCCAGCTGTGGGCTGGTTTTGACCAGCAGAGGATAGTTTCCCAACCTGATAGATTCTCAAAAGAAATGTCACTGATGCTGTAGCAGGAGAGAGTTTAGAAATTCCTTAACCTGTGGCTACTACCTGTAGATAATGAAGTCTTTCTGGATCCCTGGGGAGGAAGATCTGCCTCCCCACAGAGTTCTCTTAAAAGTCTGGATGAAGCCTACTAACTGTGCTATGGAAAAACGCTTGCACTGGATTAAAAGAATTGGTGGAAAGTAGCTAGCTCAGTTTCAGTATTTTGATTATTACCTGTATTTTTTTCATACTGTAAATGGTAACTATCTTAGTTTGGCTAAAAGCATATTCATTGAATGGAGCAGGTTACTATTCATTGACACTTTAATGTGTCCTAGGCATTGCAAAGAGAGAAATGCAACCCCCCACCTTCTTGGTACAGACACAGCCTACCAGAAATTGGACTGGATTCTACTAAACTCTGAACATGCACATTCTTTGGCTATTATCTTGGTACTTCTGGAAGGGGACTATCATGGTAAATTCCAAGAGGGGAGAGGAAATGGTATAAGGAAAAAAACCCCAGAATTTGAATCATTACCTGATTTGCTAAATTGGTAAAATCTTGACCAAAGGGCAGCCCTCCTCTGTCTGGAAAAGTTGTTTTGTTCTCTCCGTGAGGAACCACCAGAGTGGTGAGGAGATGGAGATACCTTACTCCAGACACATCAGACAGATCAACCTTAGCAGTCCGTGAAATCACAGGTGTTGATGCCAGAGTGCCCCCATAGTCTTGTAGCAGTTTTTCATCTTTTCAAAGCAGCTTTTGCTGTGGCTGATGTTGGCCAAGAAGAGGATGCTGGCAAAGAGAATGGGTCTGGGAAGACTGCTGGTGTTTCTGCCATCATGGCCTGTGCCAAGCCCTGTCTCTGAGCCTGTGAAGTCCTCGTGCTCCTTTCTCCCATTATGCCGTAGAAGTGTATGGCTGCATCTCAGCCCCCAAACCACAGGAAGTTCTCTAAAATTCTGGTCAAGACATGCGATATTGTCGGTCATGTCTCGCAGCTCTCTCCTTAGCTCCTCTTATGTGGCATTTTGGAGGACTGGAGGAGGCTGATCATACTGTTTGTTGCCTTGTAGAACCGAAGTTGAGAGTTCAGTTGCACCGGCCAGCCTAGTCTCCCTTCCTCTTGACCTCTCACCTCCTTCCCCTCTGCAGTTGTACTTCTTATACCACTTAACTTGGTCTCCCAGAAAACCAAGCTCCTTTCCCCATCCACATCATAGGGACAGTTCAGACCTTTGCCTTAGGAAGGTTGGCTTTTCTGGTCTGGTGGCAGTGAGCCTATGCTCCCCCTCCCGGGGCTCGAGAGAGGAAGGCTAAAGAGCAGCTGCCACATCAAGCCCCTTCATCAGGCTTCCATGCTGTTGGGCAGGAAATACCTAGTGGTAAAGATGCACAGACCAGCCCTGAGGCCTTCCAGTCTATGTCCAGTTACTGTCCCAGAAACTTAGAGGGTGTGGAACTGTGGCCTGAGAACCACCCTTCTGTGAGCCAGGACATGGAACACTGCAGGGAGACTTCCTGGCACTGGCATACAGAAGGTGAGAGTCCTTGGCCCCAAAGTTAGGGGTGTGTGTATGCACATGCGTGTGTAGGTGTGCAAACATGCACATGGGGTGAGGAGTGCCATACCTGGGCAGAACTCGGTGCTGCTTTCCTCTCACCTCCCGCTGCTCCCTCCCTTGGCCAGTTTATTTTTGGTGGGGTCCAGCTGGAAAGGCCCAGCTGAGTCCTGGGCATCCTTAGAAAGCGTGCCAAGAGAACTCACTAGCTGCTTTAAAGAGAGGGGTGCTGGGGGCCCCTCATGTATACTCGGTGAGACCCAAGAGTTGAATCCTCTGGTACCACAGAATGGCCTGAAGTAGCTCTTTGATCTATAGCGGAGGTTAAAAAAAATCCTCTGGGAAATTCTGACAATAGCAGGAAGATTAAAAACTGGGGCTCTTAGTCCCCGCACATTGGTGACTAGCTAAGCTTTCTGGGTGGATGGGCAGAGGGAAGGCTGCCTTATTGGAGGTATTCTGGGTTTGCTTTAAGCTTAGCCCACCCCTTAGGGCAGTTCTGGGGCCCTGTTGTTCCATCTGTCACCTATGTCTTCTCTGTGCCCATATTGGGGAGAAATGCCAGGCTATGCCCACAACAGCTGACTAATGTCTCGTTGCTGGATCCCAGGTTAGAAAAGAAATAAAAAACTGAATACCGAAGCCTCTGCACTGCTGTGGTACCTACCTCTTGGTGTGCACTCCGGGCGGGCTGCTGGCAGTTCTCAAATGGAATGGAAAGTATCCTTCCCCTAATTTAACATTTAAATAGAACTGTTTTCTTGGGGTGTGTGTGTGTTTTAATTCCAATCAAGTCCTTTAAGGAGGAAGGGACAGATCCTACTCCAAGGAGAGAAGCCTGTGAAGATGCTGGGGGCCATGTGTTGCAGCTCTGCACCTCCAGTGCCTGGCATGAGGGCCCGATGCAGGCCTTGCTCAGCCTGAGGCTACAAGGGAAACCAGAGGGTCAGGGTGGCAGTGTTGTGTCCATTACTGTTGCTCCTGCCTTCCTGGCCTGTCTGCTCCACTTTTCCTTCTGAAGCTCAGAATTAGGTAGGAGAGATTTAGGCAGACTTGTGACCTGCTCCATGAACTTCGGGCTGGATGAAGGGACAACTGTGCTGATCTCCAGATTTATAATCAGCCCCATGCCTGGAAACCACTGGGTGGGCAGCACTCAGGGCTGGCTTCGCTAGGGTCATAACCTTGATGGCATTCCTAACAGTGCGTGACAGCTGACCTTGCATCTAGAAGGAGGAAATGTGTGTTCTCTTACGACGGCCGACAACATAACCTCTCAGAGTTGGGTACCCTCAGCATCATTTTCCGTAACTGTCGATTGCTTCCCTAAAAGAAGCATCAAACCCAGAGCCACGCTGAGTAAAAGAGAGTCAAGGACAAAAACATACTTGTCAACACAGCTGTTTACATTTGTTTAATGCTTTGGACTCTGCAATGCCTTGTTAACATGCATTCTCTCCTCTGACCCTCACAACATCCCTGTGAGGTAGGTGGAGCAGTAAGTGGTTTGCCTTTGGCCACACCCTTGTGAGGAGCTGAACAAACCCAGGCTTCAGCTTTCCTGGCTCCCAGGACAATGCACTTTGTGCTGCCTGATTCACAGGCTCTTAGGTCAACCAGATACAAGGGTAACAGAGCACTAACTCAGAAGCCTCCCTGCTCCCTAAGCCTGCAAAGGGCCCCCAGAAATGCTGAGATTGGGGCATCAGGAGCAGGGGTGTCCTCTAGAAGTCAAGACAGGTAAGAGAAGGACAGCATGCTAGCGGTTCAGAGTCAACAGCTGCCACTGCTATTCTCAGTGGAGCCTACGCTTTGTCCCCCGCCCCATCTTGACTTTTGTCAGGTGAAAAGACCTTAGTGATTTACTCAGAGGGTGCTCAGGGCCCCACTCCCAGAGGACAGCAGCCTCAAGCCATGGCTAGGAAGTGAGCTCCGACCCCCCTGCCCCTCCCCATTCCGTTACACTCCAGCGGGGTGGGGGTGGGGGGGTGAGGAGTGGCTGACTCAGCCTGAGCCTGCAAGTGCCTAGAGCTCTGGAGCTGAAAGGCCCCAGCACTGTGCAGCTAATGATTATTATTAACTCTGAACAGGCCTTGGCACAGCAGCCAGCTGGCTCAGGGAGGATGCCTAGATCTCCCACAGTGAGGTTTGAAAAACAAGACCCAGAGCAGCCATGCACGGGGGTGGAAGGGTGAGGACAATGAGGAAAAAGGTACAGGCCAGTGTCAGGATGGGCCAGGCAGTTGGCCCCATGGGGTGGCACGGAGAGGAGGAACGGGGCCAGCAAGGGACCCGGTAACCGACCTTTGCTGCAGCGTAGCAGCCAAGAAGGTGAGGCTGGAAGACTTCCCCAGACACAGAGCTCCTGCCATTCAACACCAACCCCAGCTCCGGTGGGGCTCAAGGCAAGGAGTGGTTCCAGGAAGATGGGGGGAGGGTCTGAACCCAGGACGATAATCCTGTTACCATTTGGATTTGGTTACAAAAAACATCTACATTTCTAATGTCCTCAAGGTTGAGTTTGAAACATAATCATATTTGGAATCAAGTCTTAGTGAGCCTGATATGCAAATTTGTGCAAATGACATGCAATTTTTTTTTTTTTTATGTGAGCACCCCAGCCTTTTTTTTTTTTTTTTTTAAAAGGCAAAATAGGCTGACTACTAGCAGCTTTCCCTAGTCAGGGAACAAGGGCAAAAGGGTAGCCATTTGCTCCTTCACCCCAGAGCCTCTGCCTCACTGCTGAGGAGCCCAGCTAACATCCCAGATGGGGAGAGACAGGGAGGTGGGGGGAACAGGGCGTAGGGAGGAGGAAACCACACAAGCCAGGGGCGTGTGCAGCAGGCAGCCACCCAGATCCCAGCTGGAGGAAGAGTGCCCTGGCGCCGAGGTCTAATGGTTGTCCAGCTGCTGCCTCAGGATGGGAGGGCAGGTGGTGATGCAGGGAGAGATGCAGAGGAGGGGGGGGGCGGGAAGTCCCCCCCAGGCTGGCCAACCGGGAAGAAGGGCTCCTCCTGGTGACCTGCTCCATCTACTGCAGTCAGACAGGCTCGGCAGAAGACCACCTGTGCCCCCCTCGTGGCCCTGTGCCCCTGCCCCCCAGGCCTCCTGGTCAGAGAGGTGACAGCTGGGGCCCCCTTCCTCCTGCAGAACATAAATGACGTCCCCCTTCCTCCCAGGGCTGGGAATAGACATCAGCTGGCACAGCCCACGCAAACCACCGGCTGTCAGCCCGCCGCCCGCCTCGGCCCCCGCACCACCTGGCAGCAGCCAACACCTCCGGCAGGCTGGGCTCTGTGGTGCTGGCTGCCCGGCTCGCAGAAGCTGGTGAACCTCACCCGGACCTGTCACCCTGCTGGAGACAGTGACACTCCCAGCACTGGCTGCGATGGGGGGTTGGGGGGGGGAGACAGGAGTCCCTGAGCAAAGTGACCCTGGATAAGAATGCCCTTCAGGCAGCCCCAGAAACCACCTCTCCCAAGTTTAGACCACACTGGGTAGCCTGAGAGTGGAGAGGTGACAGCGAGACAGGTGTAATCACCTGCTGAAGAGCAGAGACCCCCTTTACATGCCCCTGGAAGATGCCATCTGACCCAGTGAGATCCACTCAGAGGATACTTCTGTCCTTGCAGTTCCCAGTCCCGGATTGTTAAACCATACCAACCTCCTGGTTTCTGAGCCACTCAGAGACGGAGGTCTTAAATCTTAGGAGGACCTAAGACATCGAAATTACTGCCACCTAGGAACACCTGCCCTGCTCCTGGGACCAGGAGCTCCAGCCCCAACACCCAGGCCTCCCAGAGCTTCCACTGAGCTGTCTACCTGCCTCAACACCAGCTTTCCTGGCGTGGCAGTCTTCAATCCTTGCCACGATCTATGGCGGTGCATCTCCCCAACCAAACCAGTCTGGCATCCAGCTCACTACTGAGGGCAGCTGGGGAACTACCTTCAGTGTGGAACAAGGAAGGGTCTCTGCAGGCAAGAGGGCCCAGCGCTTTTATTTTTTGCCAGCTGGCACCACACTCAGCCCCATCCTGGGCGAAAGAGCTGAAAAGAGACAGCAACTGAGAAAAGCTTGGCTGAGAAGGGGAACCAGGGAGACTTTGTTTTTCCTCGATCAGAAAAGCCCTACCCCACTTCTTTAGCTTTTATTTTGTTCTAAAAGCTTTGGAATACCCCCACAGAGCTATGTGCTAAGGCAAGAGCCCGAGCCTAAGGATGGCTACGAGATGCTCAGGACTACTATGCAACCCAGAACACACGGCAGGGAAAGGCACCGCCCCATGTGCTGCGGTCCTCAAGTCCAGAATCTGAGGTGGGCCGAAGGAAGTTCTCAACTGAGCTGAGAAGCCCTGCCCAGAGCCACAGGCTTGCTGAGGCTAACGCCCTTCTGCTCCTTTAAAAGCTTTAAAGTGACTTTAGTGCCTTTATTAAAGTCTTGGAGTTCAAGAGAGCCTCATCTGGGACCCTTCTCTCCACAGTGCCTGACCCCCTGTGCCCTAGGTCCAGGAGCCCAATCAGCAGATTATTCCTGGAGGGCCATGGGGGCAGACCTGTCCTTCCAGAGGGATAGGGGGATAATGAATGTGACAATAACATCCTGAGTCTGCTTAGTGGTCCAGCCCATGGTCCAGAGCGGGAAGAGTGTTCTGTGGCATCCATCTGACAGACACTGAATGTTGGAGATTGTTTAGAAACACTCACCCGCGACACGGATGCGGAAACCGGTCCCAAGACACGTGACTTGCCTAAGGCTGCCCAGTAGAGCCTACAAGAACCATAACCCGTGGTCTCTCTCCATACTCTACCCGACGTACTACTGCTATTGTTCATAAATTACTGGAACCCAACCACCCATCAGCCACACAGGCAAGAAATGACTGCGAACACCAACACTACCACCACCCGACACTTCTGTCTCCCAACAAGAGTAGAGGCTTCAGGAGCAAGCCCCCCCATCACCTTCCATGGGCACCCAGCAGATTTCCCCATCGGAGTCACCATCAGCAACAGCAGTTTGGGTTTCTGCAGCCCCTGGCCCAGCTAAGAGGTACAAAAACCCTACCACTTCTGAAGTGGATCCCCTGAAGCGCACCAATGGGAACCTTTAAGTCCAAGGCAAGTGTCCCACCTACATTCAGAGTTTGGAGAAACTCACATTTCCATTTTCTTCTTTGGCAAGTAGGAGCTGGAGATCTGGTGCATGATCACCAGGGCAGGATAGAGGGGCAGTGCCAGGCACAGGTACCAGGCTGTACCTTTGATCTGAGCCTGGAACCACACTGAGTACATGCCCAGGAGCACCGTGACCGTAGCCATCAGGTAGACCACCAGTCCACAAGTCAGATGGTAGAGCTTGAGGCGGGCCACCCTGGACACCCCGGCTGCTCGGGGACAGAGAAGGCAGGACCCACACAGCGCCTGCCCGCCTGTGGCCAGCAGCGTCACCACCCCCGCCCAGCTGTGCCAGGACGCCAGGTGGGGCAGCTCACTGCGGGCCCTGCTGAGGATGATGAAGCCCAGGCCCAGGGCTGCACAGAGGATGGCTAGGGTCTGTCCCGCCCAGTGGAGTCGGATCCGGGCCTTTCGGGAGCAGAAGAAGAACAGGGAGTGTTCAGGCGAGAAGAGCAGGATGGCCTCGGCCATGCAGAGGCAGAACTGTGAACACAGGAGAGGGCCAGTGAGCGCAGGCCCGGCCTGGAGGCCTAGGAGGAGGTCGTGCTTGCACTCCTCCACACTCCTCAGCAGGGAGCCTAAAGAACTCCCCCAGGACCTCCTGCCTCGGGTCAGGGTCAGCGTCTGAGCACAGGCAGGAATGGACAGCTGAGTGAGGTCCTCCTTCAGGCCACAGCCATGCCCACCTCCTCCACAGGCGGGGCTCCCATTTCCTGACCCATGTTAAGCAAATCTTTTTTTTTTTTTTTTTTCACTGCATGTTAAGCAAATCTTTACAAGTGTTAAACTTCCTTCTGAACTTCGTGGGGCTGGAGTTGGGGGAGGGGGCAGGTGACTGGACACCACTTCTACTTCCTCCTTTCAGGTCTTAGAGGAGAAGAAACGTCTTCCACGGCCTCCCAACTCCCCTCAGCCACGGGACACTAACTACAGCCCAGCCTTCCATGTCTCCCAACCATAAGCTGCAGGGGAAGATGGGGCCCTCATCCTCTCCCCCTGGTCTCTGGGCCTTAGGAAGGCTGGATGCTTCCCTAGGGGCATACCAAGCAAATCAGGGGCAGAAAGGAAGCCCAACTCACCGCCAAGGCCATGAATACAGGGTGCCAGGAGAAAAGACCTAGGAATCAAAGAGAACAGACTGACAGCCGGGCGCCAGGTTTCTGCCCTGCGGCTGGCGGGAGCACGAGACTCCGAGACTCCGGCTACGGGGAAGGTCGGCGCCCTGCTGCCGCCCCAATCAGCAACTCCGTGCGAAGTGGAGCTGCCAGTGGGGCTTACGGTGAGCAACCAAGGGGGAACCATCCACCAAGTCTGGCCTGGGCACCCCCTCCCGCAGCTCCAGCTCAGCTCGGCCCTACACTGGCCCTTGGCCTCCTTGTATCCTCCACGAGGGGCTCCGCTTCTGCTGAACCGGTGAGTTCAGGGGGCTCTGCCTCTGCAGCCCAGCACCCACAGCGCCCCGCCAGCTCGCGGGGCCCCGCCCCACCACGCCCTGAGCCCCGCCGTGCCCCTCCAGGGACCGAGGCGCCCAGCCCCGCCCCGGCCCCGCCCCCGGCCGCCCCGCCCCGCCCCGCCCCGCCCCGCCCCGCGCACTCACTGGTGCCTGGCCGGGACAGCGCGGTCAGGAAGATGGTGAAGCCCAAAGCCACCAGGTGCGCCAAGATCCCACTGCCTCTCCGCAGCCAGAGGCTCAGTCTCGGCTCCCTCGCCGGAGCGGGAACCAGACCCACCTCCAGGGGCTGCATGGCCGGGCGGGCTCCCGCTCCCAGCCGCCGGGGCGCGTCTTCCGGGTTTGCGATCGCGGAGGCGGCGGCGGCGGGAGAGGCCCCTCCCCCGGGCGCGGCGGCAGCACGGCGGCCTCGCCCACAGCGCCCCCTGGGGGCTGGGGGGAAAGCGCGCCGGCCCCAGGGCGCCGGGGGCTCCAGGGCGCCGGGCGGCAGGCGGCCCCTGCTTCACTGTACCTTCCTGCCCGCGAGGGCTTACGTCTCAAGTAGCCTATGGAAATGACACTTAGGGCAACTGATCCCACCCAAACCCCAATGACCGACGTCGTGCACTGAACCGAGAGTGTGAAACCAGTGCTTTGAACGGTCTTCTAGAAACCCTGAATTTCTCGGGGCCCACACCCTCCCCGCCGCCGTCCCTTCTTCTGTCTTGTAAAGGGGGTAAGTGTCCTCCCTGCCGTAAAGCAAGGAGACTGAAAGGTAAGGACCAGGTCAAAAAATCGTGCTCGTGCCTGGTGAGCTCAGGTTTGGAGGAGAAGAAACCAGCTGGTGCTGGTGAGCTCAGGTTTGGAGGACCCAAGGAGGGAGATGCAACAACAGTCTCATCCCCTATCAGCACGCCAGTCGCCAGTGAGGGAAACGGAAGAACTAGGGCACCCCCAGGCCTTCCCACCTCCACACCATCTGCTCAGCCCTGGGGAGCCAGGTGATCCGGAGGGACCAGGACCTCCCACATTCCTGCTGCCTCCCACGCCAGAAGTTTTGTAAGCGATCATACCTTTCTCCTTCCTGCCTCCAGAAAGGTGTGGTGCAGCTTAAGGCCTACCTGGGAGGGACTCTCTACCCCTTCCTGAAGGGCAAACCCACAGGCCTGGGACAGAGACCAAAACTGGCTGTCCACGGAAATCATGGACATCCTTAGAGCGGTTACCAACTCCATTCGAGCTCCCCTAGTGGTTGAGAGAACAAAGCTGCTAGTGAGAGGTGGTTAGGGCAGCAACAGTGGAAGAGACTGAGGCAATCGGTTCAGAGATGGCACGGAGGCCCAGCGTTGCCGGAGGGCCAGTAAGAAGGCCCAGACTGACGCCCACAGACCCTCAGGGCAGAGACCTGAGAGTAGAGCCAGAGGTGTGCCTCCACCTCCCCACCCGTCAAGTTTCCCTTCCCAGTGGGACCAGGGTCATTTCTGGGATAAAGATTCTCACGAGCCTTGCTCACACAGAGCCATATGCCTCATCATCCTCTCTGGAGGGAAGATTCCCGCAGGACACAAATCCCAGCCATCCCCACACCATTTAAAAGGACAAAAATATATGAGCATAAGAGACTTCTGCAGGCAGGCGCTGGGAGCTGGAGTCTGGCTGCCTATCATCTTTGCCTCCTGGGGTGCGGATGGGGACAGCAAGGATACTCATTTTATTACATCTTTTCCTTCCTTTTCTATGTTTCTGTTTTTACATTTTCTTTAGCAGCAACAGAACAGGGAGACAGTCTTGAGGTATTTTAAAGAGTTTTTTTTCTTAAAAAAAATAATATAAAGTTATAAAAAGCGGCAGCAGCCTGGGGCCCGGATCTGGAGGGGAGGAGGTGCTGGCGGCTCCATCGCAGTGGGCAGGCACTTTCTTGTTAATGGGCTTTAGACTGCAGGAAGACAAGAGGCAAGAGACACCATCAGGCTGGGGGCCTACCAGTCCTCCTACCCAGTGGACTGTGTGGGCCATTAGAGCTAAAGCTTGCTTTTCTCCTGGCGGAGCTGATGATGACAGCTGGACGAGGGGACAGATGAAGGCCAGCAGAGCAGGGACAGCCTGAGAACATCCGCATGCACATGCGCACACATGTGGGGCACCGTCCGACTTGCTACTCATGCAGGTGCCCGAGGAGCGGGTATGCATCTGGCCCGGGCCTACACCAGAAGAATATCCATCCCCTTCTCACCATCAGGAAGTCCCTCCAGGATGAGATCATACAGACAGCCCATAGCATGCTGCTCTGGGGCTCCCACCAGAAGAGGCACATAAACCTGGCTGCTGGCTTTACCAGAAACCCTGGAGGACTAGCCTGGCACCTGAAATCCTGGAAGTGGGCACGTGTGCAAGGTGGGCACATAGGCATACGTGGACTTGGGTGGTGTCCCTGCCTTTCCAGGCCCTGATGCCCAGAAGCAGAACCAAGGAACAAGAGTGGCCCACCCACCCTGCTGCCCAGCCTATCAGGCCATGGCTCGGGGACCCAAGTTCAGCGTCCCTGCCCAAACCTTTCCCATCAGAGTTCATGAAGTCCAACTTCCTTTCCTTCGGGGACAGAGGGAGCTCCAGTTCCTGGTGTGAGGAACAGCCGATTCAAAAAGGGGCCCTTTCATTACAACAGAAGCAGATGTGGGGGCAGAGGAGAGGCAGCCTCTCTGTAGCTCAAGGGAGAGAGAGGGGAGGGCCCATCAAGCAAAAGCTGGGTCACCTTTCAAAGAGCTGACCTACCTCTGCCTAGAGAAGGCGGCCCAGGACTCTCTCAGCTTCCCCTTTCATCCCTTCCCCGCACAAACATTGCCTTAGCACCTTCTCTGTGCCAGGCTCCCACTGTGCACTCTACCCTCGTCCATCCTCATCTCTCCCTGCCCATGCTCTCCAGGGAGCTGGGCTGGTACCTTCAGTGTGGAACACTTCTCCTCAAAGGCCACGGCAGGACCCGGCTTCTTGCGGCGCACGGGGCAGGCCGCATCGGCAGGGGCGCCGGCCTGGCAGTGCTTGGCCTTCACCGGCCGGCAGTAAGTGGCCAGGTTTTTCCGCTTCTTGGCTACCTCCTCCTCAGAGAGGCAATTGGTTGGCAGGGCCTTGGCTGGGTGTCCAGCCCCTCCCCGGTTGTCCAGCTGAGAAGCCTTGACGGGTGCAGCGGCCTGATGAGGGGAAGCCCGACAGTCCAGCAGCCCTGCCCGCTTCACTCTTGGCCCCACCGTCCCATTAAGCCCCACGCCCAGGGCTGTTTTAGTCTTGGCCGAGAGGCCTCGGCAGCCGGAGGGTTTGCCTTTGCCAGAGGGCTCCAGGATGCAGGTCCGTTTGAAAGTGGTGGGGCCTGGGGATAACTTTCGCTTTCGAGAAGGGGCCTCCGCCTCGGGGCCGTCCTTGCCTTTGGATGACTTGCTAGCCTTCGATGGTGGGAGTTTGCTGAAGGATGGGGACGGCGTGTTGGCAGGCAGTGGTGAGGTGATGGCCTGGCTCCCGCCCGTGCACTCTGCCTGGCTGCAGGCGGCTGCCACACTGGGGGAGCCAGCAGGGTAGCTGGGGACCAGGCTGTCCTTGGCGGGGGACGTGGAGGCTGGGCAGGCAGGTCTGGGGGGTGGGCCTGGGAGGCGGGGGCAGCTGCCCGTAGAGGATGGGCTCAGGGGAGCAGAGAGTGGGGAGCTGACAAGGTGGGATGGAGGTTCTGCCGCCGGTGGGATCTTCCTGCAGCAAAAAGAGCTCCGCTGTGACGCCACCCCGCAAACAAGAGGACCTCCCCACCAACCTCCGCTTCTCTGCCCCACCTAGAAATGGCCCACAGAGCCCCGGCCCTGCTGCCATCTGCTGGGAGACCGTAGAACTGAGGGTCAGGAAGAAAGCACAGCGGGTAGGCAGGAATGGAGCGCTACAGAGACCCATTAAGAACCTCATTTCAAATTTCAGATTGGCCGTCCCCTATGCCTAGTCACCCAGAAGGTACTGGAAGCGATGGATAAGGGTCGGGATTCCCTCCCCCACCACCCACTCATGCCCTGCCTCAGCCCAGCCTCGGCCTGTCAGCTTCCCACCTCTCCTTCATTCTATCTGGGGTCTTGCCCAAACAGCCAAACTGCATCTCTAGGTGTGTGAGAAGGAGGGCTTCTGAAGCCCACGTACATCCAGGCCCCGGGGGACTAGGGAGGGCCGTTCTGGGCCAGAGAGACTCACTTCCACATGTGAGAGCTGAGGTGCCGCTCCAGCATAGAGCTCAGTGCTGAGCAGAACCGGTCCAGCCGGCGGCTAAACACGTAGCATCCTGGACTCACCAGCCGGCTCCCAAAGGTGCAGAACTAAAGGCAGAAGGAAGGTGCATGGTTAGTGGGGCCTGGGACGCAGGGAGGGCTCCTGTGCAGAGGATCTGACCTCCTCCCCACACTGTGGGCCAGGAGGGCTGGGCCACCCCCCGCCCCAGGTCCCTGCCCCAGGTCCTTACCGCCTGTGGCCGCGGGGGCCGGGTTGCATAATGGCAGTCAGGGGGGAGGTGGAGGTCCTCAGATGTCCCCTCCTCCTCACTCTCCTCGCTGGAGGCCTGGGCCCCACCCCGGGGCAGGGGAAAGGGGAACAGGCCTGGGTCCCCATCACCACCACAGGGGCCTTCATCATCCAACTCACTCTCAGAGGAGGCCCGGGACCTGGAAGGGCCAAAGGGGATGTGAGGGCGATGAGACGGGAGTGGGTCAGGGTGGGGGTGTCCCTGAACCCGCCAAGCTCAAAAAGCCAGGGCAGACACCCTGCTGGGCAGTGAGCCAGAGAGGAAGGAGGATAGGAAGGAAGGGAACCACAGAGCTCACAGAGTAGGAGCCAGAAAGGTCAGGGGCCACGGCTCCCAAGGGATCCTCTCCCCAGCCCCTTCACTTCCCAGGCCCTGCCTCCTGGGGGCGGGGAGGGGGTGGGAAATCTGCTCCAGATTCGCCTCCTCCAGAGCATCTTCTGAGTTTAACTGCACTCAGCTCTGGTCAGCCCAGTCAATTCTCTCAACCCCCTTCTTGCATCACATATTCCTGTGAGCCTGTCTGTGAGCTGAGCCTGTTTCGGGTCTGCCCCTTGTGTTACAGGCAGAGATGCGTGTGTGTCTCCTTCGGCCAGGCAGGCTCTCCCCGGGCTCCGGCGCAGCCTCTGCACACGAAGGGGCCAGTGAATGAATACGCGGTAGGACTGCCTCACCCAGGACCCTGACCCTTTCGGTTCCCCAGGTACGAGTGTTGGCCTGTGCGAAGCAGCTGGGCACATGGTTTTATCCCGGGTATGGGCACCGGCACCCTACGGAGAGCCTGAGGTATGGCGGTATGCTTGGTGAGGAGCAGCAGTCGCCCACCTCCGCGCCATGGCCAGGGGCCCCAGGTGTCACCCCCCCCCCCCCGCCAGCCTGGGGCGGAGTGAGACTCCCTGGACCTCTCTCCCGGGGTCCCGGGTGGCTTGGGGCCAAGTGTCCCCAGGTGGGGGACTGGACCCTGGACGTACCTGGGCAGTGCACAGTACGGGTAGGTCTGCTTGGCACGAGCAGAGAAGGTGCTGTTGGGGGCGGCCGCTGCCACAACCTGGCCTGAGGAGGGGGGCTCCTGGGAGGGGCGCTCAAGAGCCGGCTCCTTGCGCCCTGGGCTCTTCTCTTTGGGAGACTCCCCTTTGCGGGAATTGGCCTTCAGCTCTGCCACTAGCACGTCAAAGTCCTTGGCTCGGCCCTGGACTTCCCGGCGCTGGTGCACCGAGTGGATCTAGAATAGAGCAGGGTGAAGGGTAGGGAGGGTGTGTGAGCCGAGCAGTGTCGCGGGGTGGCAATGCGCTCCCCTGGGCAAGCAGAGGGGCGTGTGCATGTGTTCCTGGGTGTATTCATGTGTCTGTTTCACACCCGCACAGGCCCAGAACCTTCCTTTGGAATGGGGCAATCTGCCTAAAGCTCCCACGCTGGGCCCCCTGGGGGGCACTTCCTCTCCTCTTGCCTCACCTAGAATTTACCCCCAGGCCCTGAGCCGAATCTTGGATAACACTGCAGTTTCTCTCCTTGTCCAGGGCCTGGGTCTCTGCTGTCCCCCTCACTGTGCAGTGGGACTCAGATTACCTTGCAGGTCAGCAGCCGGGTACAGATCTTTTTGGTCTCTGGGTTTATTACCCCACACTGCCTGTTGAGGTCGCACTCCTTCCCTGTGGGGAAAACAGTTCCCGTGACCCCCCGAGGCCATTTCCAGGAGGCCAGAGGGAGAAGAGCCAGGCCTAAGACAGAAGAACCTCTGGCCTTCAAGTCCAGGGCTACAGCCCTCTAGAGAAACTCCTCTGGGCATCAGACAGAAACTCTCTGCTGGGCACAAGAACCATCCCCGTCCCCGCTCCCAGCCTAGGCACTCCTTCTGGCGAAGACACTCCAAGTCCACAACAGGGCAAAATGTATCAAGAAACAAAAGCAGCCATAGGCATCTGAGATGCCAGGGAAACCATGGAAACCAGCTGTGGGAGGGGTCTGATGCCTTGGATCTAGCTGAAGACAGAGATAAAGATCAACAGCCCAGGGTGAGAAAGAATACCTTCACCCGCTTGGGCTTAAGGTCCCTTAGCCTTGAGCAGGACACCTGGGCTGGAGAGAAGCTTCCTAGAAAGCAAGGAGTTCAAGTGTATGTCCACGTCAAGCGGTGACCAGGGGGTCCTGTACCCTGGCAACCAGTGATGGCCAGGACTGCTCCTTCCTGACCCCCCTCCATCAAGCCCAAGGACTAAGCAGTCCAAAGGGGTCCCCACTCTACCTTCCTGACTCCCAAGACCAGGACTACTCACGGGCCATCTTCCGGTGGGTTTTGTGGGGCAGCCTGGCCCCACCAGGCTCCTTTTCAGGGGGGCTGCCTTCAGCCCGGTGACTAGGGCCCTCGCTGGGGGTCATCTCGATGCTCTCTCTCCCAGGAGGTTCTTTAGAAGGGGGTGCCATGGGGTTTTTTCCAGGGGAGTCCTTGGTGAGGCCACCAGGCTGGCTGAGGAAAGCAGAGGGCGGGGCCACCCTGATTCCATGTCCATCGGGCTTCGGGAGACTGGACATCTTCTCCAGATTCACCACAGGCACGAAAAGGCTACACACGGAGAGAGGGTGTGGGCTGGGGGGCAGGGGGGCTGGGCCTGGGCCCTGGACTCTAGCCCAGAGCCATCTCCTTCCCAGCCCTTGAACTTGGGTGGGCTATAGCAGGGGTGCAGAACATAGGGAAAGGGGACCCCATATTCCTTGGAGCACCTGGAAGGGAGCTGCAGAGAGAATGGCTGCCTCCTGCTGTGAGCAGCCCCCCACTGCCCCATGGCTGCCTCCATTTGTATTAACCCCTCCCTGGGCTAGGGTCAGGGTCAAGGTTGGTCTCAGGGAGTGTCCAGCCTCTCCTTACCAGAGGCTGTCCTTCTGTGTCTTCTCAGGAGGCTGGTGGCCACGGCTCCGGGACCCCTGGCCCTTCTCCCTGGAGGAGGTTTTGGTGGAACCTGGGGCCCTACAAGCTGGGCCCTGCCCATTCACTACATGGCATTTCTGAGAGCTGGCAGGGGCTGGAGGTGGGGGTGGGGCCCGGGCATAAAGCTTGCTGAGGGGCCCATGTCTTCTTTCTGTCACCAGGAGGTGGAGAGAGTAATCAAGGTGAGTGGTATTGAGAAAAAAAAAAAAAAAAAAAGGTGAGTGGTATCAACTGGCTCCTCCCCCAACCTCCTAATCCTGGCCACAGACTCACAATACAAAGTCTGGAATTTCCCAAGCCCAAGATTTTAAATTTGCCCTCTTTCCCCTTGAATGAGCCTTCAAGACTCAAAATTCTAGGACTCACCTTCCTGAACCTCTTAGTTCTTCCACTAATTCCCCTAGATGCTACAACTTTGCTCAAACAAGCACCCTGACCCGCCACGATCCTCTGAAGCCACCCCCAGGACCTTCTGACCCCCCCGCCCCCCGCAAGGCCTCCCCGCACTACCCACGTGACCTCCCAACTGACCCTTTCCTCAGAGGCCCATGTTCCACCTTCCCCTGTCCCCTCTGTCTCCTCCCTAGGGCTCGCCTCACCGCAGTGCTTCTGGAAAGCTTGAGGCTTCACCACTTGGCTGCAGTGGTTACACACAACCAAATAGAAGTCGTCATGTGCGGGGCAGTGCCCGAAGATGGACATGTCTGCAATAAAGAAGCCCTCATCACTGGGGCTGGGGATCGCAGGGGCTTCCCTGTAAGGTCAGACAGCACTCCCACCCACCCCGCGCAGAAGACACCTCCCCCTCCCAGCTGACATGACAGGCTTTATGCTGCACACTCTCAGCTTTCTAAGAAGGGGCTGTTGGGTGAGTGAGCCCAATCACCTATGATTAAGATCTCCCACAACAGGTCACAGGTGGTAGGTGAATGGGTTGACTCAGATCTAGCAAAGTGAGGCTCCCCAGGCCTGCTGCTTCAAGCAGCCACCTCCTGGGATATGCTGGAAGAGAGGAAGGTGGTCCTGTCTGCCCTAGGCCCCAGCCTAATGTGTGTCAACTCCCACCTTCTTTAATGAGGGTCATGGCATCCAACTTCTTCGTGTTTTTGTTACTCTCCTCCAACTCAGCCCCTAGAGAGAAACACAGCTCAGAAGGAACACCTCCACCCCAGAAGCCCCATATCCTACCCAAGCAGTGGCGCTGGCAGCAGAGCAGCAGGAGCCCACACTCCCTAACACGCTTCTGGTGCTCAGGATCTGGTGCTCAGGACCGCTTACAGTGCCTTTCAGCAGGTCATTCTCAAGTGCCCATTCTTCCTTCACCTGCTACCTCTGGAATGGCCTGACCCCATTAGGAAGGATCCTGTCACCTTTCTTATGGACCCTTCACTCCAAGGTGCGATTCCCAGCTCCACTGCAGACTACTGGGCGATCGTGAATAAATATGATCTCTTTTCTGGGCCCGCTTCCCCATTTAAATGGGAAACGATCCTTAACGTATTTTACTACAAATCTCTAAGTCCCTTCTTTGGAGATTTCTCTGATGCGTCCTTTCTGCTACTCTGTGCCGTGCCAAACAGGTACCCTCCCAGGTCCCCATCCCCATGAATGCGATTCTGTTCCACCTGGGTTACCCTGGTACTGACAAAGTTACACCCAGCTTCTGAGGTCCTGTGCTGACAGGATGGTCACAGAGCATCCTGAGAAGAGAAACTGCTGTCTGGGGGGGGGGGCGGGGGGTGTCCTTTGGCATCCTCAAAGTCCCTTTGGTCACCTATGCAAGCCCCTCCCCTCCTTAGGAGGGCTCTGGGCAAGGGTTGCCCTTCTACCTCAGTTTCTGGGTTGATGACAAAAACATCTTAGCTGTGCAAAGCAGCTCTTTCCCCCATCCCCCTACCTTACTCCTCTCCCCTCCCTCCTCTATGCCCCCTCCCTGTCCCTTGGAAAAAAAAATCAATTCTGAGTCACCAAACCCGTCTGATTCCATTTCCGGTTCTCAAAGCACCCAGACCCTGACAATGGCCCCATCCTTGCCCACCCAGCATGGGGCAGTCCTAGGGTGGCCTGGGCTTCCACTGAGATGTGCTTCTAACACCTACCAACAGATTTGCCCCTTTCTAGGATGAAAAGATCGCTGACAGTCTTACATAATCTCTGTATACAAGGGGTAGTGGGTTAGGCATGCAAGAGACAAGGGGCAGCTCCCACTCTTAAGTCCCTTAAAATGCAGTGATGGGCAGAGCTGAGCTGGGAGTCGGATGTCTCAGAGGAGAACAAGTGTCATCAGAGACCGCTCCATGCGGTCTGCTCCTCCACCTCTTCTCACTTGCAAACTTCTTCAGGGCTGTGATGCCTGCTGTCACCCCAAAGGCCACGAGGCCAGGTGCCCCCTGGGGCCCAGGAGACAAAGATCAGCAGAAGGGGCTGTCAGCCCGCTTACCAAAGGCACTCGGGGGCCTAGAGACGGTGGGGGTCAGGGGAGAGAGCCAAGAGGCAGGGCAAGAGGCCCGGGAGAGGACTGAGGGTTGGAGGCACAGAGGGATGGATGGACGAAAGGAGGGAGGAAGGGAGGATGGATAGATGGATGGACCGACGAACTAAAGCGGAGGGGGCGGGGGTCCAGTAGCACTGCAACCCGCAGGCCCAAACGCCGTAACGGAGCAGGAGGTGCGGGGCAGAAGGCGAAGGAACAAGGGGGGTGGGAGGGGGGCACAGAAGTGGGGTGCGTGGGAAACACGTGGAGAAGACTGTTGCGGACGGGGAAAGCCCTGGGCAGGTGCAGGAGGGGCGGAAGCTAGAGGACAGCAGGCGAAGAGAGAGATAAAGGCAAGCAGACGTGGGGGCAGGTACCGGGCACCGGCAGAGGCAGAGGTGGGCAGGGTGGGCTGCGGGCGGTGGGCCGGCGCTAGGACCCGGAGGCGCGAAGGTGATGAGCAGGCGGGCACTAGGACCCGGCGGGTCCTTTGTTTGGGGGGCCGCGGAGCCGGACGGCGGCTCCCGTCGGCTGCTCCCCTCTGCCGGCGGGGGCCCGGCGTGGGGGAGGGGAGACGGTGATGGGGTCCCCGGACTCGAGGGGGGCTTCACTCACCGTCGGCCGCGGGCAGGTCGGCCCGTTCCACCCACGAGCTCCAGCTCTGTCCCGCGAAGTCATCGAGACTCGGCACCCGCCGCTCCAGAGCGGCCATTGCTGCCGCCGCGCGTTCACGCACCGCCATCACCGCCGCGGACGCGCGCCCGCCCCGGCGCCTCCGCCGCGCGGCCCCCGCCCCCCCGCCCCGCCGCGGGCACGCCTCCCCTCCCCCTCCCCCCGCCAGCACACGCTCTGCGCAAGCGCGCCACGGCTCGTCGGCCCCTCGCGCTCCCTCTCGTACAGCCTTCTGGGAAGTGTAGTCTTGGGGGGCGCTGTTGCCTACCGAGCTTGCAGCCAGAGCCCCTCCAAAATGCACAACTGCGGGGGGCGAAGAGACCGAAGGCCCGGGACCCCCTCTCTTAACCCTTGTGCACCCACTCTCTGTGCTACCAGCCCGCTCCCGCAAGCTCCCTGCACCCCCAGCCCCAGCCCTCTCTCTGCCCGAGAGCCCCTCTGAGCCGTGCCTCCGCCAGCTGGCTGGCGCCCCTTCCCGGGCTGGCGGTCAAGAAGCGACTTCGCTCCCCCGTAGATCGAATAGGGTAGGTGCAGGGAGGTGGGCGCTGTGAATCAGAAGGGCAAGGGGAGGGAGTCTGTTGGATGTGCGGAAGGACACAAGGGTTGGAGTGGGGGAGGGTCCTCGGCTCCCGTGTTGTGCCTCCTCTGTGGGCCACCCACGGTGCCCTGATGCAGGCTAGAGGGCTGGGGTGGCGTTGTCTGGGTTTGGGAGGACCTAGATGAGCTGATCAGGATCACCTGTCAGGATGACAGAAGGCTGTCTCCGAGCCAAGAGCCGGCCCCGAGGCTGCTGGTCTTTGCAGCATCTCTGCTGATCCTTCTCTCCTCCTGAGAACTGCGATCGATACCCTGTACCGCCTCTTCCCAAACCCTGGCTGGACCCTGACTCCATCCATCACTTTGGCTTCTTTTTCTAATGAATATTTTCTCTGCTGGAAGGGCTGCTATCAGAGCCTAGGCATAGGGAGATTTCTCATCAGATCTGTTATTTTCCTTACTAAGGCCTGGAAAATACCTTAATCATCCTCTTTCTTTTTTTCAGCTGATAACATTTCTTCCCACCCTCCCACAACCAAGAGACAAAGCCTGTCCCCCCATCACATCAGAAAAGAGATACTAGTCCTATTTTCCCTCTTCAACCCTTACAGCTCACCCCAGATTCATTCCTTCAGCTAAAGGAAACCAAATTGGAGGCAAGTAAGTCAAGGTCTGTGACTTCAAGAACTCAGACTTCCTTTTCACTTTCACCCAGGGAATGTTTAAGTACTAGGAAGATAATCTCTGAGGGCAGAGATTCTTAACCTGAGAGCCACAGATTGGGGGGGGGGGGGTGTCCAGGAACTTGTTGAAATTGAATGTAACATTGTGTCCAAGTGTGTTTTTTCTAGGGAATGTAAGGGTAGCCTGTAAGAAGGGCAAGGGGGATAGAGGTGCAAGTTTGTTCAGAAGGAACCTTTATAGTTAAAAGGTCAAGGCATATGGCCCTCACCTCCTGACAGGAAGTTTAGAAGAGCAAATGGAAATAGCACTGTGGAACCACTGTCTCTTGCCTTTTGAGTTTGCTCAAATTTGCTAATGAGTCTACTTGCCTTGGACTAACTGGTGCCACCAAAAGAGGAAAAACTCAGACTCTACTGCTTGGGATGCAGAGTGGAGAGAATGGTGTTTTGGTAGAAATGCTGACATTTGTCCAAGAACCTAAAGCAATGGTAGGAAGAGAAAAAAAAAAAATCCCTGGAAGGGCTCTAGTCTTGGCTCCTTTATGGCAAATGCTTTGAAGCACTGTTTATTCAAATGTGTAATAACAAGCACCAGAAAACAACATGCAACATTCTCCCTCCCACCCCGATCCTCAATCCCAGAAGTAGGAGACCTATGATCATAATAGTGGAGGGAACGCAAATTCAGAAAGGGTTCTTGGCGGGCACCCTGGCAGGGTCAGCATTTAGTAGGGCAGAGGGCATGTGCCCTGCCTGTTGGCCTCCTGTAATCTGGAGAAACCAGACTCAGTCCCCTACTCCAGGCCCCACCAGGCAATGCATTGGTGCCAGCCCTGACTGGAGGGGACATGAGTCCTATGAGAACAGCTCTGCCCTCAGCAGTTGGCCTAGCCCAGACGTCTGGAGGTAATGAGGTGAAGTAGCCTTTCCTCTTTGGGTGGTCACGGAAAATGAGGCCATAGCCTAAATCAAGGCCCTTCTGGATGAGAACAAGCCGGCCTCTTGAGGAGGAGAAAGAACCTTCTCTGCTCTAGGAAGAGTTCTGGGCTAGGAGTCCTTGGCAGGAGTGCATACCCACCCCACCCCCCTTCCCCTAGCTCAAGGGCCAGTTGCTAACTTCAGCCCCCAAATCAGAACACTATCCATCACATTTCAAATAAATTATAAATACATATACAGAATCCAAACGAAGTTCCAGTAGAAGCTGCTCACAGACCCTCACAGGGGCCAGCTTAGAAAAATGGTCACCTCTTTGTTCTCTGTGTCTCTGGAGCTGTAGGCAATACTGTTCCCCCTCTTTCTTGAGTAACCATGGGGACAGCTCAGGACAGAGAGGTTCAGACTTAGAAACACTCTCAACCCCATCCCCTCTCTTCCCTCCTCAAATCCCTTCCCCCAAAATCTAAAAACAAAACAAAAAGTTAATTCTTTCACTGAAGGGTTCTGGAGCATTTGAGGACGTAAATCTCACACTCCCCCAGTCCAGTGGGGAAACTGACCCAAAGAAGAAATGATTGGCCCAAAGTCAAAGACCCTGTCCTCTGGGGACCCTGGTAATGTGCACTGTGAATGGTGTTTAGGGAGGTGAGAAGGTTGGAGGGGTTGTCTCCGTCCTGAGGAGAAATTGGCACAGGGCACATTCACCTTTGGTATGATAAATCGGTTAATTGGCACTGGATTGGGAAATGGCTGGATTCTTCATCCTTCATCCTTCCCTGAGCAGCCCGATGGCCAGGGCAGACTGAAGTGCTTCGAGTTGGGGAGGAGCTGGATGGCCTTTTCCCAGTCAGCATTGACTCTTAGGCCCTGGGGTCCAGAGAGGGACTGAAGGAGGTGTCAGAAAGAGGAGACACATCAAAGACAAATATGGAACTGGGTCCCAAAGTGAAGAAGCACCAATAGCATTGGCCTGCCCTGGACTGGGGTTGGGGTGGAGAGGGTTAGAGCCTGGGAGGGACAGAGGGCAAACCGAGAGGCCATATTCTTTCGTGAAGGTGAGACAAAGAAGTATGAAAGAGAGGCCAAAGAAGGAGTTGTGGGTTTGGGGAAATGAGAAAGAAATGGGCCCATCCATCCATGTCCTGGGGCTCTGGGGCAACTTAGCCTCGTGATGGTCCTTTGGGCCCTTCCAAAGCCCTCTCTGGACCCACAGGAATGAAAGGAAGGCCTGGACAGACATGGAAAAGGATCTTGAATGCCTCAGACCCAAGAGGCTGGGGAAGGGAGATGGACGGAGCGGCTGGAGGAAGGGAGGGCTGAGATGGAGATGCTCCTAGACCCCTCATCTTGTGTCCGATATGGGAGACTAAGCCCAAGAAGGAGGACAGGGAGGAAGGTCAGGAGCTTCTAGTGTTGGTAGAAAGTGCCAGAGCCTGGAGGGGTGGGAGGATTGAGGGAATAGAAGAAACTGCTTCCCCAGACAGTTTCCTGGCTTCAGTTTCTTGAAGTTGCAAGCCAGTTGCAATATATCTGCTCCCCAGTGAGTCCAGGCCTCATCAGGACCCTCTACAGAGCTGTTTTCTAGGCTAGTTGGCCTCCTGGGTTCCCACATGATAGGCTCTGTGGGTGAGCAGGGGCCAGAGGAAAAAGTAGGAGAGCTCCAACTGACAGGAGATCAGGGCAGAAACAAGGCTTAGATGACAGCCATTGAAGAGGGGCCACCAAACCACTGGTGGGCTCTTCATGCAAGAGACCAGGAAGAAGGCTGCCGGCCAATCCCCTCCGCCCCTGACTTTTATTGAAGCCGACAGGTTGATAGAAGTGGCTGCTAGGAACTGGTCTCAGGGCTCTGGTCTCCTGCCCCAAACTCTCCTGCAGTAGAGGCTTGTTCTCAGAGGCTGTAAAGGTACAAGTAAGATCCCAAGTAAGATGCTGAGGTCCAGGCAGTGGACAAGGAGCACTGAGCTCCTACCACCAGAGGCTTCAGTAAAAGGAGGGATAGGAAGCCACTGGGTGGGCTGCCCGGGGTTTCTGACAGCTGATGCCCATCCATCCACGATGACATCTCAAAGCTCAAAGCCCAGAATGATGGGGGAAGGGGAGTTGGAGAAGGAAGAGGGAGGTCTTGGAAGCTGGAGGTTGTTGAAGAGGTGCTGTCCTGTTCAGGAGTAGCCAGATGGGGGGCTGCTTACTGCTTCTCCACCGCTCCCTGCTCAGCTGCGCTCTCCTGGCTAGGGCCCTGGCCCTGGTCCTGGCCCTGGCCCTGCCCATGCCATGGGGTCTCCTTGAACACAAACCAACAGTTCCCGGCCCACAGGAAGAAGTTGATAAAGCCGAAGAGCTGCAAAGACATCAGGGAAGTTTGTGAGAATGGTAAGGAGAGCATTGTGGGAACAGGGAGGAGTTGTTCGTGTGGTGGGTGGGGGAAGAGCATAGAGGGCTAGGGAGACTGGACTTCAGGGGACGGGATGTAGAGGCCGGGTTCAATGCCAGTGCCCACTAGGGGTTCTCTGGTAAAAGTCTGTAACTGTCCACAGCATGCACCTGAGCTGTAGCTTGATCACTAGGAGAATCTGGCCCCTGGAGTGAAGCATCATGCAAAGCAGAGCACGGAGCAAGGGCTCTAGTGGCGCTATCCACAGCACTGTTTTGAGGGCCTTTTCCAAGGGTGGGTGGGACCAGAGCTGTCCAAGGTGCTCCTTTCCTAGGGCCAGGGACCCAGGCAGGGCCATATTCAAATATTTATTCAAAAATACTTAAAAGCCTATCAGCAGGATGTATTCGGGTGGGAGTGTGCTGATGTCTGCAATTAACTTCGAAATGCATTAAAAATAAGATGGTTTGATGGATGAAGAGAGGCAGATAGGTATGTGATAAAGCGAGTCTAGTAAAATGTTAATGGTACAGTTTGGGCGACGAGTGTGTGGGTGTTCATTGTAAAATTCTTTCAACTTTACTGTGTGTGTGAAAATTTTTACAATAAGCTCTTGGGGACTAAAATCTATCAGCAGGGTTCTAGCAAGGTCTAGAAGGCTCCCTGGTGTGCCAGCAATGAAACTCTTCAGTTGCTGGACCTTGGGGAGTTCCAGGTCATTTTCAGGGCAGGGCTAAGGTGAGGGCACATTTGAAAAGCTCGAGGGCTCAGCTATTTACCAACTGATATGGAAAATTTTCCACAATCTTAACAACTGGGGTGGCCAAACATGTGCGTACCAGCTGGACCCACCTCTGCCCAGAGCCTCTTTCCAGTCTGGAGGCCCGAGTGACAATGAACCCCTTCTCACTCCGGGTCTGCTCCCAGTCTTGAGCCCAGCCACACTCTGTGCTCCCCTTCACATGCTTGCACGTGCACATAGACACACACACACACACACACACACACACACACACACATTGTAAAGAGGCAGGAGGAGTGGGAGACAGTCGCAGAGAGCATGCCTGGACATGGGGAGAAGGGAAATGGGAAGACAGTACAAGAGGAAAGAACAGGAGGCTACGTGGCTCTTAGGTTCCCCACCCCCCAAACCAAAATGTCTTCTCAGGGTCAACCAGGGACCAGCAGCCACTCTTAGGTGCAGGGGTCACCAGCTCCAGTTGCAGGGAATACCAGTGGAGAGATGGCCTGTCTGTTCCCCTCAGAACCTGCCACCGGGCGAGGCCCGGGTACCTGAGATAGCACTGCCTCCCCGAGGCCCCTTCAGCGGCCACAGGTCTCACCACAGAGATGTTGGCCAGGCCCATGGAGGGCGTGGCGCCGGCACTGCACACTGCTTCCTCCCCATGGCACACAGACATGGCTGCAGTCAGGCTGGATGGCCGGGTGGCCCCCTTGATGTCTGTCAAGCCCTTGCCCCAGGCAGCTGCAGCTACCAGCCAGAAGAAGGTGAAGGAGACAGTCACACAGAAGTCCTAGGAGGAGCAGAGGGACAGGAAACACACTCAGAAAGCCCCCCCCCCCCTCTCGTCTACATTTTTCCTCTGGTCATAAGGTCATAATGCACTGGGATCTTGGGGTCCGGGACAGCTACCCCTTGCTATCCTACCCAACACCTGGAGCCTCAAAGAGCCCAGACCATCTTAAGGAATCTCTTCACTGCCACCAAAGGAACCCTGCCACCCAGGGCTACCCCTGCCCAGGCCCTCAGAACAAAGTCAGACAACAGTCTATCAAAACAGCTGCTAGTCACTGTCACCCCCAAACCTAGTTGGCCTAAATTCCCCACCCTCGCCTTCAAGCCTTTCCTCTGATCACCATTGCTCAGCTACAACTGAAGGCAGTGTGAAAGCAGACTGCAGGAGACAAATGGGGTTCTCTAAGGCACCCCTTCCACCTTGCATACCTGGGATAGGAAGGTGGTAGAGGGGGAACAACATTAATGAGATAGGTATTATCTTATCCCCATTTTATATTGAGGAAACTGAGGTCTGGAGAGGAGAAGTGACTTGTCCAAGAGCACACAGTTAGTAAAGACTGTCCTGGAATTTGAACCCAGGCAGTGTGACTCCAGAGCCTACTTCTTGATGCTATTATGCTTTCTGTGAGCACAGCAAATGATGGGAGGTTGGGAGAGGCAGCGTCCTCGGAGCCGTGGGAGCCACAGAACCCAAAGGGTATGAAGGGCAAAGAGCTGGTGGGAGACTCAGGAGGTTCCACATATGGATGTCCTCTCCCCTCCATGTGGCCTCAGTCCCAGAACGCATATCTCCTTAGTTTCCCTGCCCATCCCTTCTGGCCTGTGCCCACTCACCACCAGTGGGAAGCGCCTGTTCTCTGTGTAGAGGTTGTGAAAGCGCAGGTACAGGACCAGCGCAGCCATGGTGTAGAAGAAGGAAAAGATTCCCAGGGTCACAAAGAACTCAGCAGGAGCAGAGAAATCCCCCATCAGGTGCATGGTCTTGGAGGTGGAGTCATCATCGCAGAGGGGCATCTCATACTGGACCCGGTTCAACCTGCAGGTGGCAGGGGATGCCATCCTGAGCTCCGGGCAGTCCTCTCCCAGTGGAGGCAGGGGACTGTCCCTGCTCTGGGAGTAGTCATGTGCTACTTCCCACCCCGGGACTCTTACAGAGCCAAGGAAGGGGGTGTGGGGGGAGGGTCGTTCCTGGAGGCAACCTTGTAGTCAAGACAGGAACATTCCCAGGGATGCCTGGGTGGCTCAGTGGTTGAGCGTCTGCCTTCAGCTCAGGGCGTGACCCCGGGGTCCTGGGATGGAGTACCGCATCGGGCTCCCCACAGAGAGCCTGCTTCTCCCTCTGCCTGTGTCTCTGCCTCTCTCTGTGTCTCTTATGAATAAATTAAAAAATCTTAAAAAAAAAAGACAGGAACATCCTGGAATTCTGGTCCAACTCTACCTCCCATTCAGCCACTACCCAACAGTCATCCACCTTGCCCAGATATGGTGACTGTTAAACCACCAGGGAGATCAGCTTCATTTTGCCCCTGGGAAAGCACAGGCCCACGGTGGCCAGGTTAAGGTTGGACTTGCCCATTCTCAGGCTTTATTTAGTGAACGCCCCCCACCCCCACCCCATGAAACTATATGGTACAAAATCAGGACAAAGAAAAAAAATCACTCTGTTATAAACAAAAGATAGTTAACCTAACTTAGCTGTTGGTATAAAACTTTCTGAGAAAATGAGCCCTGTCCCCGATTCTCCTCTGAACAGTTGGGATTCCCCTCCCTAGGCTCAAGCTCCCTAACCTTCAAGGCAGGAAGAAGGTTGCTGGAGGTCAAGAAAGACCTGAACAACTAGCCCCGACTCCTGGAAACCTCCATCCCAAACTGCAAGGGTTTTTCCTGTAGGAACTATGTTACCTGCTATTGGTCATCTATGGACTGGAACATTATTATAACAATGATCTATTTGAGTTTCCTTGATGTTTCCGTATGGCTAGTGTGTCTGAAATTCTGTGTGTGTGTGTGTCTGAGATTGTTAACGGGCAGGGAGGACCCAAGTCTTGTAGTTCTATCTGAACCTGGAGTGGCACTCAGCAAAAAAGTCTTTAGGTTTCTGGAGGAGGAAGAGACCAAGCAGGTCCTGCCAAACCAGCGAGAGAGGCTGTGTGGGGTTGGAATCAGTTCCTGCTCACCTGAAGGGATAGCCGAACAAAACAATGATGGAGCTCACATCTTTGGCTTCGTTGTTGCAGCGAACTGTTGCTCCTGTCTCCCCGCTGTAGGAGCCGCAGGACCCGAAGGCAAAAATAGCAAAGAGCTGAGGGAGAGGGAAGCCACTTTGAGAGTCGGAAGCCCTCAACCAGCCAAGGTATATCCCATCAAAACCACCTTCTGACTCTCCGCAGGTGCAGTTATGGGGGTGGGGGAGGATTCCCTTTAATCAAGTCCCTCCTGGGCAGGGACTCGTGGCTTCCATTGGCCTTCCAGGCTCCAGATGCCGTGTTCACTGCACCTAAGTGCTGGACCAAATAGCCAAATGAATGAGGTTGACTTGGAAGGGAGATGTAGAGAGAGGAAATGGATACTTTCCACATCTCCCCGGTGGATGTGACAGTGGAGCACAGGTAGTCTCCTTAAGAGGATGACCAACACAAAGCAAGTTACACTTTTGGAAATATCTAGCATAAAGCTGGACTTGAACTTTCTCCCCAAGGGAGAGCCACCCTAGAAATAGGTTCCTCTGTGCCAGCTGAGATCAGGCGTGTGTTGGAATTCCTAACATTTCTCCTTTGAAGCTGTCATTGAATCTTGTTATTACCTTGTTGCTACCTTCCAGTGTCTTCTTTCCTCACTGGAGGTATAGCTAGAAGGGACACCTGCCGCCAAGCCTTCAGAGGGCCCAGGCGGGGAGCTGCCGTCCCATGGTCTGGCAGCCCAACCCCTCTTCCCCCAAACATACTTTTCTCGCAGCAGCAGGGCTGGCTGCGTCTATGCTGACAGTCCTGGCTCAAGCCCAGAGAAAAGTACCTTCCACTTGCCTTATCGGCCTCCACTCTTTCTCCAGTGGTGTTGCCCTTTGTAATCTGCGGGTGCTGCCATCACTCAGTGTTAAGAACCCGAGGCATTTCAGATCACTTGAATTGTTTTCCTCTCCACCTTTCATCACATCTGACTAAACCTCCTGTCTTGAGTGAGATGAAATTTCCCCAACCTATGGTTTTCAGATTTCTTTCTGGGGAAACACACTGGTTAGAAAAGGAGGTGAGAAGCTGGAATCTCTGATCCTCCCACATTATCTGCTCAGGCCCCATTTCCTGTGCACTTACCTCGTCCAGGCTTGCACATGATGTAATCATTCTTAATAAGCACAGAGCTTATTCTGTTAATGACCGTTTTCTGTATGTTTTTCCGTGTCTTGGTGTCTTGGACATTAAGCACCTAGAAGACAGCTCATCTACATCCCAGCCTTGCACCCAGAGTTTAGAGTAGAGTTGTGTGCACAGGATTTTGCTAACGCTTGACAGTGTTACAGAGGGAAAAGAGACCTGGGTTAGGAGTTTGGAAATGTGGGTTCTAGTCCAGGTCCAGTCACTCATTAGCTGGATGAGCTCAAGTAAGTCACTCCACTTTGAGTCTCAGTTTTCTTGTCTGTAAAATGAGGGCTTTGGAGCAGGCAATCCAGAGGCCTTTCTCTCATTGGAAGAGAGTAATGCTATCAGAGTGCTCTTGGCTGGGCTTGCCAGCAGCTGTGCTCTGCCCCTGGGTGGTGTCTGGTGCCACTGCCCTGCCTTGCATCGCCTGGCCTGGCAGCTCTTGTCCACGCTGGAGCTGCTCACCCCTCTCTAAAGGTCATAATGAGCACCTCTCTGTCTCCGTGAGGTTTAGTTCAGACAAATGAGAATTGTCTTCATTTTTAAAAACATTCAGAAAAGGAGAGAGTATAGCTCTTTCCAATGCCTGAATAACCTCATCTGGCTTCATTTACAGAGGCTGAGATAGAGACCTGTTTGCTCATGGTGACAGAGCTGAAGAGAAGTTGCCCAAAGCTTCTGCATCATTACCCTTTATATACTCCAAGCCTCCTCACTGGCATAACAATGGTGCTCCTCTAGCTCTTTTGTCATAGGAATTCTGGAATTTATGTCAACTTCTTACAAGTTTCTTTATTCCTCTTAGCCTCTGGCGCTGAGAACTGGACACACAATTAGAGTGTCACATTCTAGGAAGGGCAGCACAGTTGGATATATTTTTATCCATTGGCAGTTAGCGCTATAGAGGTCCCCTAAGAAAATAGGTATTTCTAACTTGGGGCAATGAGTGTTCAATTGTGGAGCTTTCTCCTCACCAGCACTTCCTTGACAGGCACATCTACAGAAGGATGACACTGAGCATCTACTGTGTACTAGGCACTGTTTTAAGCACTATCATTTAGTAGTGAACAAAAGAGAAAAATCTCTGTCTTCATGGAACTCGTAATTTAGAGCTGGACTATCCACCATCGTAGCCACTAGCCAAGTGCAGCTATTTACAATCAAGTTCATTAAAATTAAATAAAATAAAAAATTCAGCTGTTGAGTCACAATAGCCACATTTCAATAGCTACATGTGACTAGCAGGTACCATATTGAACAACACAGGTTATAGAACTTTATCATCATTGTCCAAAGTTCTACTAATGTCTAGATGGTAACCTAGAAGTTCTGAAAATCCTGAACCCTGCTCTATGATTCCTCAAAGAGTGAAATATACCACAAATAGCTGGAGTACTAACTGTTTCCTCTTCTATTTTGATTCTTTGAAAGTCAGGAATCCAGAAACACCTTACATAATTCTTTATCAATCAGAATACATAATTAAATCTGAATATCAGGCAGTCATGTGATGCCAGATAATATAAAGTTTGCGTGTAAGTGGACAAAGGGAAAAATCTGAGGGGAACCTCATAGGTTCACAGGACATCAGAGCAAAAAAAGATCTCAGAGATCGTTAAGCCCAGTGGTCTCACTTCACAGAGGTGGAAACTAAAGTCCCAAAAGATCAAGTAACTCTCCCAAGGTCACATTTAGTGATTGTGAGAGCTAGCCTTAGAATTCACATCTCCTCATTCCCTGTCCAGTGCTTTCTACTTCATTCATTCATCAACAAACAGTTATGAACCATCTGCTATGTGCCAAGTGCTGGTGACACAAAGATGAATGAATAAGACCCAGTACCTTCTCTTGACAGTTTATGTCAAGGAGAAAAAAAGTGTAATGTTCAAATAAACAAACTAAAATTCTGCATCACAAAGTTATTAAGGCCAAAAGAGAGCGAGAGCGAGCAACAGAGACAGAAAGAGTGAGAGAGGGAGAGGGAGAGAGAGAGAGAGAGAGAGAGAATCTTTCTTATGTTCAGTGAAGATTATAAGGAGGCAGGGAGGAGCTCTGCACCTGGGATGCAGGTGGCAGAGAAAGACACCCTGACCCAGCCTCCTCCACCTTTTGGAACCAGAATGTGCCAGGTGACTGAGGCACAGAGAGGAGCAGGAAAGAACTGAAACCATCCATATCACTGAACACAAGGGCCTGAGTTCAGCAAACTGCTCAAAAAGAGCAGTAGCCAAGGAGTCCCTGAGAGGGGAGAGGTGGGGAGGGAATCTCTAAGTCTCTAATGCCAACCAGCCTTCTTCCTCTTGGAACTGTATTGCTGGGGACAGTGATGGTCATACACTGCACTCCTGCTCGTCTCTGTATCTCTGATACAGGTGACAGGTGGCCAGAATCACCTTGACAGTTTGGTGCTGACTTGCTGGATGGTGATGATCCTTTGAGAACCCCAGTTAGTGCAGGGCACAAGGGAGATGAGTTCTCACCCTACTCTTACCCCTACAGTCATCTCAGTAGTTTTATGGACTCTGGTGGTATTCTTTCGCATTCCTCTATACCAACTGAAATAGCTTATTTTCATTATAGAGATCCTGGAGCCAAGTAAGTGGCTTTGGCACCTCAAAGGTGAATTATTGATTAGGGGCACACCCAGTTAATGATAGTATGACTTACTATGGAAACAGTGACTGAGTAATCCAGGAGATTCCTTGATGCCTTACCCTCAAAGTGAGGATCTGGTGGTGACATTTGAGTAATCTAATCAAAGGACAAATCTAGCTGACAGTCTGTATAAAGAGGAAATTTAGGGGAAAGGGGAGGTCTAGAAACAAAAGGAAGGGGAGTCAACACTCACTGAATATCTCCTGGATTTCTTGGATTGAATGCTTGGATGCTTTATAGAAGTCACCTCCTATAATAGATCTCCCCTCATTTACAGATAAGAAACCACAGCCCACAAAGATTTTACTTACCCCAGGTACCCTAGATTCCATGACTAGAAAGCAGAGGAGACTTAATATAAACCAAAGCCCATTGACCTCACAATCTGCCTTTTTCTTTTTTTAAGAAACCAATTCTTTAATAATTGGTCTATACCCATGTCATTTCGCTAGCTTTGTGAAGACGTAGTGAGACATCAGAATTGGAAATGAGGTGTGGCTTGGCAGTTTAGCGCCGCCTTCAGCCCAGGGTGTGATCCTGGAGACTGGGAATGAGTCCCACGTCGGGCTCCCTGCATGGAGCCTTCTTCTCCCTCTGCCTGGGTCTCTGCCTCTCTCTGTGTTTCTCATGAATAAATAAATAAAATCTTAAAAAAAAAAAAGACACTCTAAGCCACACTCCTAATGAATAAAAGACTAACACTGCTTTCTTCTTACCAGGGTATCAGCAAACTGCTTTTGGAGAACAATAAAAACACAAGTTTTCAAGCATCATTACGATAAATGCAAGATTTGTGTTTTCTCTTTTTCCTTTTCCAGTCCAGGAACATTGGATCCCCCAAGCAGGAGATGAGTGAAAATCCCAAAGGATATTTTACTGTCATTTCTGGTGCTGGTTCCTGTGTACTTTCACATTAGCTCATCCTGGAGAGACTCGGCAAGTGAAACTCAAGCTCTGCTAGCACGGCAGCAAAAGCAAATCATGTCTCCCTTTGACGCTGTCCTTCGAATGAAGGCTGAGTTCAGAGTCTAGCCTGGGCCCCCGGATTTAGCACTGAGAGAAAGGCATCACCCCCTCTCTGAGAAGGTGAGGATCATAAAAGTCAAAGGGGTCTAGACCTAGGCATCAGTGCTGGCCCTGGAAGGAGACTGGATCATTTTCCTAGGCATTGCTTTGCGCAGCCTTTACAGAAATGTGGGTATTGGGGTGGGGGGCATTGAGAAAAGGATAGAAGGACTGAGGAGGGAAGCTTTTCGGAATCCCCCCCGCCCCATCAACGAGGATTCCATGGTCTAATAATGATCTGCATTGTTTCCCTCACCCCTTGACAGTCTTTGTCAAATTCCCCTTAGATCCATTTGTCTAGTTTAATGATAAAATTGTACTCTTATATATCAGGTTCTGCTCCTCATAATGGCTCCCTTGTTCTGGAAGGCAGTCACATGGAGCCTTAACATCATTCTTATATGGCCACCACTGGTACTGAGACCTTAATATCATTCTTATATGGCCACCACTCTAGTCCTGAAGGGAAGTGGGGGTGGGAGTATAAAAAAGCTCAGTCAGCAGTCCATCCAACTGCTCTTGAGGCAGTAGGGAGAATGGAAAGTCCCCACTAGGTCCCAGAATTTGCACTTGGGAGCGCCTTGCCTGGCCTGTAGCCCCAGTCAAGGTCTCGATATCTGGAGATAACCCCACATGCACTATTGCCACTGAATTCCAGATCTGATGATTCCCATCCAAACAATGATTCAGGAATCGGTGACACAGTGCTAACTCCTATCTCCAGTGAGTTAAAAGCCCTTTAGAACTCCATCCTCTTCCGTATTAATGGTAACTTATTGCCTAGCTGAATTCTGTGCTGAAAGCACATAAATTAATTAAGTGAAAGCACAAATGGTGTGTGGATTGTCTAACTTAAATCTCTTCTGTTATAGTGCACTAAATGCTTCCAACAAGTTGTCATGATTTGAAAGACTGACCTGTCCACATTCCTGACTTACACTCAGGATGCCTTGGGCACTGGTAAGGACAGAGAACATACCTATATCTCAAAGTACCAGTCAGGCAAGGAGATGGTATTTCCCCTGGACCATAACAGAGGGAAACTGAGGCCACAGGCAAGTGATTTCTTCAAGGTCACAGGGTGAGTCTAATGGAGGGCAATACTCTAGCATACCAACCCGTTTAGAACAGAAGGGGACCCTAGGGATGGTGTGACCAACAGTTAACTAACGTGAGAAACTGAGGTCCAGGGAAGTGACTTGCCCAAGGTCACATAGCTGGAAAAGGCAGGTAGGTCCAGGTCTGAAACCCAGAGCTCCAGCTTCCCAACTCAATGTTTTACCTTATTTTACAAGCACATTTGGCCACAGTGTGATTTTTATTGTCTTCATATTTTTTATTTAATCCTAGACCCATAGACTTCATTCATTCATCCATTCATTCATTCATTCCCCCTTTCACTCAGTCACTTGAATCCAGATTATTCTGGTGACCTGGACAGGACAACCCCCAGCCAGGACCCTGTCCCCCGAGCCCATTTTCAAGATCAGCCAGGTCCTAGTGGGTTTGGGGGCAGGATGGTTTCCATCGCCCGCCTCCTTCCCTCCTCTGCCCTCCGTGGCTTTCCTCGTCCTCCTTGTCCTCCTCCCCCCTCCGCCACCGAGGAGTGGTATGTGCAGGATCAGAGTTCTGGAAAGGTTACACCCGGGTCCTGTCGCCCGGGTGAAATGTGAGCGCCCTGGGCAAGGGCTCCTTGCACATAGAAGGACCGAATCCCGGGCTCCGCGGGCCCCGCTCGCACCCCCCTGCCCCCGGCGCTGGAGGAGCAGCCCCGGCCCGCCCCTCCCCCGCCCACCTGTCGCCGCCCCCCGCTCCGGCCACATTGCTTCGGGCCGGCGTCACGGCCCAAGCTCCCGAAATAGCCCGCGGCCGGAGCCGACTCACCCACTGGAGAACTTTGATGAAGCCCAGCGGCTCCTCCAGCCGCTGCCAGCGCAGCCCCACCAGCAGGCGGTCCACCTGCGGAGACGGGCGGCGCTCAGGGAGGGTCCCGCCGACTCCCCGGGGAGGGGGCGACAGCCCGGGGCGGGGAGTACCTGCTGGCGCGGCGACTTGTCCGCCGCGCGACTCGAGCCCTCGGTCGCAGACATGCCGGCGCGGCGGGGGCGGCGGGGGCGGCGGGGCGAGCGGGGACCGGCGGGGCTCGGCGGGCGGCGGGGCTCGGGGGCTCGGCGGGCGGCGGGGGCGGCGGGGCTCGGCGGGCGGCGGGGGCGGCGGGGGCGGCGGGGGCGGCGGGGCGGCCGACGCGGGGACCGCGCGCTGCCGCTCCGGCTGCACGGAGCCGCCGGGGCCGATTCAAACTTCTGTCAAACTGGCGAGCGCACTTGGCCGCCGAGTCACGTGGCGAGCGCCCGCGCACCCTCCTCCCGCCCCCGGGCTCCGGGCCGGCTCGCGGGGCGCCTTAAAGGGACCCGTGGCCTCCGCGGGCGCCTGGGCGGCGACGGGCTCGGCTTCGGGGCGGGGAGCCGCGGAGCCGCGGTCCCCAGGCGCACCCGCAGCCGGGCCGGGCCGAGGCCGGCGCTGGGCCGCACGCACGATCCCCAGCCCATCCCGCCCCGTGTGCCTCCGGCGCCGCGGTGCTCAGAATCCACAGGACTTGCATAAAGCATGATCCGTGTCGAAATAAGGTTCTAGACCCCACTTGAGTTAACAAACTGCTTGCTCCCAAGAATCTCCGGGGGCCACTACAGAGGGGAAGGGCAATACCAGGGAAGTCGCTCACTTTTTATTCCGTCTAGCTGGGCGTCGGCTTAACATTTCAACAACAAAAGGCGTTCGTATGTTAGTGACTGACAAGTTATTAACCTTTGCAAAGTATAAACTCATTCTCCCTTAAAATACGCAGCACTATTTAAATGAGAGCGAAAGAGTCTTTGAGGAATAGGGGGCTCGCAGAGTATTTGCATTGAGAAGTTGGCATTGTTGCGTTCTGATCGGCCTTACATCGGTCCCTAGTTTTTTTTTTTTTTTTTTTTTTAATTTTTTTATTTATTTATGATAGGCACACAGTGAGAGAGAGAGAGAGGCAGAGACATAGGCAGAGGGAGAAGCAGGCTCCATGCACCAGGAGCCCGACGTGGGATTCGATCCCGAGTCTCCAGGATCGCGCCCTGGGCCAAAGGCAGGCGCCAAACCGCTGCGCCACCCAGGGATCCCCGGTCCCTAGTTTTCAAAGCAGTGTTTGGCAGGAGGCCCGAGGGAGCAGTTATGAATGTGACACGTTCGGCCTCCTGGATTGTAAGTAAGTAGTGGAAGGTTAAGGGATTTGTCCAAGGTCACCGAGTGAGCCAGGGGGCTGCGGCCAGGAGGTGACACCCGCCTGTGCCTCTGAAGAACTCGCTCGCGGTATGTATCCCTCCCACCCCGTCACAAAGTCATTACTGGAGGGCTTTAGAATGACTACTTTTTAAACAAACATTTAGCTGGTTTTTTTTTTTTTTTTTTTTTAAGATTTTATTTATTTGAGACAGAGAGAGAGAGAGGCGGGGACAAAGGCAGAGGGAGAAGCAGGCTCCACGCAGGGAGCCCGACGTGGGACTCGACCCCGAGTCTCCGGGATCACGCCCTGCGCTGAAGGCGGCGCTAAACCGCTGAACCACCCGGCTGCCCTTTAGCTGTTATTAATACAATTCATACCCGCATTGGGTAAAGTGCCTTACCAAGGTTCGGGTAGGAGGGAATGGCTGCACTTGATTCTCCAACATATTTCCATGCAAATCTAGATGAAATAAGAAACAAGAGAGTCCCAATTTTTAAAAGGATTTTATTTATTCCTGAGAGACACAAAAAGAGGCAGAGACATAGGCAGAGGGAGAAGCAGGCTTCCTATGGGGAGTCTGATATGGGACTCGGTCCCAGGACCCGGGGATCACGTTCTCAGGGGCAGAGGCTCAACCACTGAGCCACCCAGGCTTCCCCAAATCCAATTCTTAATAAACTATTCTACAGTTTTAGGTTCCTTAACCATAGAATAGGAATAATAATGTCTGCCCTACTTACCCCAAAGGGGCGTCAAGAGGATTAAGTGCTGTGATGTGTGTAAATGCCCACACTACACAAATATGAAATACTTATTATCAATGTTTACAACGATATGCATACAGAATATAACACAACCATAAGATTCAGAATAATACAGCAAAAGTCCCACACATCTACTAAGTAGTCTTACTAAATTTTAACACTTGCTTGCCTCAAATCCATTCTTTAACAAAATAAAAATTGTATATAAAAACGAAGCCCTGTGTGTACCCTGATACCGTTCCCTCCCCTCTTCTTCCTCCCCAGAAGTAACCACTGTCCCATCCTGAATTTTTTATTAGCTCTGTACTAAAGTATTTTAAAACTTGTACTGTAGAATGACTGTAACTATGAACAATACATCAAAATTCACCAGACTTATTCTATTGTTTCTCACATTATTTTTTTTGAAGATTTATTTATTTATTCATGATAGACATAGAGAGAGAGAGAGAGGCAGAGACACAGGCAGAGGGAGAAGCAGGCTCCATGCACTGGGAGCCTGATGTGGGATTTGATCCCGGGTCTCCAGGATCGCGCCCTGGGCCAAAGGCAGGCGCCAAACCACTGCGCCACCCAGGGATCCCTCTCACATGATATTTTTTTTTTTTTAATTTTTTTTTAATTTTTTATTTATTTATGATAGTCACAGAGAGAGAGAGAGAGGCAGAGACACAGGCGGAGGGAGAAGCAGGCTCCATGCACCGGGAGCCTGATGTGGGATTCGATCCCGGGTCTCCAGGATCGCGCCCTGGGCCAAAGGCAGGCGCCAAACCGCTGCACCACCCAGGGATCCCTCTCTCACATGATTTTTAACTTAACTTAAATATTGGGCTTTAACTTGTGGGTTTTTTTTTTTTAATACTTAACGGTGGGTTTATTAGAGTCATGTAGCCTGATATATGTGCCTTTAGTCCCTTCATTTTAATTATATAGAATTCCACAGCATATATATAAACCACTGAATTATTCTCACATCTATGGACATTTAGTTTCTTTCCAAATATTTACTTTTACTAAGTAAAGTGCATTGAATGTATTGCATTGAATGTATACATACATCTATACGTCGCCACATAGCCCTGAACTTCCAACTTTCTTCTTTTTCCCCTTAGACACAATCCCTGGTAAAAGACAAATTTTAAAGTCATCGCCCATTGTATGAATTGAAACAAACATTTCATAAAACATTCTCATTATTTTCTATTCCATTTCATTAAAAAAAAAAATCTGGCCATCCAGAGCCAATCTAGGTTTTGTCTAAATTTGCCTAAAATTTATAAAATTTGGGGCCCTCCTGTAGAAAAAGAATACAAAATTATGAATACAGAACTAGTAACCTGGCCTTGAAAGGTTTTGCAAGTAAGGGAGCCCGAAGATTAACCATAATTAGTTTCAGGGTAACTGCCCCATAGAGGAGACACGCTAAATTGCTTTAATAGTTCCTAATAATGGTTCTCTAACAGCAGTTTGATAAACATCACTCTATACCTAAAAGTGAGCAGGCTAGGTCATAAGATGTGAATATTTCAACTTTGAGTTTTGATAAATATATGAAACCATGTAACCATCACCACGATTGAGATACAGAATATTTCCATCTTTCCAAGAAGCTCCCTCTTGCCCTTTTATAGTCAACCCCCCAGCAACTACTGATCTGCTGTCATTGTAATTTAGGTTTGCTTCTTTCTAGAATTGTGAATAAATGGAATTATCCAGTATGTACTCTTTTGTGTCTGCCTTTTTTCGCCTAGTCTAGTTTTTAAGATTCATCTATATTGTTGCATTCATCAGTGGCTTCCTTCTTTTTGTTGCTAAGTAGTATTCCAACATATTATGAAATATGATCCATCGCCGTTTATCTATTCAACTGCCAAAGTACATTTGGGTTGTTCCTTTTTTTTTTTTCTTTTTCTTTTTTTGCTATTATGACTAGACCTGACATAAACATTCTTGTACAAATCTTTGAGTGAATATAAGTATTTATTTCTAGGGTAAATACCCAGAAGTGAGATTTCTAGGTTAAATGTAAATACATGTGTTTAACTTTTTTTTTTTAATTGGAGTTCAATTTGCCAACATATAGCATATCACCCAGTGCTCATCCTGTCAAGTGCCCCCGTCAGTGCCTGTCACCCACTCACCCCAACCCCCCGCCCACCTCCCACATGTATTTGACTTTATAAAAATTACCAAACTGGGAGCCTGGGTGGGTCAGTCAGTTAAGCATCTGCCTTCGGTTCAGGTCATGGTCCCAGGGTCCTGGGATTTCTGCCTGAGTTGGGTTCCCTGCTCAGCGGGAAGCCTGCCTCTCCCTCCTCTCCTGCTCCCCCTACTTGTACTCTCTCTTTCACTCTCTCTAATAAATAAATAAAATCTTAAAAAAAAAAAAAAAAACCCAAACCTACCAAACTGTTTTCAAGAGTGGCTGTATCATTTTGCTTTCTCATGGAGAATGTATTCCAGTTAAATTTGCATCTTCTCCAGCACTTGGTATTAGTATTTCTTTTGTTTTTTGTTTGGGTTGTTTTATAGGGCAGTTGTTTTTGTTTTTGTTTGTTTTAGCCATTAAAAGGTAGGTAGTGGTATCTTTTTGTGGCTTTAATTTGCATTTCCCCAATGGCTAATGATGTAGAGCATCTTTTAAAGTGTTTGTCATCTATGTATCTTCAGTGAAGTGTCTGTTCAAGTCTTTTGCCCATTTTTATTTATTTATTTATTTATTTATTTATTTATTTATTTATTTATTTATGATAGTCACAGAGAGAGAGAGAGAGAGAGAAGCAGAGACGCAGGCAGAGGGAGAAGCAGGCTCCATGCACCGGGAGCCCGACGTGGGATTCGATCCCGGGTCTCCAGGATCGCGCCCTGGGCCAAAGGCAGGCGCCAAACCACTGCGCCACCCAGGGATCCCTTTTGCCCATTTTTAAATTGGGTTGTTTTTTACAATTGAGTTTTGAGAATTTTTTATATATTCTATTTTATACATTGGGGGATATGTGATTTGCGGAATGTGGAAAAACATTTTCTCCCAGTCTGTAGTTTTTCTTTTAATTCTTTTAATTGTCTTTTGTAGAGAAAAATGTTACATTTTGGTGAAGTCTATTTCACTGTTTTTTATATGGATCATGCTTTTGGCACCATGTTTAATCACTCTTTGCCTAACCTTAGGTCACAAATATTTTCTCATATGTTTTTTTAAAGATTTATTTATTTGTATATGATAGACATAGAGAAAGAGAGAGAGGCAGAGACACAGGAGGAGGGAGAAGCAGGCTCCATGGCAGGAGCCCCACACGGAACTCGATCCCGGGACTCCAGGATCGCGCCCTGGGCCAAAGGCAGGCGCTAAACCGCTGAGCCACCCAGGGATCCCCTTTCTCATATGTTTTATTCTAAATTTTTTATAGTTTTATTTTTGAGTTATTTTTTATATAAGGTATGGGATTTAAGTTAGGGTTATTATTATTATTATTTTTAGCATGTAGATATCCAATTTTTCTAACACCAGTTTTTGAAAATATTATTCTTTGTCCATTTAATTGCTTTTGCACTTTTGTAAAAAAAAAAAAAATCAATTGGCCATATTCGTGCGAGTCTATTTGTGGACTTTCTATTCCATCTATGTGTCTGTACCTTTGCCAATACCACATTGGCTCAGATACTGTAGTTTTCTAGTAAATCTTAAAATAGGCTAAAATGAGTCCTCCAACTTTGGTCTTTTTCAAAATTGTTTTAGTTATCTAGTTCCTTTGACTTTCAAAATAAATTTTAGAATCAGCTTGTCTATATCTACAAAAAATTCTGCTGGGATAGTGATTAAAATTGCATTAAATCTATAGACCAATTTAGACAAAATTGACATCATTACTATGTTGCATTTTCCAATCCATGAACACTGAATGCCTCTCCATTTATTTAAGTCTTCTTTGATTTCTGTATCAGCATTTGCAGTTTTAGGCATATAGCACTCATGTACATGTTTGGTAGATTTATATTGGATTATTTAATTTTTTTGGAGCCACTCAAGTTTCCATTTGACAATTGCTAGAAACTGATGTTTTTCTATTGATCCATTATCCCATGACCTTTCAAGGCTCATATTTTAGTTCTATGAGTTTTTTGTAGATTCTTTTGGGTTTTCTTTATAGACAATTATGTTGTTTGCAAATTGGGACAGTTTTCTTTCTCTCTTTACAATCGAATGCCTTTTATTTATCTTCCTTGCCTTAGTCCACTTGCTAGGACTTCCATCACAATGTTGAAGTGCATAGTGAGAGTGGACATCCTTGCCTCATTCTTCTTAAGAGAAACTGTTTAGTTTTTCACCATTTAGTATGATGTTAGCTCTAGGTGTTTCATAGACTCCTCTTATCAGGTTAAAGATATTCCCCTCTATTCCCAGTTTGCTGACAGTTTTTTATCATGAGTGGATGTTGAATTTTGTCAAAAATTTTTTGTATCAGTAATGATCATGGACTTTTTTCTTCTTTAGAGTATTAATATGGTAGATTAAATTGATTTTTTTAATAATATTTAAAGATTCATATTATAATTAAATAATATACTATAATAATAATATAAAGTACATAATATTTAAAGATACATATTTCTCCCAGTCCTTGGCTTGTCTGTATGTATATATAACTATACTTTATTTTTAGAGCAGTTTTAAATACACAGCAAAACTGGGCAGAAAGTATAGAAAATTCCTACTTCGCCTCCCCCTCTCCACACATAACCTCTCCCATCATCAACATCCTGAATCAGTATAGTTTATTTATTTATTTATTTATTTATTTATTTATTTATTTATTGTTTTATTGGAGTTCGATTTGCCAACATATGGTATAACACCCAGTGCTCATCTCATCAAGTGCCCCCCTCAGCACCAGTCCCCCCAGTCACCCCATCCCCCTGCTCACCTCCCCTTCCACTACCCCTTGTTCTTTTCCCAGAGTTAGAGTCTCTTATGGTTTGTCACCCTCTCTGATTTTTCCCACTCATTTTCTCTCCTTTCCCCTATAATCCCTTTCACTATTTCTTGTATTCCCTGTATGAGTGAAACCATATAATGATTGTCCTTCTCCGATTGACTGACTTCACTCAGCATAATACCCTCCAGTTCCATCTACGTCAAAGCAAATGGTGGGTACTCGTCGTTTCTAATGGTTGAGTAATATTCCATTGTATACATAGACCACATCTTCTTTATCTTTTCATCTTTCGATGGACACCGAGGCTCCTTCCACAGTTTGGCTATTGTGGACATTGCTGCTGTGAACATTGGGGTGCAGATATCCCGCCATTTCACATCTTTGGGGTAAATCTCCAGCAGTGCAATTGCTGGGTATAGTACATTTATTTGTCACAGTCAGTGAGTCAACACTGACACATCATTATCAGCCAAAGACCATAGTTTATATTAGGGTTTACTCTTTATGTTATATATTTTGTGGGTTTTGACAAATGTATACTGACATGTATTCACACATTTGGTATCATAAAGGATAATTTCACTGCCCTGAAGATCCCTTATGTTTTACCTATTCATCTCTCACTCCCCCAACCCTCTAGCAACCACTAATCTTCTTCTTTTTTTAAGATTTTATTTATTTGAGAGAGAGAGCACAAGCAGGGAGAGTAGCAGAGGGAGAGGGAGAAGCTTCCACTGAGCAGGGAGCACGATGTGGGGCTCTATCCCAGGACCATGGGATCATGACCTGAGCTGAAGCAGGCCCTTAACCAACTGAGCCACCCAGACGCCCCAACCACTAATCTTACTGCTTTCACAGTCTTGCCTTATCCAGAACACCATGTAGTTGGAATCATTCAGTTTGTAGCCTCTTCAGAATGCCTTCTTCACTTAGTAATATACCTTTAGTTTCCTTTGTGTCTTTTCATGGCTTAATAGCTCATTACTTTTTAGTAATCAATGATATCCCCTTGCATGGATGTACCACAGTTTATGTATCTACTCACCTACTGTGGGACATCTTGATTGCTTCCAAGTTTTTGCAATTATGAATAAAGCTGCTATAAATATCCTTGTGCGGGTTTTTGTATAGACAAATGTTTTCAACTCATTTGAGTAAATACCAAGGAGTGTGATTGCTGTATTGTATGGTAAGAGTATGTTTAATTTTGTAAGAAACTGCCAAACTATATCTGAAAGTGGCTGCACCATTTTGCATTTCCATAAACAATGAATGAGAGCTTGTATTGCTCCACATCCTTGCCAGCATTTGTTGTTGTCAGTGTTTTGGATCTTAGCCATTCTAATAGGTAGTGATATCTCATTGTTTTAATTTGCAATTTCTTAATGAAATATGATGTTGAGCATCTTTTCATATGCTTATTTGCCATCTGTAAATCTTTGGTGAAGTGTCTGTTCAGATCCTTTCTCTATTTTAATTGGGTTGTTCATTTTCCTTTTTTTTTCTTTCTTTCTTTTTTCTTTTTTGGTTGTTCATTTTCTTTTTGAGATTTAAAAGAATTCTTTGTGTACTTTGGGTAACAGTCCTTTATCAGATAGATATGTATTTTGCAAATATTTTCTCCCAGCCTTGGCTTGTCAACTTATTCTCTTGACAGTGTCTTTCACCTAGCAGAAGTTTATGATTTTATTTTTGTGGGTTTTTAAAAAGATTTTATTTATTTTTTGGAGAGAGAGCACGAGCAAGGAGAGGGATAGAGGGAGAGGGAGAAGCAGACACTCCACTGAGTCTCAATCCCGGAACACTGGGACCATGACCTGAGCTGAAGGCAGATGCTTAATGGACTAAGCCACCCAGGTGCCCCAGATGTTTATAATTTTAATGAAGTCCAACTTTTCTTTTTTTTTTTTTTAAAGATTTTATTTATTTATTCATGAGAGACACACACACACACAGAGGCAGAGACACAGGCAGAGGGAGAAGCAGGCTCCATGCAGGGAGCCCAATGTGGGACTCGAACCCGGGTCTCCAGGATCACACCCTGGGTCAAAGGCAGGCGCTAAACTGCTGAGCCACCCAGGGATCCCTTTTTTTTGTATCTAAAAAGTCATCACTAGGGGTATGTGGGTGGCTCAGTCAGTTAAAAGTCTGACTCTTGGTTTTGTCTCAGGATGTAATCTCATGGGTTTTGGTATGGAGCTGCATCAGGCTCCGTGCTCAGCAGGGAGTCTGCTTGAAGATTCTCTTCCTATGCTGCACCCCCCACCCTTCACCCCGCCCCCATCTCTCTCCTTCTTAAATAAATAAATAAATAAATAAATAAATAAATAAATAAATCTTTTTAAAAAAAGTCATCACCAAGGGCAGCCCAGGTGGCTCAGCGGTTTAGCGCTGCCTTCCGCCCAGGGCGTGATCCTGGAGACCCAGGATCAGTCCTGCGTCAGGCTCCCTGCTTGGAGCCTGCTTCTCCCTCTGCCTGTGTCTCTGCCTCTCTCTCTGTGTCTCTCATGAATAAATAAATAAAATCTTAAAAAAAAAAAGTCATCACCAAACCTAAGGTCATTGAGATTTTCATATTATCTTCTAAGAGTTTCATAGCTTTGCATTTTAGATTTAGGTCTATAATCCATTTGAGTTAGTTTTCCTACAGAGTGTGAGGTCTGTGTCTAGATTAATTTTTTTCATGTGGATGTCCAGTTGTTCCAGCACTATCTGTTGAAAAGCCTGTCCTTTCTCCATTGAACTGCCTTTGTTCTTTTGTCAAAGATCAGTTGAATATATTTTTGTGGGTCTATTTTTTTTAAATTAATTAATTTATTTATTTTTTATTTTTTTTTATTATTTTTTTTATTTATGATAGGCACACAGTGAGAGAGAGAGAGAGAGACAGAGACACAGGCAGAGGGAGAAGCAGGCTCCATGCACCGGGAGCCTGATGTGGGATTCGATCCCGGGTCTCCAGGATCGCGCCCTGGGCCAAAGGCAGGCGCCAAACCACTGTGCCACCCAGGAATCCCTTTTTGTGGGTCTATTAACTGCTCATTGAATATTGAGCCATCTTCAATTTGTGGTCATGACATGTTATTCTTCATATTTTTTCTTTATATATTGGCTATATTTTTATATATTATATATATTGCTGAATTCAGTTTTCTAATATCTGTTGAGGAACTCTGCTTCTATGTTCATGCAGGTTATTGGTTTGTAGTTTTCTTTTTTGGATTGTCTTTATTATCAAGGTAATGATAGCCATCTAAAAGGAGTTGGAAAATGTTCTCATATATTCTGGAGATCTGCTTTTTAAAAAGCTGGCATCATATTTTAATTAAACCAATTGCATATTCAAAGTAACACCATTCTTCTAGCATTGTTTTAATCCATGAAACTATTACGTAGCAGATATTTCATATTTTGAAAATTCTGCCTGTTAGGAGTAGAGCCACCCTACAAAAGGAGATTGACAGGTTGCTGAATCCCTGTCCTAATAGTTTTTTGCTTGTGTGTTTGTTTGTTTTAGATAACCTTAGGAAGCACTAAAAAATTCTTGGATTTTGGGGTGCGCCTGGGTGGCTCAGTCAGTTAAGTATCTGACTTTGGCTCAGGTCATGACCTCGGGGTACTGAGATTGAGCCCCAGGTCAGGCTTCCTGCTCAGTAGGAAGTCTGCTTGCCCCTCTCCCTCTGCCCCTTCCCCCCATGAGGCCACTCTTGCTCTCTTTCAGATGGATAAATAAAATCTTAAACAAACAAACAAAAAATTCTTGAGATTTTGGTAAAATTACTTTTACTATCTGGAATCCTAATTCTGTTGGATTGGTATTTATAAACAACTTGTAAAGGCCTAATATCAAAAACCTCTTAATCTTCATCCATGCCTCAGAAGAAAATAGTTTAAGGGAAAATACATATTTGAGAGTAAAAATCAATAGCTGTTATTGTAATGAAAAATAGAAGTCATGATATTATTGTGTAAAACAATGATTTAAAGTTTTTTTTTTTTCCTGGAGCTACTGACACAGAGAGAGCAATTTTACATAAATAAAAGCATAGAAGTGTGAACTATTGAGGGATATTGGTGATCAGCAAATCTTGCCCTGAAAATAGGACATTTGAATGGGAGTAGTAGAAAATACTACTGGAAAATTGGAAAGGCAGTTAGCGGTAAAGACCTTGCATGATAAACCCTTAGACATCATTGACCACTTGTTCTCAGGTTTTGAGCAGAACAGTTAATATAGAAGTATTAAGGACCAAGCTTCCAAGTCAGCCAGATCTGAGTTCCCTACCTCGTTCTGCCATTTAGTAGCCTATGCTTTTTTTTTTTCAAGAGATTTGATTTCTCTAAGCTTATATCTTCTTATCTACAGGATAGGGTTAATGATAGTACCTACTACAAAGTTATTGTGAAAATTAAATAAGATGATATATGATGAGCCTGGTGCCTGGAACTTAGCAAATATCCAATAAATATTAGTGACTACCTAGTTAGAACTGCGCTTCAGGAATATTAATCTGGCAGCTGTGTGCATAAGTGGTATAAGCATATGGCTTTCCTTTTTTTTTTTTTTAAGATTTTATTTATTTATTTATTTGAGAGAGAGAGAATGCACATAAGAGAGCACAAGCAGGGGCAAGAGGGAGAAGCAGGTTCTTAGATGAGCAGGGAGCCCCACGCAGGGCTCTATCTGGGATCACCACCTGAGCTGAAGGCAGCCACACCAACTAAGCCACTTAGGAGAACCCAGGCTTCCTTTTTAAAACAGAACCCGGGACTTCCAAGGTCTGTGCCAAGAATATTTCAGAAGTTAGAATCTCAACGTGGGGGATCCCTGGGTGGCGCAGCGGTTTGGCGCCTGCCTTTGGCCCAGGGCGCGATCCTGGAGACCCGGGATCGAATCCCACATCAGGCTCCCGGTGCATGGAGCCTGCTTCTTCCTCTGCCTGTGTCTCTGCCTCTCTCTCTCTCTCTGTGACTATCATAAATAAATAAAAGTATTAAAAAAAAAAAAAGAATCTCAACATGGAATTTCATGTCTCTAAAGTCAAATTAACGAGAGTTAGAGGCTACCCTGACTGAAGGTCAGAGAAGGAGTCATGATTACTGTTTTCTATATTCCAGTGTTCTGGTGTACTGTACTATGTTTAAGCACTCAAATGGAGGTATTCTTCTACCATTTACATTTCTTGTACCATTCTACTACTATTGGTAGTGCAATACCATTATTTTGGACACTGGTCACCAGCTTCATTTACTCTTCTTAGGTCTCTGCAAACCCTCCTTCCTCTCCTACCCCACCCCCTCCTCATCACTGTCACCACAAGCATCCCCCCAACCCCTTTTAACCACCAGTTCCAGCAACTTCCCACCTCTTCCAAACTCCTTCATCCTCTACTACACTCTCACAGCAAAAATGCTGAGCAAGGAATAGGGAGGAGGAGGCTGCGAAGTAGGAAGTCTCCCCATAGGGGATGGGGAAGATCAGACCCAGTTCAGATCATCTCTCTTGGACTAATGGGGAGAAATCATTTTCAATCAGAGACAGTAGACATGAAAACTCCATGAGGAGCTAGACATCAGGAAAGCCTCAAAGCTCTTCCAAATCAGCTATATTAGAGATGATGGATGGATGTGGCAGGGAATAGGGGAGCAATGAAGTTGCAGAGAGCCACATTGCCAGGAGTGACCAGAAGGGTATTGTGTAATGTGTTTATAATTTTTGTTTTAAGATGTATTAAATAATACTTTGTTTCATTAGTTTTTTAAAAACTTTATGAATTCTGAACATATACAATTTAAAATCCAGTATTTTGGCTTTGCAGGAAATTAAAACAGAAACATTAATAACACAGTTTTGCCCTAGTATCATTAATACTCGCTGAAAGCAGCATCAAAGAAGTGTGAGAAACCCGGGCACCTGGGTGGCTCAGTCAGTTGAGTGTCCGCATTTGGTTCAGGTCATGATCCCAGGGGTCCTGGGATCAAGCCGTGGATTGGGCTCCTTGATCAGAGGAGAATCTGCTTCTCCCTCTACCCCTCTCCCTACTTGTGTGTGAGCGCACTCTCTCTAAAATGAACACATAAAATCTTACAAAGAAAAAAAAAGAAGCGTGAGAAACCATTGAGGACAGTTATAAAAATAAGGAATGTCACAGGATTATCAAACATTGTCCTGTACCATAGCATATTGTACTGTAAGATATGATGTCATAACTAGAGTCCCAAATTGTTTCCTTCCTTCCTTCCTTCCTTCCTTCCTTCCTTCCTTCCTTCCTTTTTAATTAGAGAGAGGGAGGGATATTTTGTAGTTTTCATTTGCCTTCCTTTCATATCAGCACCAAGTACTAAAAACTGGACTTTAACTTCATTGTTTAGAATTTATAATGCACAAGCAAATTGGAGAAGCTGCTGCTAACTCACATGCCTTCAAGCAAAAACCTCTTCTATTGTTACTTCTAACTTGCTTGACCAGAAAACCAGATGAATTAGTTAAAACTCTTTCAGTGCAGACACTCAACTAGGCCTAAGGAAAAATGTATTGCCTCCAGCAACTGAAAAGTCTGAGTTTTAGTCATGACGGGTTCCAGGGGCACAAATTATAATATCAGAGCTGGGCTCCTCCTCTCTCTGTCTCTCCATCTCTTTGC